>NW_017732545.1:414806-416161 GCF_001890085.2 Hipposideros armiger
TTGTCCTATTGTATCAGAAACAAGTCACAGGCCCTGCCTATACTCAAGGGGAGAAAATGAAAGGAGTAGGAGGCAGAGATCATTGGGAGCCATTTTAGAAGCTCCCAACTACAGGCAGCCCCAGGTGCAAAAAAGTCAGGGAATCAACTGCCGTCAGTCACTCAGGTTGGTCCTTCTCTCTGCTCTGACATCCTCAGCGTTGACTTCATCCTCAGGCTAATTCTCCTGTAGTTCCAAGACAGCTTCCAGTCACAATTGGTATCATGTCCTCTGGGTCCATCCTGCAAGAAAGGAGAAAAGCCTCTCTCCTAAGCATGGAGCAGAAGTCCATGTAGTGTGATCGGCCAAATTAGGTCACATACCTGGCCCAGTCACCAGGGGCATGCCATGCATGGACTGGCTTAGTTTAATTAGGATCCACACCTGGTCCTGAGCTTGGAGGTGACCTTTTCCTGATCATGTTTGGAGAGGGGCTGAAACTTAATCATAATTATGGTTCCGTTGAGAAGGAAGAAGAGAATATATGTTGGGTAGATAACCACCTATGTCCACTATATCTGGTCATAGAAACGACCAGAAAAACAAGGCCCTATGTGAGGAAACGTTTGGGGTTGATTGGTATGCTCATTACCTTGACTGTGGTGATGGTTTCATAGATATTTACATATATAAAAATTAATCAAATTGTGAACTTGAAACATGTACAACTATTGTATGTTAATTATGCTTAAAAAACATATTTTTAAGAGTGTCACATCTTTGGTTATGAAAAGCACAAAAAATTAAGCAAATATTCTTCCAGATTTCAAAAACTATCATCTGATTCTGCAGAGAAGGCATTCATGTCATCGATGAGTGAGTGAAGTCCTGACTAATGTCTTCATTGCTTCGCTTTGGTTGTACTTATCCACTAGGGCAGGGGTCAGCAAACTTTTGAGACGGAAGAGCCAATCCTGTCCCTCACAACAATTGAAAAATTATTTGAGAGCCATAAAATAAATGAGATCACCATTATGTGAATAATAGTCTTAAAAATTTTATAAATGAAACTAGGATAGTTTTATTTTCATTTTTAATTTTACGTCAGAGTTACATGTACGTACCCCAAGGAGTCACAGTTTGCTGACCCCTGCACTGGTGTAAACAAAAATGTGTTAATTTACAACACTTCTGTTGTTCATTAGTTGTAACCATAAGTTGGTTACAGATACAAGTGCTTCGTAAGTCAGTAAAAGCATTCTGTGTGAATCGAATGGCTGTGTGGAATTTATATTATATATTTTATAATTTAAGAAAACCACAAGTTATAGGTATAATTCAAGTTGCTCTGACAATATGGTTCATAAAGATTTGAC
>NW_017732545.1:416296-440024 GCF_001890085.2 Hipposideros armiger
TCGTGGGTGGTGATGGACTCAGCCCTTAACACTGGCTGCAGGCAGCGGGAAGGCAGCTGGCTCAGGAAAGACTCTCATTTGCCTGGTTATCAGGTCCTTCCTCTTGGCAGCACTTGGGGTGAGGGAATGGAAAGAGACTTGGAAACAGTGACCTCTGGGGAACATATCCACATTTTTGACAAGAGGCCAGATAATTGAGCATCAGCAGCTCATCATCTGCAACTTGGCTCCTCTACCAGAAGGCAAGCCAGGAGGTTGAAGCTCTGCGAAGCAGAGCTCCTACCATGTGCCAGGCACTGCGACCCTACTGTGTGTGAGGGTGGGGAAAGGGCTCCAAGGGCAAAGACACATATAACATGATTTCTGCTCTGTTCCCCGGGAACTCCTCATGTTTTGGTTAAGCGATCCTTAACCACGTCTGATTCATCCACGTGTGTCCAGGTTGGGGGCTCAGGACAGTTGAATAAATGGGCTAAAAGGCTAGAACCTATATATACAATATATTAGTTGTCCACTGATATATAACAAATTATCCCCAAATTTAACAGCTTTAAACAACAATATGGTTTTTTTTTGTTTTTTTTCCCCTCTTATCCAGTTTCCATGGGTCAGGAATTCAGGAGCAGCTTAACTGGTCTGACTCAAGGTCTCTCATGAGGCTGCCACCCAGATCAAGATGACGTTAGGCAGTCTTCCGGGCTGTGGGGCAGAAGCTATATGCTGAGAAAGACGGAGCAACACAGAGGCCGGTCACCCGCACCATGAGTGAGTGCCACACCAGCCTGAACTGAACGCCCTCACGTGAGAAATAAAATCCTAGCATGTTCAAGCCACTGTTCTTTGGAGGTTTTCTCAAGTATGATTTCAACAGGTAGAAATAATGGAAGGGAGCCCTAGGGAGAGGTGACAGTGTGAGTAAGGGCCTGGAGGCACCACCCTACTTACCTGTCCAGACAGTGATGAGGGGGAATGAATTACTGTGTGAGAAAGTTCAAGTGCCGACCACTGAGAGGGACTGCAGTTCGGAACCCTCTTCATTCGTCTTCCGCCTCGGGGACGAGGACTGCGTCTGACATTTCTTTGTATAGTGTGCTTGGCAGAAAAGATGTCCCACAGCCGCGTGGGGGTGAGGCCGTGATTTATTTCTATCTCGCTTCTCCCTTTGGGGGATATTGACTTCCTCTGAAAATCAAGTGCGGTGTCCTCAAGCCTTCCGCATTAGAAAGACGGGGTGGCAACGGGTTGGTCAGTGTGAGAGGAGATCTGATCCCACCCTGGTCTTCTCGGCCACAGTCCCAGCCTGGGCTTCTGCTGTCATCTTAGTGAAGCATCCGCAGACAGGTGTACGCTCAGTAGGATGCTCCTGGGACCTCAGGTAAGACTATTCCCCAATGTGGACTCACTTCCTTGAAGAGCTGCCATGAGGATGGCTGGGTGCTGGGAGGATGGACCCCTCTGGCTGCTTCAGAACCACAGTTCCCATCTCAGCTCCACTTTTGCCTGCTGTGTGACCTTGAGCAAGTCTCTTAGCCTCTCTGGGCCCAAGTTTCCTCTTCTGGAAGATGGGTTGAGGTATACCTCCCTCACAGCTGCTTGTGAAGATTATGTAGAAGGTGGCTAACAGTGTCTGTTGAATAAAAGTGGACCAGGAGCATTGGCACCACCTCGGAACTTGCTAGAAATGTAACCTCTTCGGCCTCATCCTATTCATGCTGAGCCAGAATCTACTTTTCAACAAAATGCCCAGGCGATTCATGTACATATTACAGTTTATGGTGGCACCCGAGGCCACTGGGGCTCAGGAAACTTGAAGAATGAAGGAATTCACCAGAACCTCTCCCTCTGATCTCAAAGTCTCATCATCACACAAGAGCTGATGGCATAACCTTATTCCCGATGACCAGGACCAGCTACGGAATTTGCAGGGCCCAGTGCAAAAGTGAAAACATGAGGCCCCCTTTTCAAGAAAATCATTAAGACTTTCAAGCTGGTGACAACTGAGCCTGGAGCCCTTCTGAGTGTGAGGCCCTGTGAGACTGCATGGGTCCCACGTCCATAAAGCCGGCCTTCCTGATGAGGGAGGAATGGGTTGGATCACTCTGGACTCATTCACACCAGCTAAGTTATGAAATTTCTGCTTTGTTTGATTCATTACCAACCATAATTAAAAAGCTCCAACCCTCATCCTTTTGAAGTTTATTTTTTTCTCAATATGCACATAAAAATGGCTGTGATTTCAGTGTAAATAATTCTTTGAAAATATACAAATAGGTGTGTGTCTATTAAAATACGAATAGAAGCTCTATATTGGGAAAGACAGCTTGTGCTCATTTATTTTATTGACGGTGTACAGATTTTGATATATTGCATTACAATACTGACTGCTAGATTTCTTATAAAGATTTAGCTCATATGTACTCTAGATTTTTCTTCACAATAAAAATAAACTCATGCCAGTGTGTAGTAACCAATAATATCAACTCATTCAAATTTAATGACAGTTTTATGAAACTAAGAATCTCATACCACAGAGCATTCACAGTGCAGGAGGTCACAGTTATTGAAAAAATAAATAGCGGGATAAATATATTTATTATTTACAACTTTCAGCTCATTGCTCCTGCTTTGCCCGTTCGAAGGAATGAACAAAGATGGCGGCGTTCAGCCCAGCATGCCAGAAATGTCTTGTGCGGGACTCGAGTGATGTGTAACAGCTCCAGAAGTTCTTGGTTTTGTTTGTTTTTAAGGGGGCTCTTTCTGGACACGAGGGCCCTCTGATTCTATCTGCTTGCTAAATGGTAGGTCACGGCTGGGCCCCAGGAAGATCACATGGCTCTGCAGAAACCATGCCCCGCCCGCCTCTCGGGCGCTTGGGATGGGCCTGGCCTCTCTTCACTTGGCTCTTTCTTTGGCAGCTCCTGCCTCTGCTCATGGGCCCGGCCCCATCTGGCTGGCGGCCCTCTATCCTCTCTAGGTAATCAAGGCTCTCTTTGTGCTCAGACACCCAGCAACTACTCCCGCTGGCAGCTGCTGGATGGAGACATATGCAGAGAGGGCTCCCTGCCAGGGAGCGTGTGCTCTGAACTGGACATCCAGCTGCCCAGAATAGCAGTTCCCCAGGGAGTCAGATGGCTCTTGGGGAGCCATCCACAGAGGCTCAGCCACAGCTCTGTCCGCTGGGTCCCCACATGTCCTTAGTCCAAGCCACGTGGAGGAAGCTCCAGGAAGTGGTCTATAGCTCAGAAGGGCACTTCTGGAGGTGAGGGCAGGGGTGCCCCAGTGGCCAGAAAAAAAAAAACTCACTAGAATATCTGATTTGGGAAAACAGAGCTGCCTTGCTCACACCCCAGTCATTTTCAGCCTCCCGTCGAAGGGGGCTGTGTGTCTGTTTGGATACTTGGGAATCCTGGAGTGGAAGCAAGGGAGGGTTCTGTTGTCCGGGACCCTCCCTTTCTGCACAAAAGCTAATCATACCAAACCATGCAGCTAGAAGCCAAAAGCTGCACATACTCTCTTGATAGCTTCAAAAAAAATTGTTTTCCAATGCTGGGGTGGGGGAGGGTACATACTTTCTCCAGGATGAAGGGTTTCATTGGCCTTGACTATGGAAATGTCCCAACCAACAGGCTGCATAAAAAGCAACTGTTTGAATTCTGGCAACAATGGGAATAGGTGTGGATTTTGCCCGAATTTGTCATTAGGCTTTTCACCAAGGAGCAGCCAATCCATACGCATGAGTCTAACAGATGGAAAGGCCACACAACCAAGGGCTGGACTCTCACATCGGTACAGTGGGTATTTTCAACGCCCAGAGCCATCTCCCATCACCCACAGTACTGTACCGGGGTATTCAGGCAGCAGACATTTTTCTAGATTAGAAAAGAGAATGTTCTTGGCCCTGCTATGAAGTGTGTGAAGGACACACAGCTTTGACAACTAGACACTACGAGGTGATGAGAAGCCTTAGAAAGATGCAGGTAAAAGGTGACACAAAGCACGGCCACCAGCCCCCGGCAGTGCGGTAGGATTTAGCAAAGATGAATGGAACCGGGGAGCCATTTGTCACTGAGAAGCTAGAATTTTTTTAAATTTCCATAGAATTTTTAAAATTTCCATAAAATTGAAAAGCTCTAAAACCACTCACTCATCTGGCTCTCCTGTTGTGACAGAAAAAATAGCTCCACCTGGGTGGCAGAATAGGAGAAAAATGCCTCTTCTCGCGATTTCATGCAGGCACCCGTTTCCTCAAGGTTGGGCAGCACTGTGACAGGCTGGACACCCTCCCGTTGCCCACCGAAACTAGTGTCCCCATTTAGGGTTCCTGATTAAGAAGCAAATGAAACCACCTAAATGCCTTTTTAAAAATCTGTACCCCTGCACATTGTGCCCTTTGGGGAACGTTCTCTGCAGCACGGCCAAGGGGCCCCAATAAGCCAGGCTGGCAAAAGGCCAGGCTCCAAGTGAGCAACAAGGTCTGTGTCCCACCCGTGTCCTTTACCTTGTGGGCTGGGCCCATGGAGGAGCCTCCTGTTCTATACCCACATGACTGACACATGACAGTGCTGGAGGGCCCCCTTCCCAGTGCTTTGAGAAGGCCCCAAGGGAGTCTTCACAATTGAGGGGTTCAAATCTCAGCTGCAGAGTGAAAAGCCAGAGTAAATGCTCACAGCTGGTGGGGGTGTCCAGAAGCTCTGGGTGAATCCACATAGAGAGGACAGGGGCCAGGGAGGAAGTACTTTGAATCCAGGGTTGGAGTGGGTGTTGATGACTTCCTGCCACCCAAGAGCTGCCCAGAGAGCATTTGCAGAAATGTCTGGAAGTTTCTATGGGCATGATGTGGCAACGAAGCTTCTGAGACCTGGACAATCTCAGGTGCCCTGGATACATCTGCTAACTGCCTCAAGGGGAGAAGACTCACACAGAAATCATTCAGAGGGCATTAGAGGGACCCAGGAATATTTAAGTCACAGCGTACGGGAACAATCTCTTGAAGATTTTCACCCTAAGAGGCAAGTTCCGTGTGTATTCAAGCAACACGCATTTGCTGAAGCCCGTTACACACGCAGCACAGCCAGGGAGGAACAGGGTCTAGGAGGGATGGAGAGGTGATGGAGAGAAAAGACCCACCGGGGCCTTATGCCCACTGGGTGTCAGGGCTGGGGGAAGGCAGGGCTCACCAGGGAGCACCAGCTGAAGGGCTCTGCTTCACTCCTGCTGACTCCCAGGGGGAAAGTACCCAAACATGGCAGTAGAACCCTCATGTCCCAGCACCTTAACTGCACTAGCACATTTCATACCTGGGGAAGGAGAGAAGGAACCGATTCTCTCCCAGCCCATCTTGCCTCTGTCTACTCCGCCTCAAGGACACACAGGGGCCCTAGGACTCAGGGAGGAGAAACACCAGGAGGAAAGAACAGTGTCCAGCAAGGAGGCCACCGACACCCTTCCCGGATTCCCAGCCTGTGTGCGAGTCAGGTGTCCCTGAGCGCTGGGCTCCTGCAGATGCCATAAGGCTTACAGATCCTCATCAAAAGGGAAGAGGAATAGTTTCTTCCCTCAGGACCTGGACCCTGGGAAGTCTGGGGTCGGGGGGGTTGGGTTGGGGTGGTCTCTGGTCAGGGTCTACAGGACAGCACTAGAGTGATGTGCACATCCCACCTGGTTTACCTTTGGGAGGTTAGTGCCTTATCAGTTGCTCAGGCCTGTGAAGGCAGGGGACTGACAAGCAGAAGTAAGCAATAGCCTTAACAGGTGGGGGATAATGAGCACGTGAAAACTCACAAGGGCAGCGAGGTCTGTGCACATGGACCAGGCGCGCAGAGGCCAGCAGATCACGGGTTACAAGAAGGGTGGGGGTGGGGGTGCAGGTGGGACAGGTCTAACCTGCCCCCGGTGTCCTTAGCCATTAGTCTCTGACTGCAGCTGACCCAGAACCTTCCTTCAGGGCCACCTTCTCAAAATACCACACACCTTCCACCCTGACCATGACTGGGCTGGTAACAGCGAATTCCAAACCAGAAATCCACAGGAACCTCCTCCTATAGACATTTTCTCTCTGAGGGTAATGGTTCGCTTTTCTTTTCTGCCCCCAATTAGAAGAGCTAAATTTATTATTTTAATTGCCTATGTTTGTAGCAGTGTAATTACCCCCGTGCTAATTAACTTTGGGAATAAAATAAAGGAAGCAATCCTGCTTAGTGGTAAAAGCAGTATTTTAAAATGAAGGCCTAATTAATCAAGCAATGCTTTAAACTGGTGATGGAAAAATATTTAGTTAAAAAAGACAATTTTTTTTTCACCTACCATGTATATATATAGTTTCCTAGGTACAATAAATGCATAGATCCTTTAAGGAAGTTACATTGGCACATTGAAGTCAAAAGAGAATTAACCAGGAGGAGTGCTCTACATATTAAAAACATTATTTTTTAGTCTCCAACTACAACTGCAGTATACTTTATAATCTCAGAAGGATGCTGTTGAAGGAGAGGCGGGTAATTAGGATGTGTTTTTCTCTGAAAGCTACACGAGTGTTCAGAAAAGCAACACCAGTTGGGGACATCATCTGGGGCCATGTGGCCTGTGCCTTGCAGCTAAAAATGTTTTTTTTTGTTTTGTTTTTTTATCAGGAAAAAATAAGGACATTGGATAGGGATAGAAACTAGGATATGAGCTGGGACACCCAGGAGTCAATTAAATAACTGGTGAAGTTTTAACTCAAACAATAAGAAGCAACCACAAGGGCCAAGGCATACCATGCCTCCCCCCATCCCATGGCCAACCCACTGGACTGGCTGAGCCGGGAAGGGTGACCATCTGCTCTACTCCTTACTGGTCATTGACCTAGCGTCACACGACCTCTCCAAGACTAAATTTTCTGTTCAACAGGGACAATAATCCCTACTTAATCACAGGGTGCTTTTGAGAATCTAGAGACAGACACACTCTCAAACCTGATGCGTCTGTAAGACAGAGGGGACCAGGCCAGGTATGTTCAGAGGGCACAGGGTGTCCCGAGAGCTCTCAAATCCCCTGCAGCTAAAGTTTATACTGATGACCTACAGGGTCCCGGACCTTCCACTTAGCTAATTTCTTAGGAAAATCACGTTTGTCTTCAACTTGAAGACCACTGAGCTCCATATCCAGGCAGAACAACAAAAAGAGAAGCTTTCACGGGGGTATAGCTAGTAACACTGATGGCTCCCGACGAGAAGCCTGGAGACGGAGCTCTGGTCCATCTTAGGCTCCCACTAACTTAAAGGACACAAGCGGAACGCTTCCTCCTCCTGAAATTCAGGAAGCTTTAAAGAGCAAAGCCACAGATCCCACCTTGGGTCACAACCTCTGTGTCTCAGGAAGGAATTAGCTATTGGATTTCAACTCATTCCCAATGACTGATTATTGATGAATTGCCAAAAACCTCCTTTCCTCACACCCTCATGGGTAATTCCCATACAGTCTGTCGTGCAAAATATCTCAATATTAAAAGTGCATCGAATCTGATAGACTTTTGCAATAGAAACATTAAAAAAATAAAAAAACACCTCTATATAAAATTAATTGTGCTTTCCTTTTAGAAACCACAGATGGTTTTGTATTCGTAAATCTTTTTAATATCTATCTGAGATCTAGGAAGCAGTCAAAAATTGTTTAATATTTTTCTATCTGTTTTTAAATTGGCCTCCCATCCTTGGCTTGTCATGGGTAGCAAACTATAAAGTTCACGAAAACTGAGCTCTAAAAATTCCATGTTATGGTTTTCATACTTGCCTGCAGCTAACCAGGGAGCAATGTGCTGTTTTCCAGGAAACCTTTCTACTTGTCATTAACCATTACTCATTCCAGTTCAGCAGGCTCTGAAATTTGCTGGGCATATAAACAATTGGGTCTTTCAACAGGTTGGTTCTGAGAGTAGAGCGCGTTAACAAAGAAATGACAAAGCCAAAGTGACAGTGCATCGCATCACATGGAAAGGTCTGGAATGTATGGCTGAAAACTACAACCTCCACTGTGTCTCTGAATTAGCACCCATTTAGATGTTAGTCTTTCACTGTTTCCTAAACTCCAAATCAAATGTCTTAGTGTCCATGCAACACGATACACATAGGATTTGTTTTCTGTGTTACCTGTTGGCTCCCCATCATGGTCCTTTTGTATGAAATGATATTTTTCAAGTATGATGATCTACATGACATTTTATTTTTAATATTTCATTGCTCATTCTCTGAATGCATCAGTAAAAGTGGTTAAGAATATTGTTTTCTTGTTTTCTCCCGTCTGCTGTGAAAAAGCTGTGAAAGGCTGTTTCCATTCTTCCAGTTTTTCCAGAAAAAGGGGTGGGATGTCTGCCATCATGGTCCCAGAACCCCAGCAGGTTGAGGCTTTGCCCCTTCCACACCATGAGTGCTTCCAGCTGAAGTCGGAGGCTCTTAACAGCACACGCTGTCTGAGTAACCAACTCATACCCTCTGGCCCAGAGATGACACTTAAGAACAACACTCCTATTTTGCACTTGCCCCAGGAGGCCTCGTATTCATGGACCACCTCATTTCTGAGGATGCTGCGAAACAGAAAAGACAAACCGCACACATTTGTCCTTCTGACTAGTGTCCGAGAGATGATACACACGCCGCATCTCTGTGGCTGGCAGCTCAGAGGTCTGCGAAGCTGCTCAAATCAGCCCCCGAACCTTGCCTGTTTGGGGCCAGAACTCCAAGGAGGAGGAGGACGCCTAGCAGCTTGGTCCATGACCAAAGACCACGACGGCTCTTCCTTCCAGTGTTTGAAAGAACAGACTGGCGGCTGCCGGTGCAGGAGAGACTCGTGGTGGGGAAGGGGAGAGAAAGGAGGATGCCAGCGCCAGAGTGTCCAGAAAGCTCCCGGCAGGCAGCGGCTCAGCTTTAATCGTCTTCTCGGCACATTGGCAAGTTGACAAAGGTGAAGACGTTAAACTCTATCATTATTGAGAAGCACAAGAAGATGGCGTAGAGAACCAGCACGTAGATGCCCAGCTTCCGATCCAGTCGCCATTTGTTCAGATGGATGCCAAGGACCTGGGCGGAGAGAATGCAAGGACTGGGCTTGGGGACAGAGACTTCCAAAAGGCATTTTTTTTACTGGAAAACTATACACAATGAGCCCCAGAACTTTCTCCAAAATGTGGACTAGAGCAGAGGGTGAGCCCTACAGGCTGTACACTTGCCTGATGGAAGGGGGAGGCCCTGGCCCAGCCCTGCTGACTCCAGGCACATACAGCAGCTGCCCTCAGGGAACTGGCCCTCCCCGGCCCAGTCTAGGCACCGAGGTCCTCCCTGCCCAGGCCTTCCCCAGCAACTAGGGTCTTTTGCTGGGTCTTCCCTTTGCTTTAGAACTTTCTCCTCAGCACTCTTTAGCAAAACTTCAAAGGCTCCTGTTGGCCCATGGTCTGACACACATTAGCTAGGACCGCCTTTCTCTCTCTCTCTCTCTCTCTCTCTCTCTCTCTCTCTCTCTGTGTGTGTGTGTGTATAGACAGGTTGGAGCACACATCTTCTCTCTATATTCTTTCCAGACTTGCCCGCACTTCACTATCTTTTTTCTTGTCCCTGCATCAAGGAGGCTTCCTAAAGGGTTGGATCATACTGACCTCATCAGAGCAATGTCATGAGTCCCATGGAGACAGACGCATCTGGGTTCAAATCCCAGCTTTGCCATTTCCTAACCCCGTGACCTTGGGCAAGTTACTTAACCCCTGAGCCTTGATTTCTTCTAAAAAATGAGAATAATGGGTGGTTGTAAGGACTGAGTAAATAAGCAGAGGCAAAGAATTTGGCACAGTCCTGGGCATGTGGTGGAAGGAGACCTTGGCATTACTGTGTGCCAGTCCTGAGGCCTAACCATCATGCCCCCATTTGCCAGCACAGGGCTTTCTGGGGTGGGCGGGGATTTCTCTCCTACTGGCACTAGTGAGAGGAGATGATCCTGGCAGCAAGGAGAGAGGAAAGGAATTCACTTCCTCTGGTGATTTCTTAGTCGCCCAGGGAACAGTGGAGTGGCGGGTGCCAACATTCTTGGCACAAATTGTGTCTGGGGGTATCAGAATTTATGTTTCCTCAGCTTTATCCCTCACTGCCAGGGGGAACTGAGAGGGGTTTCAGAGACATGTAAGTGACCGGGCAGAATCTGATGAAATGAAGTATGCATGGGGCTTCCATTTTGGAATTGTAAAAACTCACGGTGAGTGCCACGGAGCCCAGCAACAACACCACGGAGTAGACCAGACCCCGGCTGTTGATCGTCACCTGGAAAAACAAGCACATGCGCCTTCACTGTCTGGGCTGCTCAGGGCCCACCCATTCCAAGAGCCCGGTGTGCTCTGCTTTATTCCTTCCCCCATGTGGAAAGCACAGGTGGGTGCTCACGGTGAGCACATGGCAGTGGAGGGTCTGCTAACAATGGATTCAAGTCTCAACTCTGGACCAGAAGGGAACAGGCACACCAGCAGGCTGAGATAAGGGGTGGGAGCGCTGATAAGTGCTGGGCAAACAGGGGCTTCCCCCTGCAGGCACCCCTCAGGCTGCTCTGGGAGCCTTCACGGATGTCATGGTCCCAAGGAGAAGGGGGCAGTGTGTCCCCCAGAGCCCTTGGCTGGAACAAGGCCAATGCCAGCATCACTCCCATAAAAGGCACGTGCCTGGCATCCATCTCGCTTATAAGGAGGTGAGAGGAGCTTACTGTGGATCCGTAATTAATAACCATGGTCTGCAGGCCCCATGGTATGCCGAGTCCCACAAGGATGTCAAACACGTTGCTTCCTATGGTGTTAGAGACCGCCATGTCACCAAGGCCTGGAGGGGACAATAAACATGTGTTATTCATTAAGATCAGGTCACTGGAACCCCTGTTCTTGCCCATAACTATTCTGTGAGTGCTATTCCTTAGAAAGGAATTCCTTCTTCAGGGACCCACATTCCTAAAACCTTTTTATGAGGTCTAAGACTCACTCCCTTCATGAAGTCTACAGGGGCCTGTATAGGCTGAATTGTGACCCTCCCCCGCCCCCCCCCCCGCCATCCCCCGCCAAGATTCATATGTTGGAGTCCCCAGCGACTCAGAATGTGACCTTATTTAGAGATAGGGTATTTACACAGGTCATCGAAATGAGGGTATTCGAGTGGGTGCTTATCCAGTATGATGAGTTTCCTTATAAAAAGGGGAAACCTGGACACAGAGAGCACAGGGAGAATGTCATACGAAGATAGTCATCTGCAAGCCAAGGAGAGAGGCCTGCAACAGATTCTTCCTCCCAGCCCTCAGAAGGAACCAGCTCTGCCAGCACCTTGATCTCAGACTCTCAGCCTCCAGCACTGGCAGATAAGAAGTTTCCATTGTTTACGCCTCCCAGTGTGTGGTGCTTTGTTACAGCAGCCCTAGGAATCTAATAAAGGGCCTTTCACATTTCTCCTGCCAGGTGTGTCAGCCGATGTTCTCCGAGGACCCACTATGTGCTTCACCTCATGTAATGTCACCCAGTTGCTGTGAAAAGGAGGGGGCATTGTCCTCACGTGGCAGATGATGAAACTAAGGCTCGGGATGTGCTCAAGGTCACATGGTTTGCCAGTGGGCCGGTGTTCTTCACATGGAGCCATGACGCATACTCGTGGCCCAGGTGATGGCACCACGACCTTGGCTTGAATGATAAGGCATCGGGTCTTATGCCTTGGTGGGTTCTGAAGGGTGAACTCTTTTCTCCTAATCAGACTAGAAGCATCTTAGAGGATGAGGACCATGCCATCGCCTTCCCCTTTCTGCCCCACTGTCCAGTATCATGCTCGCTACTCAATCTTAATAACTTAAGATTTTTAAGTTATTAACTTAATAACTTGGGGGGAGGGAGTCTTAGAAAACAAGCTTTTACCAATAAGGCTCATGCTGGCTGAAGTCTGTTCTAACCTGTCTGCTTAGTCCTAATGCGACATGATTATGGTCATCTGGCACACTCACAAAGGTTTGCAGAATGAACAAGCCTGAAACACAAATGCCTCTGACTGTAAAACTGCTTTGGTCGCTGAGAAGCTCGCAGCAACTCAGACGAGCATCTGGACAATGGACTCACCTCCATTTAACCACCACCCCACTGGTGTAAGCCAGGTCACCTCCTCTTCCTGGCCTGCGACTGTCATCCGCTGCCCTCCAGGACACAACGCCTCCCTCAAGGGCCTCACATCTCACATTCTCCCTCCCTGCCCACCCCAGGCGTTGTTCAAAATCTGGGCAGCTTAGTGTCGTTAGGGGTGGCATCTCTGGGAATCAAGGCTTCCAGCCTCCCAGGTTCTTACAAAATGTACAAACGTGCAGCTTTCCTGGCCCAGCTATTGCCCCTGGTGAGGATGCGGGCGCGAGTTGGACGGGTCAGGAGCTATAAAGAGTCTGGGAGCAAAGGAATGTCAGAGCTGCTCCAGTTTGGCAGGGTTCCCGCTCTGCACAGGCGCTGCCCTCTGAGGAATGTTCTGGGAGTACCTCTCACACTTGAAGAGCACACGACTCACTGGGGGATGGTGCTAAAAAGCAGGTTCTGATTCAGCGGGGCTAGGGTGGGGCCTGAGAGTCTGCATGTCTCACAAGCTCCCTGTGGAGCCCATGCTGCTGGCCTGGACCACGCCTCAAGCTGCGAGCCTCGCTTAGGGAGGCTTGGAGGCAGCACGTCCGTGTTGAAGCACGCTGCATGGCTCCTGCTCTGCCTGTTGACCTTCTACCACATCCACCCAGCCAACCCCAGCTCCACAAGAGCTTATCATCTCATCGGTGTATTGCTGGAGCTGGTATGACTGAATCCCACCCAAGTTCACGCCACTAGAACGTCAGCCAGGCCCTCGGTGCTTGTCAGCTTTCCTGTTACCCACTGTGCTGGGCTGAATAGTGTCCCCCATTCCAATGTCTCCCCAGAACCTGTGACTATGCCCTTCTTTGCAAATAGGGCCTTTGCAGGTGTAATCAAATTAAAATGAGGTCATACTAAGTGAGGGTGGGCCTGAATCCAATGACTGGTGGGACATTTGGACAGAGACACACACACAGGAAGAACTCCATGTGAAGACGCAGGCAGAGACTGGAGTAATGCAGCCACACAGTGACACCTTGATTTTGGACTTCCAGCCTCCAGGACTGTGAGAGAATCATTTCTGTTTTTGTAAGCCACCCAGTTGTGGTACTTTTGTTACAACAGCCCTAGGAGATTGAGGGGGACCTGAGTTTGCCACCTTAAAACATGCGGTTTTGGAAATATTATGTTAAGTTGGTTATTTTCAAGAAACAAAAGACTCAGTAAAAACCTTTGATAGTCCCCTAATGGCCTAAAAGAATTTAGACCGAGGACCTGCACCAGGAAGGGAGCGATCATCATAGGTAACTAGAGTTCAATATGAACTAGGAGTGACAGACAGGGAGGAACCTAGCAGGGGCCCTTAGATCAAAGTCCTGCCTGTGTCACATTGTTAAAGAAGGTCCAGCAAACATGTATTTACCAAACTTTTGCTTTTCCATCTCCGGGTGAGTTTCCTTCTTCCCTTTTGAAGTCCCAAACCATATTCTCTTTTCCCGACCCAGCCCTCACCTTTCTCTTTAGCGCAAGACGGCACGTAAGCCCCAACTTGGGCCCCACAGTCTGATGGCACCCCCATATGTACATACATAATTAAATTTGGTTCTTTTCTCCTGTGTCAACTTGATTATTATTAAACCAACCAGAAGAACTGAGAGGGAAAAGGGGATATTTCCCCTCACCATAAAACGAATACACTCACCTCAAAGGTCACTCCATTAAATTCCATTCCCTTCAACTGCTGCCCTCAACTGTCCCGGTTCTCTGCAAAGCTCCCGCCTGCTGCCAAACATATACTGTCTCTTACCTTCTCCTTAACTCATGTTTTCTCAGGACCAACTGACCAACCCATCAACCCTCTCTCCTGTCTTGTAGAAATAAAATGTGTCCCCCCCCCCGCTCTCTCCAAAGCCAACTTTCTCTATGAGCGCTTCTCTCCTCTGCTGTCTCCTCTTAGATTTCACTCTGTTATTTGCCCACCGTGACTCTGGTTCTTCCAAACTTTCATCTACAGAGAAAGAAGATCTGTGCTATCTCCCTGGCAGAAAAGGCGCAGTGAATGACGGCTGGCTCTTTACAGCTCTTGCGTTCTGCCATCAAAAAGCGTACAGGTGCTCTTCACCCGGTTTAACCCATGTCACTCTGTCAGCCCCAAGACAAACCACCAAACAAACCCAAACATGCAAGTCCTAGAACTCTCAAGAAGCATAGGAATATAGTTGGAGGTATAGGACATCCTCACTTTGCCTTCCTGGGACCAGAACATTTGTTGTTAAGCCCTCATTGGCTCTCAGACGCCTGGGCTTTGGCTCTGTTCAATTTCACATTGGTGATTTCAGAACAAGTTCATTTTTATACAACTCCACGCACGCAAACGCTTCTGGAGGTCTGCAGGAGCTCATCTTGGTAGGATTCTCCTCATGAGTTGCATCTGATACACGTGCTTTCCAGATATCACAGTTTCCTCCACAGCCGGACTTAGAACAGCCATGAACTGTAACCGGGGCAGAGGTGGGGGAGCCTCTGGGGTGATGCTGATGGTTATGGGGGCCGAGACCTGACGCGTACCTTGTCTTGCCACGATTAAACTGGCCATGCAGTCTGGAACGCTCGTGCCTGCTGCCAGGAAAGTAATGCCCATGATGACATCAGGGATTCCAAATGTGTATCCAATAACAGTCACCTGCAGAAAAAGAAGGGAAATGCTGCTTATCCTGAGTGTTTTTTACTTGAACATTAGTACTGACGTAACTAAGCAATTGCAAAAGTCTGGAATGTGACTTTGTTTTATAAACATCTTTTGAATGTTCTTTCCTGAGTAATATGCACTTACTGTTTCAAAACATTTAGAAACTAAAGTAAAATGAGAATGAAAAATCACCTACCATTTCTCAAGACCCGCAGACAACCACTATTAAGACTCTCCATCAGCCAGTGGTTCTCGAAGTTGAACATGGAGAAAATTATCTGGAGGGCTTATTAAAATGCAGCCTGCCAGGCCCTACTTCCAGAGTTTCTGATTCAGGAGGTCTGGGGGGGAAGCCCACGAGTTTGCATTCCTAACACATTGCCAGGAGGTTGAGACCCTGAGGCTGCTGGTCTGGGAACCATATTTGAAAACCACAGCTTTAGACTATATCCTTGACCTTTTTGGTGTTTTAGAAAAAAAGAAGTCAGATTATACTATCAACATAAACTTTGCAATATTTGTTTCATGTAATAATCCATGGTGAATACCTTTGCATCTCAAATATTATTCTACATTATTTAAAACTGATTCATAGGTTTCACTGTATGGCTATAAAGTTTTAGCCAGTCCCTCACTGTTGGATACTAAGGTTGGTTTTAAAAAAAAAATTTTTTTTTTTGTGGCTCTTACAATATCCCTGCATATAAGTAACATTTATCGAGCACTTACTGTGAACCAGGTACTTGACCAGCTGTTTGACTTTCACAGTCTCATGTACTTTACGATTCACCACCCACTGGTGAGGGAGGCACTACTATGATGCCCATTTTCTGCCTACAGAAACTGAGGGTCAGAGAGGCTAAGTAAGAATGCCTGTGGGCACGAAGCTGGTGAGCAGGGGAGCAGGGGTTCCAGGCCACGTCTCTCTGACTCTAAAGGCTGTGCTCCAATCTCACCATCATGCTGTTTTGGGTGGATATCTTGGGGTTCTCATTTTACAACCCCCTTAGGATAAGTTCCAAGAAATAGAACTGTTGGATCAAAGGATACGCAGGCTTTTAAGGACCTTGAAACATACATAGTCACATATCCCTCTAATAAATGTCTAACACTTGAGAGATTGTTGCGGCCTTGAGCAGCAGCCTGATGGAAACCCTAGAAGCATCTGCACTACCCCATTCAAAACACCCTTTAGCTCTGCCTTGCTTCCCCATCTAGAAAATGTGCACAGTGGCACCTCTGAGGGTTGTTTATATCTCCATTAATGGCTCCATTCCCAGCAAATGGTGTGTGACTGAAGACAAGCTGGTTTGCTTCTCAGCCTCTGCTCCCTCATCTGTAAAATGGGCTTGTTAATGAGACTTAAGTGAGAAAATATGAGGTGATAGTGCCTGGACCGTACAAGATGTTCATAGATGTATGTCTCCCTCCTCTTTCAGTCCCTAGGCTTGCAATCTATGGGGACAGAGAAAGGAGGGTGATCAAGTTCACAGGGCTCCAGAGCCCCAGATGCAGTGCCTTTGAAGCCCATAGCTCAGCCCTGGAGTATAGCCAGGACACGTGTAGTAGAACAACATCTGTCCCAGGACAGAGCTTTGCAGAGGGGTTAGAAGGTGCCCCACTCCGGAAAGGGAGCGCTCAGCTCAGCATCCCCAGGCCTGTGGGATGCCATTTTCTCAGAGCCCAGGGCATTTTCTCTGGGCTATGAGAGAAGAGACACACTGAGGAGGGCTGACCCAGCCATGCTTAATTCACGTTGGCCACGAGGGAGACCTCCACGTCCAAGCAGGCTGTGGCTGATGATTTGTAACAGGTGATACCAGACATCGTAAATACAGGAGCCTGCGCTATTTTCACATTACTGGGGAAGCCTCCATTTTTTTTTTCTCTGAAATCACTGAACTACATGGCTAAAAAGTTGAAGTGTGGAACGATAGAAGGAAGTTGTGTGTGTGTGTGTGTGCGCGCGCGCGTGTCCTCTCTCTCTCTCTCTCTCTCTCTCTCTCTCTCTCTCTCTCTCTCTCTCTCTCTCTCCAGGGTATTCAGGACCAGAGATGCTACCCGGGTGTCACTTTGTCCTGGACCCCAGCCCTAGACCCTCCAAGCCCTCATGATGCTTAGTCTATTTGATCCTCAGTCTCCCCACCTTTGCAGGGTGCTGGACAGGATAGTCCATTTTGAAAGTCCCTCCCTTTTGACACCAACATTCAAGAACTTTTTTCCCTAAAGCTTTGGGGGTGAGACATGTGAAAGGTGGTGGGGGTAAGGGGTGGCCAGGTAAGTTTTCACAGCTTCCTGGCACCCTCATCAGGGCAAAGTGTAGAAATTAGGCTAGCATGTGGCACTTTACCGCTTTCTACAGCTGAGGCCATTGCCTACTCTCAAACTGAGGCCAGCTGAAGTTCAAAACTGCAGGTTAGAGTGCCCCAGCTGGGTAGTTCCTGGGACGCCTGCCAAGCCACTTGCTAAGGCTCTGCTTTTGGAAGTGGGGGTGGGGTTTGTAAGTCAAGGTGGTGGTGGACGGGAGTGCTATTAAATGTCCAACTTCACTGCTAGCTAGTAGAATTAATGTAATACTGTTATTTTCAGTAATTAAAGAAGAAAAAAATTCACACATTCGTTAATTTCATCTTCCCTATTTCTCATACTCACTCAAACATCATGAAATAATTTTACTTGCAATGATTTTTTTGGAATGCACGTTAGGAAGAGAAATCACTGTTTTGTTTTGTTTTGATCAAATGTAAAGAAGGGGTGACCTTTAATTCAGAAAGTTTTAAGTTTCCCAATTCAATTTATTGAAGGCATAATTTTTATTATCTTTTTCACTGTCATCCTTTCTGGGGAGGGGGGGTTGGATAGTAGCTATTTCCAGCTTCTCCCCCACCTCAGTGCACACATGCACGCGCGCGCGCACACACACACACACACACACACACACACACACATCATGGGGATTGTAACCTTCACCTGAACAAAGCATGGAACAGTCAGTGTTGGCTGCATGCCCTGGTGAAAAGAGCTGATATTTGCAGTTATGAGCAATTTGATGCCTGAGCAGAGGCTTTTCATTCCCTCAATAACCTTGTTAGACAGTGGTGATCGTCCCCATTTTGAGGGGGTGACTTGACTGTGGCTCCGGGAAGCTGAGTCACCTGCTTACGTGTTATGGACAGTAAGTGGGAGAACTAGGATTCAAATCCATTTCCATGTGACCCTGCAGTTCTTATGTCCCCACCAAACTGCTCCTCTGAGGTTAAGGGAAAGGTGGCCCTTGTGCCTCTGAAACTAAGACCCGCTTGCCCTCTCTGCAGCTGGCATCAGGTGTTAGGAGGAGAGCGCAGTGACTACATGGGTACCACTAAGGTATGAATGGCTGACAGGTGAGCTTCACAACAATAGACCTCTCCTCTCCTTGCCCCTGGGCTCCCCATGTGGAATGAAGAGAAAGAGGAGGAGAGAGGAGAAGTGGGGGGAAGGACCCCACAGAGTGGTACACAGAACAAGGGGGTGAGGGCTCCGGCTTGGCCCAGCCCAGCCAATGAAGGTTTGTACAGGGAGCTGTGACGCATGGCCAGAGGAGCTGATGAGACCCTGTGCCACCGCTTCTCCACCTGCAAAACATCAGCCTGAATGGCATTTGAACATTCCAGCAATGCACTGAGGCAGTTCAGGATAGTGGTTGAGCTCATGGACTCAGGAGAACAACAAACCAGGGTTTTAGTCCCAACTTTAGAACTCACTAATGATGTAACTAATTGTGTAACAGATGCTAATTGGGTGACTAACTGGGCAAATTCTACAATCTTTATGCCTTACTTTCCTCACCTGTAAAATGGGCATAATAAAAATGGTTGCTATGAGGATAAAAACAGTTTATATAAAGTTTATACATGTGCCTGAACATATAAAGGGGAGAACAGCATCCCTTGGCAGGAGGCCTAGAAAGGGCTGCCTTGTATTCATCTTCCACTGTCTGCAGTCTCCCTCACATTTCCCTGAGGACCCTGGGAAGGAAGGGGGCCTAGTGACAGCCCTCCAGAGCCTCTACAGAGTCCACACCACCCTTGCCATATTCCTCTGCCAATCCTGCCAGGACGGTGCATCTCAGGCTGCCCTGTGAAGGTCCGTCTCCCTCCACCGCACCTGCCTTGCAGGCAAGCACCATGCTGTGTCCGTCTGGGCATCCCTGGCACGTAGCACAGCGGCACACACCTCTGCTGAAATCCCTTTCTAATGAGAAAAAAGCCAAGATCAGTGAGGCTGATGACTTGCCACAGGTGGCACACCGGTGCCTGAGGTCACTCTTGAACCCGGCTCTCCCACCCCTGGCCGGGGTGAGGCAGGGGCTGTCCACCCAGTGCACGTGCTCCCAGCACTCACCAGCCACACCATTATGTAGGAGAAGATGGCGATCCACAGCGTGGCGGTAATGAAGGTGACCATGAAGAACTTCTCCCAGCGAGGCTTGCTGCAGTTGGGGATGGTGATACACAGGAGGAAGATGAGTGGCCAGGTGAACACCCACTTGGCTTTGTCTCCTCTTGCCTCTGCAGTGAGATGGGGCGGAGCCGGAAGGGAGGGGGAGAGAGACACAGGCACTGGGTTACACACCTGTCAGTCTGCCTGTCAGTTTATTTTTCAAGCCAAACAAGAGAATGCTACCAATGTGATACTGAGCAACTGACCTCACAGAATCACACATCTCCATCATGTCATCCCGAAAGTGATCTTAGCAAGACAATTGTTTGTTGACTGAATAACTTCAGTCAGTCCAAATCCTTCCTTGACAGAGTAAGGAAAGTAAGACCTAGAGTGGAAATGGACATGCCCAGGGGAGCTGGAATGGGATGTGGACTATGGGTGGGCTTTGGAATCAGACAGACTTGGGTTGGCATTCAAATGATCTTGAGAAATCCCTCACCTCCACTTCCTCCTCTGACAATAACAGTTGTACGTAACAACACCACGGTAATCAACATATAGAGCATTTGCCATGTGTAGTAGGCATAGTGCTAAGCACTTCGCATTTAGTAATTTCTTTAAGTGTTAAATGGGAAAATTATCTCTTTCAAGGTTGTTGCAAGAATGACTTGATACAATGTACATAAAACACCCAGCATGGAGAACCTGGCACAGATTAGGTGCTCTGGAAATCACAGCTCCTTTGCTCCAAGGTCATCCTCTCAGCCTGTGGCAGATGTAAGACTAAAATGTGGGTGTCCTGGCTGCCAAGTATGACCTCACTGGTCCCTACCAAGGGAATCCACAAACAATTCAACTGAGGGAAAGTGGCCTCAATAAGCCACCAAGTGCAACCACAGTGTCCTTAATAAGCTACTGAGTATGGTGTGCATACTCTAAACCAGCTCAAAACCAGCTTGTTGATGATGCCACTGAAATGGTGGAGGAAGGACCTCTGAAAATTCTCTCCATAAAAGCAGTGAGGTCACTGGCAAAAATGGTCAGAATTAACCCTTTTCAGACCTATGGAAATTAACCAAAGGCTTGTAGCAACCCAGGGAGTGTTTACTTAAGACAACTGACTGGATCTCAGAAAGAACAGTAAGATTTGTAGAGTTTAACTTGCCCTATTTCCATTTTCTTTCACCAGTTCTGGAGAAAACCAGCAGCCTGGCACCCACCAGAGGGGTCAGGGCAGGGTTGGAGCCTCTTCTAAAGTCCATTCCCAGAGAATGGGCATTATTTGACCTGTCTGGTGCATTCCTGGAATACCCCATTTTCAAGGCTGTCATTATTTTACCAGAATCAGAGCTCAGACTGTAAATAGCCTTTTCCTTGGAGAGACTTGTTGAAAACAGAGGCAATTTTGGGGTATCACACTGCCCCAGGTGGTGGATAACAGCTGGGACAAAACAAATAATAAGTGAACCAAAAAGCTTAAAAGAAAAAACTGGGGAATGGAACACCTATAGAGGCCTTTGCAAAGCTCCTTGTATTTCTGGGAATCTAAAAACAATGAGCATGCATAAAGCTGTGCCCACAGTTATTCACATGCTCAGGAAAGACTTGAGAATGCCCTTAGCTTTCACCTCTGCCCAACGTTGAGGCTCTGAGTAAGCAAGGAATAAAGGTAAAAGTGGGGTTGTAGACTGCCTGCCTGAGTGTTGAAGATGTGCCCACAAATATACAGAACCCATCAGCAATGACTGGGAGACTTACTGGATCCAAGCATCTAAGGAAATCTCTGTGCAATCATTAGATGACCCTAGGCTAACGTAGCAGATATTTCAGTGGCCACACACAAGAAACACAGGCTTTATAGAATTATTTGAGAAAAGTCACTAAACAAACCAAAACAACAATAAATAGTAACAACAAGCAGACCTGGGGAAGAAGAAGAATATGTTTTCTAGAGTTGTCAATGTTAGGTCTCCGAATGTTAGGTCTCAGAGACCTTGCCTTACAGAGTCATGTCTACAAGAAAACAACAAAATGTCTGTAGGCCTGCACCTGCAGACAAAGCCAAACTTGTGATAACAGAAAATGCCCCAAACCAGCTACCGTCATCACACAGGTAGTCAACACTTTCTGTTCAAACAATGCTACTGTGTCAGCACCGCCCTATATAATCCTCCTCACCGCCTCCCTTGGGGCTGCAAGTTTCCTTTAGACGTGCAGCCTGGGCTGTAGCCATCTTTGCTCAGCCCAATAGACTCGCTCTTAAATAGACTTTCTTAAACTTTCTTAACTTGCCTGACTGTGCGCATTCCTTTACCGGTCAACCTATCAGTCAAATTATATTACTTTAAATGCCCAGTTTTAAACAACGAATTAGGAGAAATAAGAAAGTATGGCCTATATGCAGGAAAAAAAAGCAATCAATAGAAACTATGTCTGAGGAATTCCAGACATTGGATTTACTACACAAAGACTTTAAGTCAGTTCTTTTTAAATATGCACAAGGAAGTTTTAAAATGTCTAAAAAACTGAAGGCAAGTATGAGAATTATTTCACACTATATAATATCAATAAAGAAGTAAAAGTATTATATTAAAAAAGAGCCAATAGAAATTATGGAGTTCAGAAGTACAATAACTGAAATGAAAAATTCACTGGAGGGGCTCAACAGCAGATTTGAGCAGGAAGAAGGAAAACATCAATGACCTTGAAGATCAGTCAGTTGAGATTATCTGATCTCAGGAACAGACAGAAAAAATAATAAAGACAAATGAACGGTGCCTCAGAGACATGTGGCACACCATCAGATGTGCCAACATACGCATAATGAGAGCACCAGAAAAAGAAGAGACACAACAAGGGGCAGGAAGACTATCCGAAGAGCTCATGCTCAAAAACTTCCCAAATTTGATGAAAAACATTAATATATACATTTAAGAAGAATATACATTCATCTCAAGTTCACATGGAACATTCTCCAGGATAGAGCATATGTTAGGTCATAAAACAAACAAACATCAATAAATTTAAGAGGGATTAAATCATGCAAAGTGTGTTCTACAATCACACCACAATGGAAGAAATTAAAAATCAACAACAGAAGGAAAACTGGAAGATTCACAAATACATTAAATTTAAATAATACACTCACTCCTAAATAAGCAATGGGCCAAAGAAGAAATTGCAAGGGAAATTAGAAAATGCTTTGAGATGAATGATAATGAAAACACAACATACCAAAACTTACAGGATGCAGTAAAAACAGTGCTTAGAAATTTATAGCTCTAAATGACTATGTTAAAAAAGAAGAAAGATCTTAAATCAATGACCTAATCTTCTTCCTTAAAATCCAAAAATTTTGAGCAAATTAAATCCAAAGAAAGCAGGCGGAAGGAAATAATTAAGATTAAAGTAGAAATAAATGAAATTTATTTCAAGAAAATAAAAAAAAATAGAATCAATGAAACTAAAAGTTGCTTCTTTTAAAAAGATCAACAAAATTGACAAACCTTTAACTAGACTGACCAAGAAAAAAAGAGAAAAGACTCAAATTCCTAAAATCGGGAATGAAAGAGGGTCATCGATATGGACCTCACAGAAATATAAAGAATTATTGAGGAATATGATGAACAATTGTGTCCCAACAAATTAGATAGCCTAGGTGAAACAGACAAAATCCCACAAATACAGAAACTAGTGAAATAGACTTAAAAAAAATAGAAAAGCTGAGTAGATTTATAACAAGAGATTGACATAGTAATAAAAAAAACTTCCTCTAAAGTAAAGCCAGGACCAGATGGCTTCATGGTGATTTCCACCAAATGTTTAAAGAAGAATCAGCATTAATTCATCGCAAACTCTTCCAAAAGACAGAAGAAGAGGGAACATTTCCCAGTTTTCTCTGTGAAGCCATGATTACACTCATTTCAAAGTCAGACACTAAGAGAATAGAAAACTACAGACCAACATCCCTTATGAATATAGATGCAAAAATCCTTAACAAAATTCTGGCAAACTGAATCCAACAACATATAAAAATGATTATACACCTTGACCAAGTGGGATTTATCCCAGGAATGCAAGCTTGGTTCAATGTATGAAATTCAATCAATCCAATATATCATGTTAATAGAACAAAGGACAAAAGTACAAACATGTCCTTTGAAGCAAAAAGGCATTTGAAAAAATCCAATGCATTTTCATGATGAAACACTCAACAATCTAGGAATAGAAGAGAATTTCCTCAGCCTGATAAAGAGCATCTACAAAGAACCCACAGCTAACATCATACTTAATGGTCAAGGACTGAAAACTATCAACAAGATGAGGATGTCTGCTC
This sequence comes from Hipposideros armiger, assembly GCF_001890085.2. Taxonomy (NCBI): domain Eukaryota; kingdom Metazoa; phylum Chordata; class Mammalia; order Chiroptera; family Hipposideridae; genus Hipposideros; species Hipposideros armiger. The sequence continues at coordinate 439,826 of NW_017732545.1, forward strand.
TTATCACTTCTACTTAATATTGCATGGAAGATTTAGCCAGGGAAACTAGGCAAGAAAAAGAAGTAATGGTCATCTGGATTGGAAAGGAAGAAGTAAATGTATCCCTATTTGTAGATGACATGATTTTGTAAAGAGAAAATTCCTAGGAATACACACACACACACACACACACACACACACGAAAAACAAATGATTAGAA
>NW_017732545.1:442983-453359 GCF_001890085.2 Hipposideros armiger
GATCTCTTTCTTTTGCAACTGCTCTGAATTTTCTGAATTTTAAGAATATTTATGAATTCTTGACACTCCAGCTGAGCTGACCTATGGTCTCATTGCCTGAATCCACCATCTCCGCCTCTCCCGGACGGGGTGCAAACACAGCTGGTAACAGCTCCTGATGGTGCCTTCTGCACCAATCTTGATCATACAATTAGCAGGAGGTGACACGCTGTCCTATTTTCCAATGGACTGTACTGCATCATTCGGCACTTTATTTACTGTTTTGTTTCCTAATTGCTCTACAGTTGAAGTGCAATGATCAAAGGGGAAGATACGCAGCGGGTAAACCTCTGGTATCTGACTTGGTTTCAAATCCAGCTGGGTAACTCGTCAGCTGTGGGTCCCTGGGCAAGCACCCCCGCCCCTGCCTCATTTCCTTACCTTAAAATGGGAGTGATAATAGTATGTTGGGGGCTTGGGAACACGACAGTAATTGTCAATGTATGGTCTCTGTAAACATCTTACCATAACTACTAGGGATATTAATACCGACAAATACTCTGTGGAGCTGTCAGACCGTGGCTCTTGACGTTGGTTTGGAAGTTACAATCACTTGTATGAGTTTTGAAGCCAGAGTGCAAACCGCTCACAACAGGGTCTGATGGATTATTCCACGCTTGTGCCTTCAGCAGAGCCCCAGCCCAGCCCCTGGCCTAATACATAGGAAATGAATGCGAGGCCACAAGGGCCACCCAGAATGTAGGAACAAGATCAGGAAAAGCCACCCGAAATAACAATTAATTTTTAAAAATCACACAGAATGGATGTGAGAGTGTTCATTTGAAATCCTGTTCCTAGGAGAGGGATTTCTATATATCATGCGGATGAAATTGGTTATTTCCTGAATGTCTACCAAGAGAATGCAACACATCACCGGGAATTGTTACTGGAACAGAAACATTAGAGGACTCAATCAAGCCTGAGGAAAGAAACGTGGGCAGCCTGGAAACCAGGCCTTGCTGCCTGGACACAACAGGAGTTCCATTTCGGTAGGAATCCTGGGACACCTTGGGCAGCATGCCTGTTCAGGGGGTATTTTCTCCCCGCCACATCTGTGCGCCTGCCTGTGACGGGCCCAGGGGTGGTTCCAATAAGACCGAGTTGATCACAGTTTGTTCCCCAGGGTGTTGAAATTGGGACCAATTTCAACGTGTGTGGCTGGAATTGGGAAGTGAGGACAGGAGAGGCAGAGGAAGCAGGTCTGAGGGGCAGGGGATTCGTCAGGGGTGGGAGTGGGGAGAAGGGGGCCTGCCTCATCATCTGTTTCCTGGCTCCCCTTGGTCCTGAGACCCACCTGCACCTGCTCCAGAACACACCTCTGTACCTTTCTCATAAAATTCCCCTTCTTGCTCAGTCAGCTCTGGCTGGTTTTTGTTTCTTGTACCCAAAGGGTCCTAAGCAATAGTTACGAAGGCAAAATCAGCCCTACTATGGGGAGGGGTTCTCCATCCTGCCTCCTGGGCCACGAGCATCTCACTCCCGGTTGTAATTCTGTGCTCACCATGCCACCTCCTGCCCCAGGATGTGGTCTTCTCAGAAGACGCATCCACCAAGCTGGGCCTCAGTCTCCTCAGCCGGGAAATGAAAGGGTGAGACTAGATAGTTCTCAAATGGAGCTGTACGTCCTCATCACCTTGTTAACATACCAACCCAAGCCCCTCAAGGTTCTAAAGATTCTGCTTTAGTGCCCTCAAGCTCTAAGGTCATTCTCAAATACACACCACCTTGCCAAACCGACACCTAATGTGTTTGAAAATGTACCCAGCACGTTTTAATCAGATATGGTAAGACACACAGACACTGAAATGACTGTCATGAGATAGTCATTTGGTGGCCATCTGTCTAGGGATACTCACAGATCCCTAGAAACAGGAAATGCGCCATGCCCCACAGGGCCACATGGGGAAGCACCAGGGTTGGTCAGGAGACAGAAGGAACAAGGGGAAAACACGGGCAGGAGCCCTTATTGTAGTTTCCATGGGAAAAGGCAAGGCAGGGTCAGCAGGTTCAGGATTGGCTAGTTTGAATAATTTTGCGGGCTCAGGGGCATAGGTCTGTCTCTAGTTATCTGGTACTTGACCCTGGGGTGATCAGGGCAGAGGAATATTGCCTCCTGCAGTGTGAGAGCAGGATGGAAGAGGTGGTTCAGAGAACTGGGCTCTGGGTTGGTTAGTTTGCATATGAAAGGTGTGCTCCTGGGTGAGTAGTTTGCTGTCTCTAAGAACTGGCTGTCTGGAGCAGTTCTGGGTCGTAGTGAACATTCATTGTTCTTCCCTGGCTAGCATCCATTCCCCTTTACTGGTAACAGCATGCTAATGTTCCTTTAGAGAACCCATCCTTCACACGTCAGCCCATGCATGCGGTTTGGAGGGCTGACTCTATGGGGGTGGGCCTGTGGTTCAAGCTTGGCTAATTAGGTATTCCATAAGTACTCTGTGTTCATTCTCTGTGCTAGGCACTACCCAACAGTGGACAAACAACAACCCTTGCCGTTGAGGCGTTTACATAGGTTGGGGGCAGGGTGCATGACCCGACAGTGATTCTGCTGGGAATCACTGCCTCTAATATCCTTTGTCCCTTCCTCCTTACTAACAGGACACTATTTTGCTTGGGACAGCAGGTTCTCAGCTAAAAACTTGCTCTCCTAGGCTTTCTTGTAGGTGGAAGTGGCCATGGACAGTTCTGGACAATGAGATGTAAGTGGAAGTCTACATGGCCGGGCATCCAGGAAGGTAATGATCTTCCTGCTAAGACAGGCTCAGTGGCACGTGTCTCCTGTGCTTTGCCCTTCCTCCTTGTTTCTGCCTGGAACATGGACACACTGGAGCTGCAGGAGCCAACTGGCAACCCTGAAGACAAAAGCCACCTGGCTAAGGATGGCGGAACAGAAATGGGACACAGATGATATGATAGAGCTCTGAGGCTCTCTAATCTTTGGACTTCTTGTTATGTGATAAAAATCTCTTGAGATGAAGGCTCTGTCACTTGAATTTTCTGTCACACGCTGCTGAATGCAACCCTTACCTCAGCCAGAGGCACCATCTGTGCCTGGGTTAACCCAATGGGATGGAAGCCTACACAGCTGGTGGCCATCTACGGGGCTGCCCAAGGATGAAGCCAACCCGGGGAAAAGCCCTGCTGAGAGACGGACAGTGTCTTGTAACCTCATTTGAGCCCAAGGTCCAGCCTTGCCTGAATCAGATAGATTCACCCAGTGAACCTGCCATTATGGGAGCTCTTTGGCTTAAACCTGCTTGAATCGGGTTTCTCTAAGATTAAGAGAGTCTGGACTAATTCCTGGTTTAAATGATAATAAAGTCTGGGGGGCCTACAGAGGTGGTGGGACAGCATCTGTACCAAAGGACATTTCCCCCCAACGCCACCGGGAGCCCCTCCTGGCCCCCCACTGGCATCCCTTGAAGGGACATCTGAGACATGCTCATATCATGGACTCCGATTAACACGCACACATAAGCAAGAGAAAGAAGGGCTGCTCTGGTTTCTTTCACTAAGCTCTCAGATTTCCCTTTTGAAGTAGGAAACGACAATTTAATTATGTGAAAAAAAATTTTTTTTAAATGAACTGTAACAGATGGCTGATCATCCTGGAAGAAAAAAATTAAGAACAGATGCAATCACTGATGAGAAACTTCAAACAAATTAACTTGGACAGTTAACTAACCAGACAGTCCAATTTAGGGAGTGGTTAACTTGAGGCACGCGGGGATGTGTTTGTCACTGGATGATGTCAAGTCGATATTCATGGACCCTCGAACTAGGGGTGTTTACGTGATCTAGAGAGTGTAGTTCTAGACCAGTGGTTCTCAAACTTGAATTTAAATCAGAATCCTATGGAAAGCTTGTTAGAGCCCTCTAAGCTAATGATTGGAGGCAGGTGGAATGCATCTGCATTTCTAACAAGTTCCCTAATACTGCTGATTCTGTTTGTCCTGAGGCCACATTTTGAGGACCACCCACTCTAGACTAACTCTATTTAAAAACAATCGAGACATAATTAACATACCATTAAACCCACCTGTTTCAGTGTACAACTAGGGTTTTTTTTTAGTATATTAGAAAGCTGTGCAATCATCACCACTATATAATTCCAGAAGATTTTCATCACCCCCAAAAGAAACCCTGTACCCATTAAGCTACCATTCCCCATTTCCCCTCCTTGCTCAACCTCTGGCAACCACTACTCTACCTATCTTCATAGACTTGCCTATTTTGGAATCATAATATGTGGCCTTTTGTGTCTGGCTTCTTTCAAGTACCGTGTTTTCAAAGTTCACCCATGTTGTAGCATATTATCAGTACTTCATTCTTTTTATGGATGAATACTACTCTGTTGTATGGATATACCTTATTGTGTTTATCCATTCATCCCTTAATGGATATTTCACTTTTGGGATGCTATGAACATTCATGTATAAGTTTTTGTGTGGACATACGTTTTCATGTCTCTTGGGTATATAACTAGGGGTAGAATCGCTTTACGTTTAACTCTTTGAGGAACTTCCAGACTTTTCCAAGCAGGTGTACCATTTGACATTGCCCCCACCAGTGTATGAGGGGTCTAATATTTCCACATCTTACAAACACATTATTGTTGTCTCTTTTGATTACAGCCATTCTAATGAGTGTGAAATGGTATCTCGTTGTGGCTTTGATTTGTATCTCCCTAATGACTAATAGTATTGAGCACCTTTTCATGGACGTATTGGTCATTTGTATATTTTCTGTGGAGTACTATCTAGTCAAATCCTTTGCCCATTTAAAAAATTGGATTGTTCTTTTATTATTGAGTTTTAAGAGTTCTGTATATATTCTGGACACTAGATCCTTACCAGAAATATAATTTGCAGATGTTTTCTCCCACTCAATGAGTTGTCTTTTCACTTTCTTCATAGTGTATTATAAATCACATAAATTTTAAATTTTGATGATGTGCAATTTATGTTTTCCTTTGGCTACTTATGCTTTTGATTGTCATATTTAAGAAATCATGGTCTAATCCAAAGTCATAAATATTTACACCTATGTTTTCTTCTAAGAGTTTTATATTTTTAGCTTTCATTATTTAGGTCTCTGTTTCATACTGAGTTCATTTTTGTATATGGTGTGAATTAGGGGTCCAACTGTATTCTTTAGAAAAATGTGGCTATGTAGTTGTGCTACTACCAGTTTTTAGAAAGACTATTTCCCCCTATTCGAATTGTCTTGGCACCCTTGCCAAAAATTAATTGACCTTAAAAGTACAGGTGTATTTCAAGACTCTCAAGCTGATTCCATTGATCTATAATTCCTATTCTTATGCCAGTACCAGTCTTGATTACTGTATCTTTGTAGTAGGTTTTGAAATCACGAAGTGTGAGTCCTTCAACTTTGTTCTTTTCCAAGATTGTTTTGGCTGTTCTGGGCCACCTGAAGTTCCATATGAATTTTAGAATCAGCCTGTCAATTTCTGCAAAAAAGAAAGCTAGCTGGGATTTTTGTAGCGACTGCCTGGAATCTGTAGAAAATTTGGGGACTATTGCCGTCTTAAACATTTAAAATCTTCCAATCCATGAACACAGGATCTGAGGTATCTTTCCATTTATTTAGATCTTCTTTAGCATCTCCTTTCAACAGCGTTTTGTAGTTTTCAGTGTATAAGTCTTGTGCTACCTTTGTTCAATGTANTTCAGCCAAGTTACAAGATATAAGATCAGTATACAAAATTCAGTTGTATTTTGATAAAATAACGATGAACATCCAAAAATGAAATTAAGTAAACATTCCACTTACAATAGCATTAAAAAGAAAAAAAAATGCTCATGAACAAAATATAACAAAATAAGTACAAGATTTGTATTCTGAAAACTGCCAAACATCACTGAAGGAAATTAAAGAAGACCTAAATAAATGGAAAGACATCCTGTACATGGATTGGAAGACTTAAGATGGAAATACTCCCCAAACTGGTCTACAGATGCAATGCAATCCTGATTAAAATCCCAGCTGACTTCTTGGTAGAAATTGACAAGCTGATTCTAACATTCACATGGGAATGCAAGGGACCCAGAATAGCCAAACCAATGTTAAAAAAGAACAAAGTTGAAGGACTAACATGCTCCAAATTTAAAACTTACTACAAAGCTAGAATAATCAAGACCATGTGCTACTGGCATAAGGGTATATAGATCAACAGAAAAGAATTTGGAGTCCAGAAATAAGTCCATACTTTTAAGGCAAATTGATATTTAACAAGGGTTTCAAGACAATTTAATAGGGAAAGAAAAAGGCTTTTTAACAAATGATGTTGGGACAACCATATAAACACAGGCAAAAGGATGAAATTGGACCCCTACCTCATACCATATACAAAAATTAACTCAAAACGGATAAAAGAGGTAAGGCAAAGAGCTTAAACTATAAAACTTTCAGAAGAAAACATGGGCATAACTCTTCATGACCTTGGCACAGGCAAGTGTTTCTTAAATGACACCAAAATCACAAGCAACAAAAGAAAAAATAGATAACTTGGACTTTATCGAAATTAAAAACTTTTGTGCTTTGAAGGGCACTATTGAATAAGTAAAAGACAACCCACAGAATAGGAGAAAATATCTTCAAATCATATGAAGGTCTAGTGTTCAGAATATAAAAACAACTCATAACTCAATGATAAAAAAAACAAAACCCAATTTTAAAAATGAGCAAAGGATTTGAATAGACAGTTTTCCAGAGAAGATACACAAATGGCCAATGAGCATGTGAAAGGCTGCTCAGCATCTTAGTCATTAGGAAAATGCAAGTAAAAAATGCTTCATACCCACAAGTATGCCAGTGAAAAAATTAGATAATAACAAGATTGGCAAAGGTATGGGAAAATGGGAACCCTCATACACTGCTGGTGGGAATGGAAAATGGTACAGCCCCTGGGAAAATATAATAGTTTGTGAGTTCCTCAACATGCCCACACAAATGTTCATAGTAGAGTATTCATAACAGCCAAAAGTGTAAACAACCCAAATACCCATCAAGTAATGAATGAACAAACAAAATATGGTATATAAATACAATGGAATATTTTTCATCCAAAAGGGAATGAAGTATTGATACATGCTACAACGTGGATGAACCTAGAAACCTTGCAAAACTTTTGTGCTTTCATATGTATTAGGCCAGGGACTGGGCTGGGGCTCTGCTGAGGGCACAAGCTAGTGAAAGTGAAAGAAACCAGANAAAAAAAAAAAAAAAAAAAAAAAAAAAAGAATAAGCGTCTGGAAATCTCCAGATTGCCCACACTGGGTTTTATTATAATAAAGAGAAGGTTTAGCTGCACCATCCAAGGCCTGACAAGAGCAGGTTAGGTCCCAAGGGCATAATTCAAGTCAATTTAACACGGTTTACTCAATCCAGACACAAGGTATTTGGCACCCTGTGTACAAGCTGGAGCAGAGGCAAGCATTTCCTCAAGGGCTCTGAGGGAAAGGAGCCGGAAGACTCCATTTGGTCGGGTGACAGTGCTGTCCCCTAAGCAAATCTGGGGTCAGAGCATCAGCGTGCAAATCCCCGCTCTGCCCCTTCCTCCTGTGTGACCCTGGCAACTAAACCTCTTGGTACCTCCGTTGCTTCACCTGGGAAATGGGGCTAAGAACAGTGTCACCTTTGAGGTGAGGAATCAGAGTTAATATGTATAGAGCATCCTGCCTGGTGCTGAGTTTCACCTCCTGTAAAATTTATCTCCTGTTCTCAGCACATTTTACTTCTGGTTATTGTTCAAGAACCTCCAAGGGCCTGGATTTCTGTGAAACACACATTTATCCCAGTTCTCCACTGAAGTGAACTGAACGGCATTGTAGGTCCAGGGTACACATATATCTAAGGCCATTTGCCTGCTAAGTGTGACAGCCCAGGGGCTCGTGGTCTGGGACTCCATTCCCGACTGGACCAACCTGTGATGGGGTTCACAGCTTGGGAGGCACAGGGTGGAAGAGAGGCTCCCCACATAATGGCTGAGTGACTCAGGAAGTCGCACAGCCTCTCCGAGTCTCTTTTACAGTTTCCCTCTCTGTAAAATGGGGATAATGATAATGCCTCCTTCACAGGGCAGCTGCAAGGATTACAAGAAAACCCACCTAAAAGCNATCTTTCCATTTATTTAGATCTTCTTTAGCATCTCCTTTCAACAGCGTTTTGTAGTTTTCAGTGTATAAGTCTTGTGCTACCTTTGTTCAATGTACTCCTAAGTATTTTATTTTTTGAGGCATTTGTAAATGGAATTGTTTCCTTAATTTCATTTTCAGATTATTAATTGCTAATGTAGAGAAATACAATTGAACCTTGTCGCCTTGAATTTCGAGGCCCCGGGAGCGTGAGATAGAAGCCGCTGGTCCCACAAACAGCAACAGAGCCAAGAACACTTGCTGGTCCTCCACCCCACTAGCAGGCCCTCTGCCTTCAACATTCAGCAGACTTGCCACGGCAGGCGGGGCTGTGGGTCTCCCGGTGTCTGCAAACCACACGGACCCAGCAGCTGGCCTTTTCCCGCCCCTTCCTTCCTACTGCCCTTTCAATCCCAGAGCGGACATTCCAACTCAGCAAAGGGCCCTCTTGCCAGCGTCAACACTGGGACCAAGCAGAAGACAGCACTTCGGAGTCAGGCCGATCTGGGTACCAAACCTGCCTTTCGCACCTATGCGCAGCCTCTTGAGCCCCAGTTTCCTCATCCAGGAAATGGGGACCACAGCAACCATCCAGTAGGGCTGTGCACAGACTATAAACATCGAACATAAGGTACTAAGCATAGTGCTGGGGCCGGGGCAGGTGCCTGACGAAGGATGTATCTGCCCCTCCTCTGCCTCTATGAGGCTGAACACCACACGGGTCCCTTGCCAGGCCTGGTCTAAGTTAAGTCATCAGTTAAGATTGGTTTTATTGCTTTTCTCCAAGCTGCACTGCAACACGGAAGGGAAACGCTGAGCTGGCCCTCAGCAGCCCTGTTCCAACTTCCTTCCAGTGTCTGCACAGGCATCTCCCAGGCTCCCTTGCAGCTGAAGCTCAGGATTCAAATTAGGTTCCCTGATTTGAAAAGCAGAATTGAGGTAGGTCCAGGTCGCCTTTCTGCTGCTTTAGATGCATCACTCTCAAGCAGGGCATCCGTGCCCAGGCACTAGCTATGTGGGCATCAGAGACCGTCCTGGAGGCCTGACTGGCATCCCAGGATCCAGTTCATGTTACCATGGGAGTCAAGACACAGCTGTGGCTTTGGCTTCCTGGTCCCTGCCTCATAGCTGTAACAGCAAAGTTTTGAACACTCCTGTTCCAGCACACCCTGGCCCCCCACCTCCCTGATCCTGGCATGGTGGCAGTGCCAGCCAGTTCAGTGGGTGGGCTCTGGCGTCATTGCTGGTGCCCAGACTAAAGTGCCCTTCCCAAGATTGTATCAGGCACCTATACTTCTGTATTAATTTCCAGTTTTTGTGCCTCTGAGATGGGCTACATTCATCAATTCCTGATAATGCTAGAGGCACTTGTCACAGACGCCTTCAAGGGGTGCAGGTATGTGTGTGCTCAGCCCCTCTTCCCTTGGAACCACCCTCCCTAGAGTCACCCAAGCCACATTAGCCAGCACAGCTGAGTGACCATGGGCAGACACCTGACCTCTGGGTCGGCACCTGACCTCTGGGTCAATGGCATTTTTTTCTCTCGGGGCTCTGGAACTCAGATGTAATCCAAGTGATCTAAGTTAGGGAGACTAGAACCATCACAAGTCAGTCTGGGGCCAGTGGAGGCCACAGTCTGCTATATGCACCAACCATGAATTTGGGAAAGCCAGTCTGCAGCCAAGGAGCAGAACGAGACAGGCAGGGATGGAGAAATGAAGAGCCAGGAAGAGTCTCACGCCCACTGAGGCCCTGAGTCCAACACCCAATGAGTCCAGCCGTTTCTCTCCTCGTAGGAGCCACAACACACCCCATATCCTTTTTTCAGCTTAACAGTAACCCACAGCCTTCGGACCAACTCCCATATCCTTTTTTCAAAAGGTCCCTTTTCAGCTCAAGGTAGTTTGTAAAGGCTTCTGTTGCTGTCAGCCAAAGAGGCTTCAGGACTCAGCTCATGCCCAGTGCATGGTGGGTCCTGGGCTCCTTCATCTCCTCCATCTCCTACCTCAACTTTTACTGCACTGGCCTGGCTGCCAGGACATCATGGAGTGGATTCCAGGGCAGGTGGCCCAGATGCCTGTCTGCCTGGTTGAACCTGTCCCTTGGCCAAGCCCCTGCCTCTCTCTGGGCCTTAGTTTCCCACTTTGGAATAGAAGAAGGCTGGTCTAAAAATTTCCCAGATCC
>NW_017732545.1:455559-464430 GCF_001890085.2 Hipposideros armiger
GCAGCCACACAACTTCCTCTCCTCCCATTCTCCTCACATGGAGAAGGGGGAAGAGGGGGAGGAAGTGATTAGTGGTTTCCAAGGGCAACACCTGAAAACATATCCAGGGATACAAAGGGAGCTTTCCGCATGGACACAGGAAGCCCCAGCCTGTTCCTTGTTGAGGAAAAGGAAAGGCAAACGCTGGGCAGAAACTTGCAGCACCTGGTTCCGTTATGAGCCAAGCCCAGGGCAATGTTTTGGAGCCTCTGGATTGCAGAGGAAGGTGGACCAACTGCCACAGGAAGTCCTGGCCCACCAGGAAGGACTCACGGGTGCAGAGAACCTGGGATTTATCTGGTCCAGCCCTAGCAAGATGGCAGCATTCTAAGCCTCCCACCCCAGGAGGTGACCTGCCCCTGCAGGAAGCTAGATCCGATTTCTCATAGCCAATTCTCTCAGGAGCATTGAATCTCAGGACAAAGGGAGGGGGTGGCTGGTCCTGGGGTCCATCCCACCCAATCCTGCCAAACTCAAGGTTTCCAGGAAATGGAGATGAGTGGTCCTCACATGTGGCCACCTCACTTTATAGAATAAGAGCTGCCAAGAAGGGCATGTCCCTTTGCTGGTTTCCTGTAGAGCCCTGGACCATGGGCTGCATCAGGACCAGCGTTTGGATGACGTGGCTAGTGGGAAGGTAGTGGCTGTGGCCCCATCAGGCTCCATATCTGTGAAATCGGGACTCTGCCACCCACCTCCTGGGGCTGGAGAACGGAATGCACCAAATGGTAGCTCCTCCTTGGTCCTGCCCTCTGGCAAGCCCAGTTGATTCCCATACCGTGGCTGCCTTGCGCCCCCTGTAGCCACAACCTGGCCCTCCCTAGCATCAGGTCTCCAGGCCTCAAGGAACTGAAACCCCTTTCACGACCACAGTCCAGAGTCCCTGTACTCGGCCACATGTGGACTCGGGAGAGGAACTGGGCTGGCAATGTGACGACTCAGGGCTGTGTGGGGTACCCAGGGCTCTGGGCCACTTATGAACACAGAAGTGAAAAACTCCAAGTGGGGCAGGGCTCCCTCCTGGTTCATCCGCCTTGGAGCAGGCTCTCTTCCGGGTGGTCACACTGTCCCCCTGCCCGCCACGCCCCCAGGATCCTGCTCTGCAGCCATCTCTCTCTCAGTGTGTCCACAGAGACAATCTGATGTAGGTTCCTGGGACCTAGAAAAGACCACTTCCTTCTCCTCTCAGTGTCCCAGGCCGAGGCACCAAGCTCCCACCCAAGTGCAGTGTGACCTTTAGCCCATAGGACAAGCCGGCTGAGCATGACCTGTGCTGCCCACAGTGTTCCAGCAGGTGTGCTGACATGGGGGCCGAGACACAGACCCCCTCAGCATTCTGGTTGGCAGAGGGGCATCTAGGGGCCTGAACCCCTGTGCTGGGCCCCTCTGTAACCTCAGTGAGGGGGAAAATGTCATTTTCTGGGTCTGCCCTCCATGTGAAAGAGGGCTGGGAGGTGCTCACCAGGAGTAGCCAGTCCTAACCTGGCCAGGAAAACCCAGAGAAGGTTTGAAAATGCTGACTCCCAGGCCCCACTCCAGCCTATGGCCTGTCCACGTTTTAGGAGGGTCCCTGGGTAGCTGTGATCAGCATGCCCTGGAGAGTCTAACCTAGAAACTCCGTGGAAGCCCTGTGATCCCCGAAAGGAGCCTCTATTCTCAAGGTGAAGCATGGTGGCAGAGCTGGGGGCAGGAATTTCCTGACAGAGTCCCCGGCAGTGCAGCCTGAGGGCCCTGCACCCCAGAACTCACCGGGCATGGAGAAGGGGGACAGGAAGGCAGCCTCGACCGGCTCTGGCTCTGCAGGTGGCAGGGGTGGCGGAGGCTGCTGCTCCTGCTCCCGCTGAGGGTCTTCGGGGTTGTCTACGGGCACATTCCCGTTTTCAATGTTTTCGTGTCTCCCGTTTTGAAGTGGCTTGCTGCCCACACCGTTTGCTGAGTTGATCAGTCTCTGCCGCTGTGTGAACGGGAGGGAAGACAGACACTGAGACGTGTGACAGAGGGCTGCACTGCTGCTTTGTTCCTGACATGCACACAGCCCTTAAAGGTTTCTGGAACATGCCCCTGGAGACTGGCTTGCCTGTGACCGGCCCAAGGGCCTTGGAATCCACCTACGTTTGCTCATTTCCACTGGGGAACGGTCAGAGGCCTGGTTACGCCTCTAACTGCCAACCTGACAACCCAGCCCAGGGCACTGGATGGCAGCAGTCGGGTCATTCTGGCTCCCCCAACAGACATTTATAAGCCACCTGAAGATAGTCACAGGAGACGCCTTCTATAGCTTTTAAAAAATCAAAAAACATATTAGGTTTACCATGCAAAATGTACACTTACGTTAAGTGTGCAGCTCAGTGGTATTTTACATCAAGATGTAGAATATGTCCAGTCCCTTAGAGGACTCCCTCAGGCACGTCTCTAGTGGATGTGCCCCTCTCTCCAGAGGTAACCAAGGTTACCACTATTCTGACTTTTATAAACATCAATTAGTTCTTCTTGAACTTGAACTTCATATAAATGGATTCCAATTGTATGTACTTTTTTAATGTTTTGCTTGTTTTACTCAACCTAATATCCGTGAGATTCATCTGTGTGGTTGCATGACTCAGTAGGTTGCTATTTTTCATGGCTGTATAGTATTCCATTTGTGTGACTAACCTGCAATGTATCCTGTCTGTTGGTGGGCTTTGGGGTTGTCTCCCCTGTTTGGTTATTATGAAGAATGTTGCTATGAACACTTATGCACATGTCTTTTTGTGGACACAGACACACATTTCTCTTGGGTATTTATCTCAAAGTGGAATTGTTAGGTCATAAGGTAGGTGCACATTGCACCATTTTACACTTGTACCAGCAAGGGATTAGAATTTCAGTTGCTTCCTATCCTTGCCAACACTTGATATTGTCAGTCCTTTTAGTTTTAGCCATTCTGGTGGGTATGTGGTGGTATCTAATAGTGGTTTTAATTTGCACTTGCCTGATGACTAACAATCTTGAGGATCTTACTGGCTTACTGGCCATGCAAATAGCCTCTGCTGTCCAAGCCTTTGCCATGTCCAGTGAGTGTGCTCTGAAACACCCTGTCCCCTTCTATCCCCTCAGCTGATTCTAGCTACTGAAGAAGGCTGCCCCTTTGCACTCAAGCAGAAGCTGGTCTTCCTTACCAGGTCTGTGGGTTTCAAACTAAACCAGGGAAAGGTAGAGACCACATTTCAAGAAATCAACAGGGTTCCATTTTTCTGAAAAATCTGCTTACCTTTGCACAGCTCACCAATCAGCTGTAGGCCTGTGGGTAATGATCATCACACAATGGACACATAGACCCCTCCTAAGTACTTCAGCAGGAGACCAGATGTCAGTAAATGTGTCTCAGGCAATACTCTATAACTGTGTGCCTAATGCCTATCCTTGTGCTTATTGGAAGTAAAAAACAAAGTCATTTTACTTAAAGTGGAAGTGTGTTATTCCTCTAGAAGAAAGGGGAATTGACCATTTAACTGCTTTCATGTCAGTTTTAGGTGGGGACTCCAAAACCATGAAGTCTAGGGTGGGGTGGAAATTAAAAAAAAATTTTTTCCTGCAAGTATGTCCACAACACTTAACCCACCAAAAAGAGAGAAGTGATCTATGCCTGAGACTCAGACATAGAGGCATAGTATTTTGCTGCCCAAGTAGGGTTACATAACAGGTCATCCTTGCAGTAAAACAGACAAAAAACTAGCTGTGCAAAGACAGAATTGCAAGGTAGGAGGCATGACTTAAGAGCAACGTGAATGGTAGCAAAGGGAGGATGTCGTAACTCTAGCTTAGTAGGAATAAACTGAAAATTGTACCTGGAAAAAAACATCTAAAGCTATCTGAGGTTGTATTATGAGAGGTGTAGACTACAACACAAAGGAGGCGATGGATTCACATGCTGAGAAAGACAAATTGGGAGGTTTCCATAGGAGAGTAACTAGACAGTGAAGACTGGAACCCTGTCACATCAGGAGGGTGAGGGTTTGGTTCCAAGGATGTGCAGATTCCAACAGAAAATTAGGGGTGGCAACTGCTGCTTGATGTTCAAAGGACTGCCACATGGAAGACACAATCACAGGCAAGCAACTCAAGCAGGGGCTGGATATTACTGAGGTAATAAAGATATAGAAGGAAGAGTGCAGGGGAAGTGAACTAGATTGACCACTAAGAATCTATGCAGTTCCCCTTTTGCTCTCTAGGCTCAGATTTGGGTTGGAATTCCTGTTCTGCCCTCTTATTAGTTGTGTGGCTTTGGGAAAACGGCTTCAACTTTCTGATAGATCAATTGGAAATATCATCATCTTCTCTAGAAGGTCATTAAGAAGATTAACGCTATAACACAGGTAAAAACATCCAGCACCTGCCTGGCTCGCAACAGGTGCTTAGGAAATTACAGCTAGTACCAGCTCAAAACGACCATCATCAGGCGTGCGGTGGGGAGGAGCGAGTTGTGGGGATGAAGGGGTTGTGTGACCAGGTGGGATGGGCTCACAAGCAGAGATGGGAAACCAAGGGAGGTGAAAGTCTGGGCCTCTTGACAATTCATCACAGTGGCTGTGGGTGAGGACAGTTAGGTCAGGTTAGGTGTAACCTTGAAGTGAAGGAAAAACAGAGCTCCCCTTCCACACCCTCACATCCCCTCCCCCAAGCACTCACCCCCTGCAATGAACAAATAAGTTTCCCCATCCCACAGGCACTTCTACCATGAGTTAATTTTAGCTTTGCAAACGTCTCTGTAACATTCGGGAATTAGAAGGACTGAAGAGGAAATGAGACCAAAAGGTCTTAAGAAACAACCTTGAAACTGGGCATTTTGGGGGTTTTATTCTCCCCCCATTCCTATTCTACAGTGAATTTCCCCGAAGACACTGACTGCCTAGTCCCCAGGCATAGCCTTTCAGTCGTGTCACTGAAAATTTGTAGAGCTGGAAGCATCCTGCCCGATACCTTCAGATAGAGAAACTGAGGCCCAGGAAGGCTAAGTGAGTTAATGGCTATTGTGAAATGAAAACTCAGAATTTCCTCTCCTGAGCCCGGCCTCTCGGCTTCCCTTGCTGCCATCCAGGGCTGGCCAATCCCAACAAGATGGAGAACACGGTCTTCCCAGCAGCTTAAAACAACCAGGGACATGACAACCAGCATTTTACTGGCTCATCAAAACCCCATTATTTCCCTGGCTGCGTGTGCCATGAAAGAGTTGTTCAAACGCCTCCCCCACCCCTAGCACCTAGAGGGTACAATGATCATGCTCCTGAAAAATGGCCAGGATTCAGTAAAATTTCATTGATTTAAATTTTACGGATCTGGACCAAAAGGGTTCAGAATGATTCAAAGCTTGCAATTTCCCCCTTTCTTAATATTACTTTCCATAGAGAAGGTATATTACATATGAAATCCAAGAAGAAGTGTTAGAACTATAGGAAAGCTTCAAACACTGTGCAATCTCCTTCTTGCATATATAGTCAGTGTGCTAACTACTGATACTATCTCCGAAGTTTCAAGTTCTCTGGTAAGTATCTGGGTCTGAGGATAAGGACTTAAAACTCCAATATGCACATATGCAGCCAAGACTGGAAAAACTGGTAAGCAATAAGTCTGTGAGCTTTGCTATGCTGCTGGTACATTAAATAATACTCAAACTTATTTTTAAAAAATATTTTTCAAATGAGGAAGAGATGAGGTACAAAATTCAAGCCGACCACCAGGGTACAGGGTGAAAAGGAAGCTGCAGAGGTAACTGTCATCCACCAGTGTCTCAGTTTCCCTCTAGTTGTTTTATCCGTAGAGAACAGGTGTGTATTCATCTTTTTTTTCACCCTAAATAACATTTTAAAGAAACAATCCATACTTCAGACTGGCCTTTCTCTATTTAGTTTGACTCTAGTGCCTGATAAAATACTCAGCAAAACATCTCGGCATGGTATTTGATTGCTGCCTGCCTTAAAATCACTCCCGATCGGATCATTAGCTGCCTGCGCTGATGTCTGGGCCTCCTCCCTTAAACAGGTGTGGTGCTAAGTGCC
The DNA here is from genome assembly GCF_001890085.2 of Hipposideros armiger. Lineage (NCBI taxonomy): Eukaryota > Metazoa > Chordata > Mammalia > Chiroptera > Hipposideridae > Hipposideros > Hipposideros armiger. Next base: position 461,634 of record NW_017732545.1, read on the forward strand.
AGTCTGGCAGGGGACACCCTGGTGGCCCTGCACCAGGCAATGTCGTGCCTGACAAGCCAGGGCCTCCTCAAAGTGTCAGAACCCATCTAAGGCCATTGGATCTCAGGGTCCTTGAAGCAAACTCACCTCGTTAATGATGATCCTACTGGCCATCCGCAGTCGGGTCCTGGGCCCAAACTTATTGGTGATCATTATGCGTAAGCCCGCTTCCGGGAAGCTGAACTTGGGAGGGCTGGAGCTCATGACCTCGTCCACCATCACCACTGGGCTTTTGCCGTACTGCGGCTCCTCCTTCACTATATTGAGCACAATGCCATGATTAGTGCTGAGATCCCCGTGGGGACAACACCCACGTGCTGGGGCGGTGGACTGACTCTGTTGCAGACTTCTTGGGCTGAGGTCTTGGCAGCTGGCAGCCACCTGGGAGCCTAACTTCAGCTTCTGCCTTTAGTCAAGTGGCCGAAGCTTTTGACTAGTGTTTCGAGTGGCTCTGAAACATCTGCTGACTTGGAGGATTAGACACAGCCCCGAGGTCCCCCCATTATAGGCAGCCCTTCCACATCTAGCCCCCTGCCAATTGATACCCACTCTCTTCTGGGCCCAGTCTTGGCTAATTGCAAGGGTCTTTCAATTCCTCATCTAAGCCTCACCGGGCAGTCTACCTGCAATACAGGCAGGCTCCGTGCCATTTCTCACCATGACTGAGAAGGGACCGCTCTTGTCCTGATGACAGAGGCTCAGACAAAACTTATACACTGACAAGGGCCTCCTGGGATGGAAAATGCTGGAAAGCACCAGAGAGCACTGGCTGTGAATGTCCCACAAGGCCGCCTGCTCTGTCTTTGAGGGGCCATCTGCACCTGGTACAGAAGGTGCCTTCTAACTTTGTTCTCCTCGAGGCAGGCAGTGAGAACAAAGATTTGGCTCACAGGCCCTGGATGAGGCAACTGAGAGGCAGAAGGGGAGCCGCCGGCTGAGCCCACTGTCTCTGGTAAAACTGTCATCCTCCAGCAGGGAGGCCGCTGTCTCTGGCCCTATGCTCCCCCTCATGAGGCTGAAGAATAAATCTCCCCAGGCCCCCAGCCTCTTCCTTGCCACCTTCACAAACACGCTCAGGGTTGGAGTCCTGGGGGATTTGACACCTTAACTCCAGAGCCCTGGAGGGAGGGCCTAGTGACAGAAGCACTCGTGAACACAGCACACAGAAGCAGACGGTTTCCCCTCCGAAGGGCTGTCAGAGCACAGATGCTTGTCCCTCTGCACTGGTCACCAGGTCCCAGTGAATGTCCTCAATAGGGTAACCAGAAGCAGTCAGAGTGAACCCGCGCGAGAGTTAATGGCACACACAGGAACAAATGCACACCAGACACGTACCCTCACCCAGCAGGCAGCAAGGCTCAGCAGACAGGAGGCGTGTGGGTTAGAAATGGAGCCAAGAAGACCATGCATTTGTCAGAGATAGACACTAACCTTCGATGAGGCATGTGCTGGGCTTGAGGATTTTTTTTTTTTTTAATGCATGTGTTATCGCTTGGATGAAAGCAGGTTACTTACAATTTAGAAGAGAAGAGTTAAGGAGACAAAGGCCAACAGAGTTTGCCAGAGATGATTAGCGTGCAGTGGATGCCGAGAGTCTGGGGCAGCGTTCTTGATGGTGGCCAAGGTGCCGGGGGGTGATTTGAAGGCGGGTGTTAGTAGGGGGGCTCCTGCCACGTGGCTTCAACGCTCGCAGCCTCTGGCCTCCGGGATAGCCCCTCTCCTGGCTGAATTCCATGGCTTGGTCCCACTCTGAGGAGCAGGAGCCCCTGTGTCCACTGCCCTTCCCTGCTGCAGGAAAGCTCCACTCCTCCCCACTCGGGACCCTCCATCTCAGGGGGGCGTGGAAACCAGCAGAACAGCGGTGGGCTCCAGGCTCTGTCCAGACCACAGAACCAGCCCTGTCCCAGGCACCATCTGCGGGGAGCAGCTGGGCTCAGAAGGAGGGAGCCTACCTACAGAGTGTCAGGTTTCAAGGCAACAGCCGTGATACGGGGCGCCCTGGGCACCTTGTCCTGGGGCCTGCTTCCCACCAAGTGGCAGCACAGGGTGGTACGTACAAGCCAAGGGGGCTGCCCAGGAGGTAACTCACTTACAGCGTGTTTTCCTGGCAGGTCAGCCCAAGGCCAGTACAGCCCCCTCTCTCCCTGCTCCAAGCCAAAGCTGTGGCCAGGGCAGCCCGGGTTCCATAGCGAGCCCAGCCAGTGGTCAAGGCAGCCTTGGCTCTCAGGCTGTGTGCAAGGCCACCTGAACGCCACCGAGGCTGGACTCCCAGCAGTGGCGGGAAACAGGGAGCCTTCCTGCCTCGGTCCTGGTGGCCTTTCCTTGGTGTATCGTGCTCTGCATTCTTGAGCAGAATTGAAGTGGGATATGAAAAATCTGTATAAGGTTTAGAAAAATCCCAAACAACTGAACACAGAACAAAGTTCTGAGGGCGCTATCTCACCCCCTTCCCCATAAAGGAGAAAACTGGCCTGAGTTGATTTGGTGAGCTGATCTGCATGACCTTTAAGCACATTTAGGTACATACAGGCATTTTGGAAGAGTGGTTAAAGGCTAACACCTGTCAACAGGTTGGGTTAAAAATTGGATTTTACATAGGAAACAACAAAGCTGATAACAACAAAGTGGGGGTGGTGTGTGTGTGGTGTGTGTGGTGTGTGTGGTGTGTGTGTGTGTGTGTGTGTGGTGGGTGTGTGGGTGTGTGTGGTGTGTGTGTGGGTGTGTGTGGTGTGTGTGTGGGGTGTGTGTGATCTGTGGT
>NW_017732545.1:464991-475708 GCF_001890085.2 Hipposideros armiger
GGGGGGGCGGGTGTGTGTGTATTCTTGAAAGAATCTACCAGCCAGCAGTCTGACTTCCTGAGGTCGGGTGGTGAGGTGGGGACCTGAGTGAGAGATTCGGTGGCAACACTATTAGAAACGTGAACTCCCGAAGCCCCTTTCTTCTCAGTCGCCCTGGGGTACGCCTGGGAGCTCCGTCTCCTGCCTCGGTCAATCTACTTCTAGGGGACAGCGCCCTGCAGCGACACCCATACGACCCTCTGGAAGGGAAGGGCATTCACCTGTTGGGACTAAAAATTCCTAAGGCTACACCTCTGGGCCTCCTACCTCTCCAATCCCAGGCCTGCACCCCGAGGCCTTTTCCTCCGTGGCCTTTACCTAAAGGTATCCACCCTGATAAAGCCAGGAGGAGGCCTAGCTTCCTCCTCTCCCTGCACTTGGAGAACAGTCCTGTGTTTAATGTTTTTTAGAATTAAATTTTTTTAGAAATTGTCCTGGACTTAGAGATTTGGGGGAAAGCATAAACTTGTGGGGCAGTCCTATTGTCACGGGTACAAAAGTGATGGGGGCAGTGCCACGGAGAGCTCCAGAAAAGGCCCCAGCGGGCAGCGGCCTCAGGGCAGCCTGACTTCTCTGGAAAGGAAAGTGGCTGAAACCCCGCCATGTCAGGGCACTGGGGACGGCCTCCTCCGTCACCCATATGGGTAGCTCCTGGGGCTGGCACCGGAGAAAGCGGGCACTTTCCTCCGGCCTGAATCACTCACCACTCGGAATCTCTTTCTTTGCCCTGAAGGCCCAGAGACCCTGGAGCACTAATATCTGTATGAGACAGGGCAGGAATCAGCCTGTCCTGCGAGACGGTGGGGACACGCAGTAGGGACCTTGGCGACGTTGTGTCTGTGGAACGAAACTCCAAAACAGCCGCCACAGCGTTCCCTCCCCTTCTGAGGAGGTTGTTCTAGAAACGGGCTCTCCCCTGGGGTAGCCTGCTAGGCATGTAACAGCCAGGACCCAGGCACAGCCCCAGGCTCTGCAGGCCACCCCCTTTCTCTGTCTCTCACGGCTGGGTCTCTGGCAGCCAGGCCATGGCCGTGGCCGCACCTGCAGCCCTCACCCAGCAGGCTTCTTCCTTCCATCGGAAGAGATTCATCCCTCACTCTGGCCATCCCTTACAACCTGGGATGAGACAGAACACACTTGCCTAAAACACATGTGGAAGGGAACCTCTAGCCTGATCTAACCCAGAGAAAGGACTGGGCAAGGGGCCCAGGAATGTAGATTTTGGCAAATAGCCTCCTCTGAGGCCACATGGCTTCACCCGTTGACATGACAAAGGAATTAAGTTGCCTTGAAAAAGGCCGACTTGCCCAGGGCCATGGAGAACAAGGGAGAAAGAACCCTCAGGTGGCCAGTCCCTGGCTCTCACCTTGATCAACACTGTGGGTGGAGCTCAGGGATGTGGCTTAAGCCCTGTTTTTCCAGGTCCTCCTTACAGAAACCCACTCAGGCCTCAATACGGGTCTCGGGTGGGGAAGAGGGTGAATTCGCTCACCTTCCTGGCAGCTGCCTCACAGAGGGAATCACCTGGTAACTGGCTGGATTAAGACAAGGTTCCGTAAGCAGCAGCCGGTCAGGCCTAGATGATTTGGGCAACTTGGCAGAGATGACAGGCTGGCTCTGGAGGCCAAAACCCCCACACCAGGCCAAAGAGAAGCTGAGGCCAGGCTACAGCCCCGTGGGGAAGGGGCTCCCAGCAGGGCTCTCGGGGGCGGGTGTGAGAATTCCTGCTCAGCTCCGGGCTCACCTTTCCTGGCCTTCCTGTTCCTCTGGGCAATGAGCCAGAGGTCTCTTCAGAACAGAATTCTCCAGAAGTGGGCCTGGCATTTGAGAAACCACAGGGAGACCCAGGCCTGCTCTGTGACCCCAAGTCCTCAGCTTCTTGTCACTGGCCTCTTACATGGGATAGGGATGTAATCCACTGCATCTCAGAAAAGCCAGGCAGGCCTTGAACCTTCCTCAAGCAGCTGGGGGAATCCCCAGGGGTGAGGCTGTTGATTTTTATTTCATCTTTTTCCCGCCTAAGCAAATGCCGATCTGAGCAACATAAACACTCACTCTGCCTCCTCATTTAGGGTCCTGCGACCAAAGGTAAGAGAGTGACAATTTAGAGGGAGTGTGTGTATGTGTGCAGGACAGAGAAGGGGAGAGTGGTTTCAACCACATGGTTCGGCCACTCCTGTCTGCTCAGCCTTACCTCGCCCCAGCAATGGCATGGAAGGGTCATCAGAGCTACTATCACAGTAATCATTACCATCTTCCAGCTCACTGTTGACCGTGTTGCCATTTGCAATGGTCTTTTGTTTGATTGTGAAAAAGGCCTGTATCTTCACATTGTACCTGGAAGTTAAGGCAGGAGGTCAGAGCTGTGGGAGAGGCCTGACAGGGGAGAGTGCTGGGGTCTCCCCGGCCCCTCACACTCCTGCACACGGTCAGGTGGCCCTGGGAGTGTCCTGCAGGGAGGGACCTGGGGAGCCAAAGCTTTTCCACCAGCTGACAGAATTCCCTGAAAGGAACTGTAGAGCAACGTGCAGTCTGAGGGGCCTGCTCCTACTGGGCTGTTAGTGGGCTTCCTGGAGACATAGAAACCCTGCCGTCCTAGAAAATGACCGATGCCTACTTACCTACTGCACATCACAAGGCTGTCCTAATAATAGTTCAGCCCAGCCTCGGGGACAGGCTCGAAGGAGGCGTTGCCTGGCCTGTCCTTTCCCACAGCTGAGTGTCTTGGGGGCCCTCCCAGCTCCACTGGCCCAGCACCTCCACCCCACGGAGAAGAAACTTTCTCCATCTCAGACCCCAGGCTTCCCACCTCACTAAAAGGCACTCAGGGAGATCTTTTTGGGTTTTTTTTAGCTGAGCCATCCTGCCACCTGTTGGCAGCTCAGCAGCTGCTCAGCTCGGGCCGGGACTCGAACCACTGTTGCTGAGAGCTCAAACTCTTGAGTGAGCTCTTAACCGACTGAGCCACTCAGCCGGCCCTCAGGGAGCTCTTCTAAGGACAATTCTTCTGCAGTTAGACAGTTTATCTTGCATTTTTATAAAATATTATAATTCAGAACCTCATAAAACTCAGTGTTGGTGTTCCTTTTAATTACCTGTAGAGGCATGAAGAAAATAAAACCTGAATATGGCTCAGCTTATGGGTACTTTTTCCTTATTGTTTTTTTTATGTGGAAAAACATATACAACAAAATTTGCTACTCTATTTTCCATTTTGAAGTGCACAAGTCAGTGGCATTAATTACATTTACAAGGCTGGGCAACCGTCATCACTATCTATTTCCAAAACTTTTTCAGCCTCCCAAACAGAACTCTGTGCCCATGAATCAATGAATTATTAATTGCTCCCTCCAAGCACCAGGTAATCTCTAATTTGCTTTTTGCCTCTAGGAACTTGACCTAGATACCTCATGTAAGTAGACAGACAATATTTGTCCTTTTGTGACTGGCGTATTTCACTCAGCGTAATGTTTCAAGGTTCACCCATGCTGTAGCACGTGACAGAATCTCCTTTCTTTTCTATGGCTGAGTAATACATCTCATGGGGAGTTTTGAGATGATTCGGACCTGTGCAGCTTCCAGAGGGCCCCAAAGGTGCACAGTCCCAGACCCAGTGTCTGCATCTTCGGAACTATGAGTGGCGCCCCCTGCAGTCGTGCAAGGCAGCTGCCCCGAAAGGAAGCTTTTTATGAAGCCTGGAGCAGAAGTGAGACTGCTGGGCCCTTTTAAAGAGTGGTATGAAATTATCATATTTATATAGACAGCAAAAAAGAGTGGTCACCCCGGGCATGGAGAAGCATGGGGTAGATGGGAGAAAGGTCCTTGCTTGCTATTCATTTTGGGGGCAGCCTCATCCTCCACCCACCAACCCTGACCCCCCTGGCCAGGTATAGACAGCACCCCAAAACAGTGTCTGAACATCTCTCCCCTACTCTGGCCGCCCACGGTGGAGTGTCCCCTGGAGAGCTGGGGCTGGCCAAAAGTGACTGAAAGGGCTGGTGGAAGTTTGCTCCCTGCTCTAACAGAAAGCTACAGCAGGATGTGAATTGAGGAGTCACACCACCCAGAAGAAGAGAAAGGGCACTTACTTCATGATCAGAATGTAAAACACGTACAAGATGATGAGCACCAGGCCTTCCCACCTCGAAGAGAGAAAGCAGACTGTGGTTAGAGCGAGGGCGGCGGGGGTGACCGGTATGGAGAGTGGAGCAGAAAGGGATGTGCTCTGACCTTCCCGTCCCCAGAGCCTGGCCCAGGACCCAGGACCCAGGACCCAGAACCCGGGCCTGCAGGCGAACCACCCCAGCCCGTGACTGTCCTGAAAACTAAAGCCCTCTTGGTGACAGAGACAGAAGGCTGAGGGTGCGGTCTTCTCAACTACAGGGGTTCTGCAGGACTCAGGTGGAGTTCTTCCAGCTACCTAGAAAAAGAAAGGGGCCAGAGCCACCACATCCCAGGACTCAGGGAGGCGAGGAGTGGCCTAGAGTCATGTAGGCCTGACAATCAGAGGCCCCATGGTCACCTGAGGATTGCCAAGGAGCAGACAAGCTGTGGGTGCAGGGGGAAGGGGCCTGAAAACTGCCCCAAGAAGGGGCACAGGACCTCCTGGGCTGAACCTACTGGGCAGGGTGGGACGGGGGTCTTTCTGTGACAACACCATTACTGCTGTCTTGCAGATGCAACGCCCAACCCTACGCACGGTGGGGTTTTTGTAGCTCTGACCACACACCTCTGAGGAACCACGCGGATTTCATTTGTTCACTCATCTGACAAATGTGTACTAAAGGCTTTCAATGTGCCCGGTATGGGCTATAGTTATTTGGGAAGCTCCTCCTCTGCTGACAAGAGCCCAAGGACCAGCAAAGCCACAGAGAGACTTGAAGATGATCTGAGCACCCTCCCATCCAACTCCATCTGGCAACGCAGGTTAGGGGCCCGGCGGGGGCCTGAAGCACACAACTGCTCATGTCAGGCCTCCTGAATACATTCCCATAAATAGTCACACATGGGGTTAGATTCTGTTTCACTATCATGAAGAGAACATTTTTATGGCATATGAATGCAAGAGACAGGAATGTCCTATAGAATAAAAACATCAACCTTTTCTTTAGAGTCTGTGCTGTGTATGTCTTAGCTCAGGAATCCTTTCCTACCTCAATGCCGTGCAGATGAGTCCCTGTGTTTTATTCTATATTATTTTAATTTTGCTTTTTACAGAGATCTTTAATTCAGCTGGAATTTATTCTTGTATAAGGCGCGAGGGAGATAGCTGATGTGATCTTGTTCTATATGGACTCCCAGTTGTCCCAGCAGTATCTGAGACCCCCTCCCTAACTCACTGCCTTGTCACAATACCTGTCATATCCCCAGCCCGGAAATGGGCCCATGATTAGATTCTTGGTTCCATAGTCCATCTGGTCATCCCTATGCAAAACACCATACCATTTTCACTATTTTAGCTTTATAATATATCTTGCTATTAATATCTGGCAGGACGGGGCTATTAAGGGAAACAATTTATGTCACTTTGAAAGGATAAATAAAGGCATGACTGCTTAGAATGATACCCTTCTTACTTCCACACGTTCATAAGCTTATGTTTGTAAAAATAATTTTAAAGAAGATTTGATGAATCCATCAAGCAAGGTTATTAACAAAAAAAGGAAAAACGAGAAACAAACTTTAGCAACTTACCACACTATTTCTTCATCATATATGAACTGGAAGGCAAAAGAAACAAAGGGTGGGGAGACATATTTATTCCAGAAAACACATGCAGACCACTAAGCCCCCAAAGCACGCACATCTTGGCTGTTATGTGCTCTACAGAAAGCTGGGCTCCTCTCTCCAGGTCCAGGTTCAAGCACAGAAGGTGACCTTGCCTTAGTTGAAACCTAGGTCAGCAGATGCTGCAAGCTGCAGCCCAGTGTCATGTGAGCCTCCCCAAGAAATGGCCTGTGTTTCATTATGGTCCAAGCAGCTACGGGGGCCAGCCTGGCAGGGGCCTGCCTTCACTTACAGAACAGAGTTGCTGCGATCACCACCTGGGGAACTTGGGGGATATTTATGGCGATATTTTTAGTTTTTACAACCCAATGGAGGGCTACTGACATTTAGATGCAGTGAAAGCCAGGGTGTTATCCAGCCTGGAACATGTGAAATGGTTCTATCAGAGAAGCAGTTCCACATTTGGCACACATCTTAAACGTCCGCTAAATATTCAGGCAAGTGACATAAATAAACAAACTAACTAACTAACTAACTAACTAACTAACTAACTAACTAACCTGAGCCAAGAAGTTAACTCTGTTATCCAAATCAAAGTACTTTTCCATGGTTTTAATAAATATTTCATTTTCTAGTCAGGTAACTGTCACACGAAAGGAGGGATAATTGTATTTGGCTCTTTTAGGATTTTATCAGGGGTCATAATTTTATCATAATTTTGGAAAGCCATGTCATCAGTACTGGCACCACTCATGGGGTTTAAGGTGTCAGTCAGCCCAGCACCCCGGCCTCAGTCTGAGCTGGTAGTCGTCAGGCTCGGGGATTTTCCCTATGGGGGCAACACACCGCATCTGGGTGTTCTAGCATCTTCATGCCGAAACCTTTACACACTAAAAGATGTATTCTTTTGTTATAAATTACTTTCACTTGTCTTTTATGGTATATTTTGAGCATGATGTTGATTTTTTGAAATTGTGGATAGGTCAATTATTTTATCTACAGCTTCCATTTTTGGGGGTGTGACTGGCAGCCTGTCAGATGGCCCCAGTGATCCCACTGCCTGACAGTCATGCTCCCCTGATATATGTGGCCTGGACCTACGGACTCAGCTCCTAACAAACAGAATAAGGAAAATATAATGAGCTCTGTCACTTCCAAGATTAGGCTACCAACAGACCGTGGCTTCCATCTTGGCACATTCTCTCCCGTGCAGCCATGTCGTGAGCCGCACCACGGAACAGCCCGTGAGGGTGGACCTGAGGCGGCCACCAGCCGCGATGCTGAAAGTGGATCCTGGCCCAGGGAGCCCTCACCTGTGACACCTGTGAGAGACCCTGAGCCAGAGGACTCGCTAAGCCACTCCCAGATTTTGAGCCTTAGAAAATGGGAGTAATAAATATTTGTTGTCTTAAGCGACTGAGTTTTGGGGGGAATTTGTTACACAGAAGTAGAGAACTGATAGTCATATATAGTTGGTGCTAGATCACATAAGGCTGAGAACTGTCACTCTAGGGCACATTCCTAAAATCTGGGCATGCCACGGCCCTCCTGGAATATGACCAGCCCTCATGCCACCACTTTAAAGCTCCTTTGCGATTGAAACTGCTTCCCTGTGGATGACACGCTTCTTGGCAGTTAGCCTGTGTCGTGTGCTGCACTGTCATCTGCCATGATGTCATCCCCTTCCTCGGGGGCCCACAGGGATCCCCTCACACACTCACTAACAAGCTGTAGGGATCCCTGTTTCGGCTCCTCTGCCTTTGTTTCACCCCCACCCCACCCCCAGCTGCCAACCCTGCTGCCTCCCATCTGGCCTCTCTCTTTCCTGCTCTGCAGGGGGCGGTGAAACCTGGAACTCCCGCTCCTTAGTAAACGGGCTCTAAGTAAGATCTGAGGGGCCTCTGATGAGCAACATGCTTGAGCATAACTGCACGGACCATGCAACATGTGCTCTGGCTTTTTCAAGGCCTTTTGCCTCCAAGATGGTCCCTGGATTTGCTCTATAACCAAGATGTCAGGTATGAGATTTCAGGAAAGAGGAGAACAGTGGTGAGGGGACTGGTCAGTGTGACCACAGAGAGTGGCCAGCACACCCCACGGCTAGGGTGCTATCGGTTCTCTGGTTATAGGGCCAGGGACAAAGATAGGCAGGATCCTGTGACTTCAGGAGCAGGAGGGGAACTCACAGCGATGANATCCCCTCACACACTCACTAACAAGCTGTAGGGATCCCTGTTTCGGCTCCTCTGCCTTTGTTTCACCCCCACCCCACCCCCAGCTGCCAACCCTGCTGCCTCCCATCTGGCCTGTCTCTTTCCTGCTCTGCAGGGGGCGGTGAAACCTGGAACTCCCGCTCCTTAGTAAACGGGCTCTAAGTGAGGATCTGAGGGGCCTCTGATGAGCAACACGCTTGAGCATAACTGCACGGACCATGCAACATGTGCTCTGGCTTTTTCAAGGCCTTTTGCCTCCAAGATGGCCCCTGGATTTGCTCTATAACCAAGATGTCAGGTATGAGATTTCAGGAAAGAGGAGAACAGTGGTGAGGGGACTGGTCAGTGTGACCACAGAGAGTGGCCAGCACACCCCACGGCTAGGGTGCTATCGGTTCTCTGGTTATAGGGCCAGGGACAAAGATAGGCAGGATCCTGTGACTTCAGGAGCAGGAGGGGAACTCACAGCGATGAGCACGATGACGGAGAGGGTGTAGTACACGGAGTCTCGGCACACGGCCCACCACGTCAGACGGACCACCTGCGAGCAAAGGGCCGTCAGCTGCTATTGGCTGGGGAGACGGGGGTGGGCACAGCCGCTGGGGGGTTTCCCCACTATCCCCAGACACCTGGGTACAGGGACATGCCTGTGGAACTCTTCTTAACTGTGCCACCAGAAACATATCAGCCTGGCTGCTCAGGGCCACCCTGTGCTCTTCTTATATTTGGGGAACAGAACAAAACTGTGGAGTGTTCATAAGGGATGGCAGAGCTGCCCTCCGCTCCTCCAAGGTGACAACATCACATGTGTCACAGCAAAGGCCCTGAGTCAAGGCTGAGGCCAGAGGCACTCTTCCCCCCGATGCTAGAACCTTCTGGTGGTGACTGGGTGTCCTTCTCTACCTCCCTCGGCCAGGCAGGGCCTATCCACGAGCCCGATATTCTGAGGTCAAGTCTGATAGCCACCTGCCCTGGCCCTGAGGACCAGAAAGATGCTGATGGGGTATCACTGACAGACCAGTTATATGCTCCCTGTTGGGAGGGCAAAAGCAGACCCCAAACATTTCCAGAATCTAACTCAGAGTCAAGGTTACCTCTTAAACATTTATTGCTGGTGAATGAACGCTCACCCTTGGACTGGACAAGAAAGCTGATGCTCTTCCTGCTGTCAGACCCACAGATCATGGAAGGCGGAGAAATGTCAGTCACCACAGTTACACACGAGGACATGGGCTGAAGGGGGAAACTGACTGGCTCAAAACCTCAGGGAGTTAGGGGCATGGCTAAGGCTGGGCTTTGCGTTTCACCACGGCTGTCCCTTATGTCACTTCATAAGGGGAGAGAAACCACTGACCTGACCCGCAAATATCCCACAAACTCCGATTATACACAGGATGTTGAACACAGCAGAGCCCACGATGGTCCCAACCCCGACGTCTCCATGGGTGATGAACACACCTGGGAAGGTAAAGGCACGATCCCTCATCCGCAGGGCCCAAGCTGGCTGTAAGGTCTGTGCCTCCCTGCCCTTACGACACCCCCCCAACAAACCAAGGGAAGTTGTTCTCACTATCAAACAGACCACTTGTGATGCTGTGAGAATGCAAAACCCAGAGAGGTGGGAGTGCCCCGGGACCAGCTACTCCAATTTTCCCGTTTTTTGGAGCAGCTGTAATAAGACATAATTCATATACCATAACATTCGCCTGTTTAAAGCACCAATTTAGTGTTTTGCCATATAGTCACAGAATTGTGCAACCAATCTGATTTTAGAACCCTTCCATCATCCCCAAGAAAACCCTGTACCCATTAGCATCCCTCCTCCACCCATTGGTGGTTCCACCCTATGGACCACCTGTCTCTCCAACTCTCCCGTTTTACAGATGAGAAACCGAAGGCTCAGAGCTGACAAATGCCCTCACTGGTCAAGGCACCAAACCTGGGCTCTCTCCAGATCCTGTGTCTTGGGCTGGTGGGATTTCTTACCAATAACAGAGGCAAACAGCTCGGGGGTTGAGCTTCCTGCAGCCATGAAGGTAGCTCCTGCCACATCTTCACTCAGATGGAGTTCCTGAAACAGAAGTGACCACAGACCCCAGGCTGTGATGTGAGTGGTCACGCTCACCAGACACCCCTGGCACCCAGGGAGAGCCCAGGGAGTCAGCTCCTCAGCTGGCAGCCTCTCCACCCTGCACCCTGGGCACACGTTTTCAGCCACTCTGCTGGGCCGTCATCCCAGAGTCCCCAGCCCCCTTTCCCCATCTGGAGGCAGCCACATGGCTCCATCTGAGAGGGGCAAAGGGAGGATAGGGCAAAGCTGCTGTGTACTTTTGCCTGGTCACCCACTGTTTAGGGGACCCAGGTCAAAAGCAGCCAGTCCCTGCTCTATGCTCAGCAGCAGGGTAAAGTAGCAGAGAAGTGCCTAAATCCATGTCCCCAGCTGCACGTGTCACAGCAACATGTCCTCAAGCCGCTGGAAGATTTCACAGGGTGAAGCGTGGCTAAGCCCTGAGCAGTCTGCACATAGTAGGTGCTGAAAACAGAGGTAGTTTTCCTTCCTTGGCTAGAAGCCAAGAGTAAGGCAGAGCACACCTAGACTGGGGTCTTGTATATGGGGATAAAGAAGAAAGTGAAAACTTAACAAAATAATAAAAAGGAGAAAATGTCAGCCTGCAAAGGTTGGGATGGAGGGTGTTCCCTGCTGGTGCAGCTCAGCATCCTCCCTGGGGACACAGATC
>NW_017732545.1:477572-481426 GCF_001890085.2 Hipposideros armiger
GGCAGAACAAAGCACGTGTGAGGTAGAAAATAGAGAATGTGAGGTTGGAGGAAGGGGAAAAGCCAGGGCCCACAAACAAGAGATGAGGTCTTATGCTAAGCTGTGGGCCAAACCACTTTTTTCCTCCAAGAAAAAACTATATGGATGTGCTATGCACAAAACTGGGAAAGGCTGGGCTGCTTCACCCAAAACAGCGTGATAATCTGACATCTTCACAATTAATTAACTATGATTAAGTAAAATACAAGATACACCAGCTGTGGCCAAGGCACCCGAAGTGTCTACTGGAGTCCAGGCGTGGCTATCCCTGGATTTGGTTACCTTTTGGGGGGAAGCAAAAGGAAACAAATACTAGGAGTACAGATAAAGGGGGGAGAACAAAGTGGGAGAGGCCCTGCTACGAATCTCAGGATTCGGACTTGAATTCATACCCCTAGAAAGTACCCCCAACATCATCTTCCAGGCAAAGCTTCTGGCTCCCTTGACACCTCTGAAACACTGGAGAGAAAAGGCGGGTCAAGATGGTGCTACTATCCCCATCGCTTGGACTGGGTTCAGAGAAACTTCTTAGATCAGAGCTGGAGCCTTCTCTTGCTCCGAAGAAGGGCTCAGCAGACTTTTCCTTAAAGGGTTGGACAGTATTTCAGGCTTTGCAGGCCACACAGCCTCTATCACAACAACCCTGCTGCTGTAGAAGAGCAGCCATGGAATGGGCGTGGCTGAGTTCCAATAAAACTTTATCTATAAAAACAGGAGGTGGGCTGGATTAGGGCCCTTTGGCTATAGTCTGGTAACCTCTGAAGGCTTCCTGCAAAATTCCTGAGCTGCTCTCAAGTTCAAGAAAAAAGGATTTGCCTCAGCAATGCCAAGACTCTTATGAGGCAGAAAGACAGAGCTCTAGGACTAATTCACCAAATCCATACCCTCTTAGTGAAGGGGATTGGGGGGGGGAGGGTGCATGGGAAAGCCAGAGAAACTAGGAAGATAACTCTACTACAGATCATATACCAGCCTGTCCTTCAAAATTTGCCTATAATTTTCATTCTAACCTTCATTTTCACTAATGGTTTATCCTGTTAATTAAAATTTCACTCATTCATTATTTGCTGGTGGCTACTATCTATGTGCGAATCCCAGCTTTCACTTTCTTAATTATCTCTTGCAAAGGCTCATGCTTGTTTGGGTTTAAATCTATCTGCAGATGGTGCTGGGTGGTCAGGAACCTCATCAGGAGGAAAATGTGCTNTGTGCCTATAATCTTCATTCTAACCTTCATTTTCACTAATGGTTTATCCTGTTAATTAGAATTTCACTCATTCATTATTTGCTGGTGGCTACTATCTATGTGCGAATCCCAGCTTTCACTTTCTTAATTATCTCTTGCAAAGGCTCATGCTTGTTTGGGTTTAAATCTATCTGCAGATGGTGCTGGGTGGTCAGGAACCTCATCAGGAGGAAAATGTGCTATGCAGCTGGACCGAACAGAATCCAAACTGGAAGAGCTAAGTGCGACCACCTTCACTTCCCCATGCTGTACAATAGGGCCGGCAAACTTCTTCTGCGAAGGGACAGATAGTTACTATTTTTGGCTTTGTGGGCCATGTAGTTTCTGTCACAACTACTCAGCTCTGCCACGGAAGCAAAGCAGCCATCGATAATACAGAAATGAATGGGAATGGCTGTGTCCCAATAAAGCTTTATTTACAAACACGGGCAGTGGCTGCAGGGTGTAGTTTGCCTACTCTTGTGAGCGAGGAGCAACTTTTACCTATAATTCCTGTTTGAATCGCTCCTTAAACTCCACCATTTGTCATCAAGGTCCATCTGAAAACAGAGGGGAGTTTGGGAAGTGCACCAAAGTTTTAAACTATAATTACGTCCAGGTGGTAAATTTAGGGGGCGTCACGGAAATCATGATAGCAAGCACGTACAGAGCCCTTATGACGTGCCATGCAATGTCTGATGCACTTCCCACATTCACTCACGCTTACACATCTGGTAAAGATGCTATCACTCCCATTTTATACAAGGAGAAAAGAAGGCACCAAAGACCTGAATTCTTGCCTTGACTCTGGGGCCACTCACTGTGACACTGAGCAAGTCACCTGATATCCTTAAGACCCTGTCTCTGTGTGTGTGAAACAAGCCCAGTATCTGCCCTCCCCACAGGGCTCGTACAAGGACCAGAGGAGGTGTGTGACTCACGGTGGCTCTGCTGTGCTCTGCAGACAGGCTTCACCTGCCTGACATTTAGNTCATCCCAGAGTCCCCAGCCCCCTTTCCCCATCTGGAGGCAGCCACATGGCTCCATCTGAGAGGGGCAAAGGGAGGATAGGGCAAAGCTGCTGTGTACTTTTGCCTGGTCACCCACTGTTTAGGGGACCCAGGTCAAAAGCAGCCAGTCCCTGCTCTATGCTCAGCAGCAGGGTAAAGTAGCAGAGAAGTGCCTAAATCCATGTCCCCAGCTGCACGTGTCACAGCAACATGTCCTCAAGCCGCTGGAAGATTTCACAGGGTGAAGCGTGGCTAAGCCCTGAGCAGTCTGCACATAGTAGGTGCTGAAAACAGAGGTAGTTTTCCTTCCTTGGCTAGAAGCCAAGAGTAAGGCAGAGCACACCTAGACTGGGGTCTTGTATATGGGGATAAAGAAGAAAGTGAAAACTTAACAAAATAATAAAAAGGAGAAAATGTCAGCCTGCAAAGGTTGGGATGGAGGGTGTTCCCTGCTGGTGCAGCTCAGCATCCTCCCTGGGGACACAGATCCCCACCTGGTACCTGCCTGCTGTACCTGATTATTGCAAACGCTCCCTCACTAACCAGGTTTGGCTTAACTGCCTCGACAGCCGATGTGAAGCAATTTCTCCTGCCAAGTCTGGGAGAGGATGCCACCCGCCAGCTCTAACCTGGGGGTTTCAGAGTGAGGCTTTGCTGTGGCGACACGAAGTGCTTGACCTGACAATCTTCACTGCCAGAGTGCCCCCACTCCAGTCTTCCTCTGCCTGGNCCCCCCCAGGTCCCTCACATACCTCACAGATCTTCTCCAGAGACGGAACAAAGAACTCATCGCACACTATGGCCAAGGCGTAGAACATGTACAGAGCCTGCGAGGGAGATGGGAGACAGAGAGCGTCAGCGAGGCCACCCGCTGCCAACGACGCACAGCCAAGCATCCATCACGCCCCAAACCAGCCTGCCGGGGCACAGGACAGATGGACACAAGGCCTGGACGAAAATTCCAGCACCGTAGAGGCTTGCTCCCTTAGCGTCCTCTCTGACAAATGGGAAACTGAGGCATGGAGAGGCGAAATACTTGCTGAGCAGTGGAGGGGACTAACTCAGGCCACATGGCCTTTTGCTCTGTCTTCTCTTCTTAAAGAAGCAGCTCTGAGTATGCCCTCAGAAGGTAAGACATAACTTCTAAAGGAAAGCATTTAAAGTTACCATTTTAAGAGTTTAAAATAATCATCATCCCGATTTCCCCTTTATTTTTAATGAAGGCACTATATCCTTATTACCTGCCCGCCCCCTGCCAAAACAAATGGCAACTTGAGATCTGGCCTTTCCAGGGACACTACTTGATGTTGGTACAGGTTAAAATACACAAGCCATTGACATTGCGAGATTTGTGGAACAAAGAGTCCGGATTCTAAGGCCAATTCTGGCCCACAGCTTAGCATAAGACCTCATCTCTTGTTTGCGGGCCCTGGCTTTTCCCCCTCCCTCCAGCCTCACATTCTCTATTTTCTACCTCACACGTGCTTTGTTCTGCCTGCACCAGTGACCTTGCTGTTCTGCAGATGCATCAAGCACATTCCTACCTCAGGACCTTTGCACTTGCTGTTTCCTGGTGGTTA
>NW_017732545.1:481573-484728 GCF_001890085.2 Hipposideros armiger
GGAAACTAATTCATTCCCCAAACCAAGGACATAAAATGTCCCGCTTCTAGTTAGCCAGTCTCCAGCATCTCCAGCCCAGCAACCTCCCATCAGGGCACATCTGAAGTCTCCTGTGTTGTTGGGGTGTTTTTTTTTTTTTAAAAAACCATAAAGCTTTCCCCACTCACCTGCCTGCCTTTGAGTGTCTGCCTAACACAAGTGACGGTGGTCAACTCTTGCTGTAGTAAACTCTGAATAAATATGGGGTATTTGTTCTCATTTTGGTGGTCTGTGTTTATTTCTACAATTAGCAACAACCTTTAGCTGTGTCTATATGTCTTCCTCTAGCACTAGGTTGAGCACTGTCAGAGTGCTGTGGGGACAATGTAATCATCCCTGTCTTGCCCCCACCTCTACAAGATGGCATCCAGCTAGAAAATAAAGAATGCACATAATATATCTGAAGTCAATTAGTAACCAAGATTGCTGTCTACTTCACAACAGCCAAACTCTGAGTCAATGGGTACCACACAGTGCTTCGGAGTTATCAAAAGCACAGTGACTATTAAGATGAACCATTTCTATTTGGAAAAACAGGTGCAACTTTTCTTGGCGTGATATGCTTTATGTATAAAACATAAATAGCAACTACATACCCAGGACCAAACACTCTTAAGTACCTCACATATAGTATTTGATTTAATCCTCACAAGTCTGTGAAATATTCTCATTAGCTCCATTTTAAAGATGAGTGAACTAGGACACAGGAAGGTTAAGTAATTTTCCCAAAGTCACACAGCAAGTAAATGGCAGCCCCAAGACTCATACCTGGGTAATTCAGCTCTACATAGTACTTGAGTGCATATCAAGAGCCAGAAAATATTTCTTCTCTTTGACACAACAATTCATCATTGGTATTTGTTCTAAGGGTCCCATTCAAAACATGGGGGTGGGGGGTGGAAACCATATGTCTGATGGTTCACATTACCTCTAATGGTAGAACACTGGAAGTTGCTAATTGTCCAGCAATAGGGAGGTGGCTGAATAGTTGTGATGCATTCATCCAGTACCCCACAAACATTTACTGGCACGAACCCCATGCCGGCACCGTTCTACACACTTAGAAGCATCAGTGAACAAGACTGGCAAAGCCGCTGCCCTCGTGGCACATTTTAGAGTATTAAAAAAAAATGGCAATCAAAGACACTAGATGTGGGAAAAGCGTTTGTCCTAAATGAAAAAAAGCCACACACAAAATCCCTTGTGGTTTGTCTGCAGCGATAAACAAATTCGCCAATGAGAAGGCCTGGGAAGGAACACACCAAGGCCATTACACTGGCGGTAGCAGGCGGAGGAATCCTAAATGACTCCCCCTTCCACGTGCTTTATAAAGTGCTTATATCGTTCTTAAAGTAAAAATGTTGAAGTCCATTTACTATGATTTATCACTAAAGACTGAAGCTTAGAAACCTGGTGCATGAGGGAATTTGGCACAAGAATATAAACGGCATGACGCCATTTATGATGTCCAAGCACGGTCAACACTGAGCTTGGTGACAGATATCAAAACCTCTNTTAAGATTAGATTCTCCCAACAAGACATAGAAAAGATTAGCTTCCCAGACACCCAGAAAAATGCTCCCACTTTAAAACAAGCAGCATTTATTTAATGAAATATAGATTCTTTCACTTCTCTCTTTCCCCGCCCCTATAATCAAACTTCTTTAACAGAACTACTCTGTCAGTTCAAGGGCATGGATCTGCCTTGAGGTTTGTCGGCTCAGAGACGGCGAATTATAAAGGGAGAGACTTGGCATTCCTGTGGCCAAGATCTCGTTTCCAAGAGAAATGCAACTAACCGTCTGGGATACTTCAGTGCAGATCAATAGACATTTCTGCCGTGAACATTCGACGCAGTTCCTGATTCTCCAAACCAGTGTTTTGAGAGCTGGCGATTTCTCCAATCCTGAGAATTCTTTGAAAATTAAAATAAAGTAATGCTGCTTTTCTGCTGTGAGGACCTACCATCTGGCCTCCAGCAGCAAGAGGGTTATACATGGTTTTGTCCTTGGCAGAAACAGCCTTCTACTCCTTCAGCCACAGTGCCTTGCTTTTGCAACCCCATGTTGGAGGCTGCAGAGAGGAGTGATGCCATCGATGGCCCCAATTTTGCCCACAAAGACAGCATGTCATCAGCAGAGCTACCAGCTGCCAACAACCCACCCAAGGCTTCCAGACACATCCTGAGCCCAAGAGGCAGGTGCTGCAGCCATAAATGCCCCTGCTTTCCAGATGAGGCTCAGAGGGGATGGTGACCAGCTCAAGGACCCAGCCACATAAGCCAGGACTCACAGGGGCACCCTGTATTCCCCTCCAGGGCTAGGGGCTGCCTCTATCATGGAAACCATCCTGCGCTGGGAGATGGAGACCTGGATTGGAGTCTTGGCTCAACTGCCCATGAGCTTGTGGGACCCTGGCTGGGTCATTTAACTTCTCTGCCCTGCTATCTCTCCAGCTGTAACCTGTGGCCACATGAGGTAATGAAATAGTTACCATTACTCTGGTGTGGATGTCAAAGGCTGCAAACAGGCAGATGGCCACTCTGCCCTCCCCCGTTGGCAACTGGTAGCTAGGACCAGTCCACTCCCCAGTGCAGGGGTCAGATCCTCTGGAAACTGGTATATGGGGGTATAGAGCACAAGCAGCAGGAACTCTGTCCCTCCCACCTTTGTCACCAACAGCAACTTTGAAGTGCAGACAGCCTAAGCAGTTGCTCAAGGTGCTGTCTTCAGAAGCAGTGACTTGGGTTCCAGGAAGTGCCTCTGCCCCTTATTTACTACCTGGCTAGTTCCTCAACACCTCATGGCTATCACCTCACCTACAAACAGGGACCCTATCAAACCTGCTGGTCGGGTTGCTGTAAGGATTAAATGAGACAGATAAGGTATGCTGACACTTAGCCAGTTAGGCTGCTGTCACTGTAAGTATCTTAACTTACAGACTCCTCCCTCTGCAGGAGTTCTGTCCTTGCTGCTCCTGAGGATGAGCCTTGGTTGATGAAAGCAAAGGAGAAGACAAAGCCAGTTTAGTCGGGGAAAGAGTCAGCAACGTGGGACTGGCCCTGTTATGATTTC
The DNA here is from genome assembly GCF_001890085.2 of Hipposideros armiger. Taxonomy (NCBI): domain Eukaryota; kingdom Metazoa; phylum Chordata; class Mammalia; order Chiroptera; family Hipposideridae; genus Hipposideros; species Hipposideros armiger. Next base: position 484,687 of record NW_017732545.1, read on the forward strand.
AGGACTAATGCACTTTAATCCCAGCTTCCTGAGAAAACCTTC
>NW_017732545.1:486933-488420 GCF_001890085.2 Hipposideros armiger
CTCAGTCTCCCCTGAGCTCAAGACCTAATGTACCCAGCTAGATAGCACTCCATGGCCATCCTGTAAGTACCGTAAACCTGTACCCAGTGAAAGGCCCACGATTCATATTGGTCTGCATGAAAGAAATCCAAGTGCTGTCTTTGATGACATCCTGCTTTCTTATAACCCGAGGGGTGGACAGGCTAATTGGCACTTAGCGTCCATTTCAACTTCCTTCCATGAACCTTCCAATCAGAGACGCTAGATATGGGTATGCAGGCTGCGCACTGCATGGTCACATGTACTTCCTGTTCTGTGGAGCCTGGACTACTTTGCAACTGGGGTTCTGAATGAGAAGGAGGTTCTGCCAACCCAGGTGATTCCAAATCAGAACAGAGGCAGAGGTATTCTCCGGCAACCAAGGTTATAGGGACCTAAGTTTTGAGAGGCTCTCCTGGCAATAGCATCCACTTCCTTATTCCCATATGGGATGCTTTCTAATTAGATAACCCCATTTCCAACTCCTGCTCCTTTAGCCCTTCCTTCAACTTTGTAAGCATTCAATTCCCTGAATTAAATTAGTTTCTGTTTAAATTACAGAGAATGGCTTCTATTTCCTGCACTAGATGCTAACTGCTACTCTCTGCCCCCTTTTAGCCAATCCTCCACAGAGCCCTGGCAATCATACTTCCTAAATAGCTCTCGAGTCCATCCACCCCTCCGTTTCCACCACCGGCACCATCTCTCGCTGGACTAGTGCACAGCCTCCTAAATGGTCTCCCACGTCCACTCTCAATCTAATCCTTCTTATGTTCCACATGGTAGCCAGACAAGATCTTTCACCTGAAGTTATGGCTTCCAACTCTCCAGTGGCTTTCAATTACTCTTAGGAACAATGCCCCAGACCCCATTAAGGCCTCCAAGGCCCAGCGTGGTCTGGCCCCGACAGTTCCTCCACTTTCATCATGCCACCTTTCTCACCATGTTCCCTCTGCTCTGGCTGCACCGGTCAAGGCTGTGAGCTGCCAGGTCCCAGCACACGGCAGGTGTGCAGGAAACGCCTGTTGAGTGAATGAGTGTCTGGCCTTCCACCTCCCTTCTGATACTATCCCAAGAGCCACTACAACGATCTCTGTGCAGAAGGATGCCTAGAATCCAGTCTGACTGGTCCTGCTTCTCAGCTCCAGGCTTCCCAGACGGCTGCTTGGATGTTGAACCATGACGCTCCTCAGGTGGCAAGTGTCTGATGGAGACGCACGTCCATGAGATGTGGGTCTTTCTTAAACCTTTCAATTTGTTGATACTCTTCAGGGAATATAAACTGCGAACTGAATTTTTTGAAAAGCAAAAAAGAATTGCCTCAAAACATGCCACTCTTTCGCTTTGCTTTCTACCCTGGTTAAAAATAACCCCACATTCTAAGCCCTGACATTTATTCTGAAGCTAGACGGAAAGTTAGGCTGGAAGGCTGGGAAGCAATTTGAATAACTTCAAATTTCTATCAATTT
>NW_017732545.1:488797-489545 GCF_001890085.2 Hipposideros armiger
GAGTGTCTAGATTGTATGCCATCACCCTCACGTCCCAAACAAGAGTAAGAAGAAATAATTAGATTAAATCATTGGCTTAAGCAGCATGAAAAGGAGTTTAAAATTCTGTCTTTTAGTACATTCCAAAAGAGATGAAGCAGCACGAAAAATAAAAATGTGATTAGAAGGTCCAGCAGAAGGACTGCTCTTTCCAGGAGCAACCACTGTGGAATTTTCTGGCTGCAAGAGGCCTCAGCTACCACAGGGTCCAATTGTTCTCCACGCCAGAGGGAACATGGGCTTGCTTATCAACATCACTAGGGCAACACTTCCTAAGCCACGGTTGCCCTCCCCACCTCTCTCCCTGCCCTTGATGCTGAGTATCCTTGTCCCACCCCCTGAGAACCACTTAAGTTTTCATTTGAAAGGGAAGAAAGAACACTGAAGTCCAGAGAGGTCAAGGGCTTTAGTCAGCAGGACAGTTCATTAGCAACAGAATGACAAGAGAACCTGAACATACAATGGGACCACACAGGACAACAGATGTCTAACCTACGACCTTGGCAGCAGCCAATCCAGAGAGCCCAACCACGACTGGCCCAGATGGTCAGGGAGCGGTTGGTGAGAGTCAGCTTCCCGACTGTCTGTCCCTGCTTCTGACTCAAGACTAGCCAAAGAAAGCTAAATATGCTCCTTTTAATGGGTTGAATAGTGTCCCCCCAAATTTCATGTCCACCAGGAACCTTAGAATATGACCTTATTTGGAAAC
>NW_017732545.1:491817-504697 GCF_001890085.2 Hipposideros armiger
GGCATGACGCCATTTATGATGTCCAAGCACGGTCAACACTGAGCTTGGTGACAGATATCAAAACCTCTAGGGGGCTGATTAGAAAAGGGCACAGGGGACTTTCCAGGGTGATGAAAATGTTCTAGATCTTGACTGGGTGGTAGTTATATGGTTGTATACATTATCTGTATTTTATTGAATTTAAGGTATACGTCAATAAATACAGACCCATTGAATTTCTCACAAGGAAAGGGGGAGCATATTAATTACCACTGACAAGCTTTAGAGCTCCCCTTTAGTTTTCTCATTGTCACAGTTTTCATGGCTTGGATGAACAAGTAACAAGCACCTGGACTCACGCCTGTGGAAATGGCATATGTTGGCCACTGCCATGCCGCTCCTGGAGGAGGCTTTGGGATGGGGCTGATCTGGTCTTCACTGCTGCTAGAGAGGCAAGCCCATCTCCAGAGATCGGGCTCAACTGCAGAAGCAGTGAGGGCTCTGCCTGTCGTGACCCATTCTCAGGTGGGTTCATTACAATGGGGCACCCTGCACCGCAGGGAACAAGACGTCCCTGTCACCTTAGCCATCTCAGCATCACCGATGTCAGGTACAGAGCCCACCTTACTTGCCCTGTGTGTCCTCACCTGGCAAAGGTGGGTGTGAGATTTAATTTGGGCCACATGGTAATTCAAGTCGTCTGATCAACCTGCAGAAATGATTACGCAGTTATCTGGCTAGACCACATGGCTACAGTCTGTGAAAAGTCCCACAGACGAACCTCTCACAGCTCTGGAGGCTGAACGTCTGAAACCAAGGTGTTGAAGGGTTGGTTCCTTCTGGACACTCAGGGAGAATCTTTTTCATGTCTCTGTCCCAGCTTCTGGTGACAGCTGGCAATCCTTGGCATTCCTTGACTTGTACATGTATCACTGCAGCCTCTGCTCCCGTTGTCACATAGCCTTCTCTGTGTGTCCCTGTCTTCACATGGCCTTCTTATAAGTACACCAGTCACTAGATTTAGGGCCCTCCTCCAGTATGACCTCATCTTGACTAATTACATCTGTAAAGACCCTATTTCTAAATAAGGTCACATTCAGGATTTCAACATATCTTTTTGGGGACACAGCTGAACCCACAACAGCACCCACGTTTGTTGACTTGATTAACCCTTTATCTACAGAGCGCAGGCACAGAAAACAACTCCTTATGGAAAGCTCTTACGAAAACAGCAGTAGTCGCTATTCAGTCTTTTATATGCTCTGATTTGCCCAGGACAGTCCTGACTCACATCTGCTGTCCAATATGATTAATAGTGTCCCCTCCACTCTCAGAAATGTGCTAGCGTGGATGATAAATTTCATGGCCATGCTACTCACTAGGAGTTCAATGACCTGGAGTAAAATGAATACTAATTAGCCAAAAGAGTTCAAATTAATCCATGCCGACATGCCCGGAGAGACCTCCGTCATTTCCTACGTGGACACTCAGTATTTGGAAGTCCTAAACAGCCTCAAGCTCAGCAAGGTAAGAGAATTCTTGGGGAAAGGTAGGTGCTGGAGCACAGGGCATGGGCTCAGGGGTGCCTCCTACCCATGCAAGGCAAGGGAGGTAGAGGATTTGCCAAGAGTGAGTGGTCCGGGCTGCCTGCTAACCAGCAAGGGACCTGGAGGAAGGTTGGAATGGCCCCTCCCTTTACCTCTGACACGTGCTGGTCCAGAGGTCATGGCCAGGCTGTATACTGGATGTGATGGCGAATTTTATGTGCCAGCTGGGTGAGGCCGTAGTACTCACTCATTTAACAAATCTAGGTGTTGCTGTGAAGGTTATTTTGTAGATGTGTGCGAACATCTATAGTTAATGTCAGTTGACTTGAAGTCAAGGAGATTACCTTTGATAATGGGGGTGGGCCTCATCCAGTCAGTTGAAGGTCTTAATTGCAAAAACTGAGGTTTCCTGATGAAGAAAAAATTCTTCCTCAAGACTGCAGCATCAGCTCCTGCCTGAGAGTTTCTAGCCTGCCAGCCTAACCTACAGATTTCAGACTTGCCGGCCCCCATAATCACATGAACTAACTCCTTGAAATAAATCTCTTTACGTATATATACATATGTGTGTATATATACACACATACAGTGTGTGTGTGAGCGTGTGTGTGTGTGCACTCCTCCTGTTCTGTTTCTCTGAAAAATGCTGACACACCAGATTTTGCAAATTGGGGTTGGAATGTGAAGAATAAAGAGATATTCCTGTCCCTGGATGAGGCAGAACCAGGAGGCCAGGCTGGAGGAGGGACCTGACAGGCTGCTATTACCCCTGGATAACCCAACACTATGGGTTGGGTCACCCCTCAGCACTCTTAGGTCCTACCCTGTCTGCCCACCCTACCCCCCGGGGTTCCCTGTTTGACTGTTCTCCTTGGCACAATCCCGCCTTTCTTCCCAAACCTAATGACAAGCTGGTCCCCTGAACAGTCTCAAGACAAGAGGTCTTAGGTCAGGATTTAGCACAAATAGGGGCTGAATTCATCAGTTATATTTGGGAAGACTGTCTTTCCTGGAACCGATGGAATAGCTTCTCTTTTCACAGAGCTGCTTGCACATCACAGGCAGTCCTTCATGAGCGCTGGCTGAGTAAATAAGTGGTCCTTGTAAACACACTTCTAAATGGACCTTCTAGCCACTCTAGTTCAGCTAATAGGGTAAAGCAAGATTACTAGTAGAAAGGAAGAAAACTGGCAGGCTTAATGTATTTCCAGGTGTGTCGCACATAGTAGGTGCTTAACGAAACAGTCGTTGAATGACGACAGTTATAATTTGGACATACAACCCCTCTTTCCTTAAGATTTCAGAACAACAAAAAATAACTGCCTAATTCTGTTTAAGTTCTATGCTTATTTTCATCCTTGGCTTCTGTCAAAAACATTTCCGACAAAGAGTCACTAGGGTCTGGATTTTACTCTTGGCTTTCCTTTGTAAGCTTGTGGAAAATTACTTAGCTCCTTTGTTTCCACAGAGCATTGTGAGGTTTGAGGAGGTTCTTAGTGTGTTATAAACAGGAGATCCATCAAAACATAGAACAAAATGTAAGATGAGCCACATGAGTTCATTAAACCTTCACCTTTTCTCCCCTTCGGCGTCTTCTTGGGATCATCCTCCCTCTCCGAAAATATCAACAAAATTAAGATTCACGAGGCAGTTGAGAATCGGACAATGCACACCGGATTGGGAGTCCAGTCAGTTCAGTTCTGGCTTCAATCCTGCCACTAACCGTAATTCTGACAGCCAACCTCAGTTTCCCTCTCAGTAACAGGAGCGTGTGCGGTAATCTGGTTTACCTGACCACAATGGTTTCTCAGCTCGATTTCATTTTTTCCTTTCCCACCAGCTTCTCTTCCTCTGCTTACTTGCCCAATACTCTGAATTCTTCATCAGGTACACTCTACCTTGTATTTAGCTTAAAATGACGACACTACCAAAGTCACTGATCTTTTCCCCTTCTTGCCCCACCATGCCCCGCCACACACGCATACACACATACACTGAGCACTTTCATTTCCCAGAAAAAAAATGGTGGGGTTTCTCCATGTCTCCCCAGAGTTGAAAGCTTAGAATGTAAATTCCACGCAGTCTTCAACTGCATCTCCCACCAATTAAGAGTCTGTCTGGGCCACAGGGTGAAAGAAGGCCTCAAACTTCCAAGATTGACTACCCACCATAGAAAGAAGCCATCCAAGACTCTGGGCCAGAACGTGAAATATAACTGGACTGTTTCCAGAAACAGCCTGGCAGAAGAATGTGTCAGCACCAGGCCTGACCTCTGGCTCCAAAGCCGTCCACTTTGGAGAATGATCAGGGAGTAAAACAAATCATAAGAAGATCAATGGAAAAGTACAACGGCGGCCCTTCCTCAGGAGAATTCTGAGCAATGCCAAGTCTCCACAGAGGTGCATTATCCTGGAAGCAGCCACTGAACTCATTCCAATGAGAGGTAAATCACCTTCCCATAGTGAGTCCAATACCATCCTTCCGCGTGTGGATGTACATTCGGAAGAAAAGTCACTGTACAAGATGATGAAGAAACGTCATATCAAGGGCCTAAAAGTGACAAAAAGCCCAGTGTGCATGGCGACTTCTACAAAGCAGAGGAGTTCTCTAATACTTCCTGGGTCTAGAGCTGTTCTGAAGTGTGGTCCGTGAACAATTTGCCACGCGTCGTGACAGAAAAGGAGAGTTACTAAGCATCTAAGCACTTTATACAATTTGACATTGCGACAACCAAGCACATGATCATTTTTCTAGGGATTCATTTTTCTAGTATATGACAAGAATATTGGTCAAATAAAGGAGCAAGTCTTTCACCACAGAAAGTGTAAGAAGAAATCACGTGGGGTAAATGGTTCTCAATCGGGGGCAATTGTGTGCCTCCTGCCCAGGAGACCTCTGGAGACATTTTTGGTTGTCACCACTAAGGGCAGAGGTGCTACTGGCCTCTAGTGGGCAGAGGCGAGGGGTGCAGCTAAACAGCCTCCGATGCACAGGACAGCCGCCATAACCAAGAATTATATAGCCCCCCTCATCCCCACCCCCTACCCCCGGGGCCAATAGTGTCCAGGTTGAGAAACACTGGTCTAAGGAGTAAAATGAGTTAAAATGGTGGCTGCTGTCTTGGACCACCGAACATTGATGTCTGCCTCACTCTGCCTCCTTGTAATTCCGACCTGCCCACTCTGCCGCTCACACAGGGGGTCTCCGCCAGCCCTCATGCTATTAAGCACAGGTCCTCCCTCATTCACAGAACTCTCTCTGCCCAAACTGCGTAGCGAGGAACATGCCAGGAAATTCTAATTCTCACCCCTCCCCCCACAACTCAAATCATCCACATCTTTCAATAAGGACGCAACTCGCGCTTATCTTACCCGTGAACAGGGTCCAATGGCAACACCTCCCTGTTCATTCTGCCTTAGTTTAATATTTTCATCCTGCCAGCTGCCATTCTCCAATGTGCATGTTCCCTACAACTAGCAGGTCTGTCCCTGGGACGGAAGATGCTCCCAGGCCAGATTTTGACTTTCATTCTTTCCGACAAGCACCGAGTGTGTGTCCTCTACCGGGGGGATTTGTGCTAGGGGCTGCGAGGGAACACAGATACACCGGGCAACGTGCGGCTGATGGTGACTGTAACCATTCAAATGCCACAGGGAGAGGTCTACACAGAGCTTTAGTGGAATACGATGGAGGGAACCATGAACTGGAACTCGGGAAAGATGACTCAGGGACGAGCAGGAGATGAGGCAGCTGGGCTCCGAAGGGTTTCCTGGCTTCTCCCCAGGAAGACAGAGAGAGGCTTTCTAGGCAAAGGAACCAACTGGATGCTGAGGCAGGAAGGTAGAAGGAAGCCCAGGAGGCTGGGAATTCTGTGCAGTCAGGAGCCAGGGTCTAGGGGAGGCGACAATGGGAAGACATACTGGAACCTTGGGTTGACCGGATCGGAGGACCTTAAGTGCCACTACAGGAATCCAGCTGTGTCCCAATGACACCAGGGAGCACTAGAAGATTTATGAGCACAGGAATGACAGGATTCGAGTATTTTAAACCAAACAATGGGCAAACTTATTTCTGTAAAGAGCCAGATAGTAGGTATTTTAGGCTTGGCAGGCCATGTGGTCTCCGTCACAACTATTCAACTCCACTGCTATAGCGTGAAAGCAGCCATATATAACACGTAAACAATGGGGCATGGCTGTGTTCCAATAAAACTTCATTTATGTTCACTGAAATTTCAATTTCACCTCATTCTCACGTGTCACAAACTATTATTCTTGTTACGCTCTTTCCAACTATTTTAAAATGTAGAAACTAATTTTTAGCTTGTGGGCCATCTATACACAGGTGGTAAGCTGGATGTGGCCCCCGGGGCTATAGTTTGCTGACGCCTGTTTTAGAAACGTCATTTAGGGTGGTGGGGAGGTGGGGGAGGGGCAGGGACCTCAGGCAGAAGCAGCTGGAGTCACGTGGGGATGGAGGGGAAGGGGCCAATACACAAATGCTGTGGCCACTTGAGCTGCAGGATGGAGGGCTAAGGGAGGGGCGTGCTTGTCATCTTCTGCTAGGGCGATGAGAGGGCACCATGATGCCAGGAACCTAGACAGGTGACAACATGGGGATGGCATGGGTCAGGGAGACTCGTGAGCTATGGCTTTGCACGTTGTGCCCAAGAGGACAGAGAGCCTAGCCCAGGGCAGACCAGCCTGTCTCAGAGAGAGCCGGACTATCCCAGAGCTGGCTGACCGGAGTGCTGGGGCAGTCCACAGAGTTCACATCTGTTGTTTTTGCCTGTCCAGCATCCTACAACCCTGGTCCTCCTTGGAGGAATGCCCCTTCCCCTGTTCTTGTCCACATGACTTGAATGGGGCTGGTTCCTCCCCAAGGCTATAGGGTGAGTTGGTTGGTTGGTTTGTTTGTTTGTTGGTTGGTTGGTTGGTTGAGAGATAAGTGAATGCTCCAAAGAGAGTGAAACCCAGGAATTTGGGAGAAGGTGAAGCTTTCTTTCTGCTAAACCTGAAAGTGGTAAAACGCAGGGCCTCTGCACAGAGAGACTGGCTGGGAAGGGAGCCGGCATGGAAGAAAGCTGAGGCAATCCTGATGCCACCCACTGGCTCCTGGACCCAGCCACACCAAAAGCCAGCCCGGAGCCCCCGGGAGCTAATCATTTCCCATCGCTTGTTCATGCCAGTCCAGGCTGGGTTTTTGTCACTTGCAACCGAAGTCCTAACACATCGAGCTGCTGTTAGAATGAAGCCCTGGAGGGCAGAGGCCTTGCTCTTGGAATCATGTGTGACAAAGTGCCCATCTTAAAGGATGAATTGACAAACGGCCTTGTCTAAAATCATTTGCATCTACCTTATTTATCTCTAGACAGTGCCCCTTATACACAGCAGGTGCTTAAGAATTGCTGGTACAAGAATGAAGGCACACAATCCCAGGGGACCAAACAGTCAGAGCTAGAGGAAACTCTGAAAGAAACAGCAGGCAGTGCAGATTTCTTTTCCTCCTTTGCCGACTAAGTGCTCAGAGAACCCATGAGCTTCAGGGACCTGGTTCTGCTTCAAACAAACAACCGAGACAGCTCCAGCGGGCTCATGGGATGCCAGCTATAAATGTGTTCGGGTAAGAGCCTAAATGAAAGAAGGGAATTACCTGGTCCCAGAGATGGCTAGGAGAGGGGCAGGCCTCTTGCTGGGCATGGAAAATGTTGGCTATTAGCAGCAGCTCACCGGGCAGAGAGAGAAAATGGGCAGTGGAGCTGTGCTAAGCATCTCAACCCCGATTCCACTTCTGGGAGTAGGGATGTGGGCGGGTGGCCTGGGATCCCAGGCCTGTAACCCAACAGAGGCTCTAGAATATTCTTCGACTATGAGTTTCCATGAAATGTGTACACAGAGAAGCTGATTAATGGGGAGGGGGAGGTGTGCAAGGCAGAATGGAAAGAGCACTGAACAGGGAGTCCACACACTGAGGTCTGGGTCCCAGCCCTGATACTCTTTGAATGTGTGACCTTTGGCAAATCACTTCCACTCTCTGGGACCCAGTTTCCTCATCTAGAAATGAGAGGGCCAGACCAGAGAAGGGAGCCTTGATCTGAGGGGAGAACTCAAAGTTTGCCTAAGAGGTACTCAAACCCATGTGCATTGAGTAAACATGAAATGAACATGCCGCCCACTTGTGCGAGCATCAGGAGTGTGTACACCATTGTTTGGGGATGCGTTTTATATTTTATTAATCAAATTCCTAAATTCACATTGCTTTTGGGCATTCTGTTTTCTCAGTACACAGTGCAGTACCTCCAGGTAACAGGTACCCTCTACCTCCACCCAGAGGTCACATGGGCAAGCCGGACCTTAAATTCCTGCTCCACCGCTTACTGGGGTACGGCCTTGGGCAACGCTCTCAGCTTGCTACATTAGTCCCTACCTCAGAACCCTTTGCAGGATAGAGTGAGAGGGTCTGTGGAAAGGTGTGGAAGAGGGTGTAGCACACAGCAAGGGCTCGGCACACATTTGCTATGCCATACGAGCAACGACACCAAAAGTACCACACTCTCGTGGTGTCCGTGGAATTTTACCTTAAAAGGCTGCCCTATAAAACTAACCTCTGCTGGGCCAGCCGGGTGGCATAGCTGGTTCAGAGTGCAAGTTCTGAGCAACAGGGTCACCGGTTCGATTCCCACATGGGACAGTGAGCTGCGCCTGAGCTGAGCTGCTGCTGAGCTACCAATGGGTGGCTGAATGGCTCAGCTGGTGAGAGCACGTGCTCCTAACAAAGTTGCTGGTTTGACTCCCACATGAGGTGGTGGGCTACGCCCACCGCAACTAGATTGAAAGTGGTGACTGAACTTGGAGCTGAGCTTGCACCCTCCACAACTAAGATTGAAGAACAACAACTTGGCTGGTCCCCTTCCCCAATTCCCCAACACTGTTCCCTTCCCCATTTCCCCAATAAAATCTTAAAAAACAAAACAAAACAAAACAAAAGTAACCTCTGCTGTTACAAGTCAGGAGAGTGGTTCCCCAATCCTGGGGGAGGTTGGGAGGGAGCAAGGTAGGGAGTGAGGTAGGGATGCCCAGAAGGGGACACAGTGGGCCATCTGGGGCCGGGAATACAGTTGACCCTTGAACAATGTGGGTTTTAAGCACATAGGTCCACTTATACATAGAGTTTTTTTAATAAATACTATAAATGTATATTCTCTTACTTATGGTTTTCTTAACGTTTTCTTTTATCCTGCTTACTTTATTATAAAAGTACAGTATAATACATATACTATGCAAAATATGTGTTAATCGGCTATTTCTGTTATTGGTAAGGCTTCCAGTCAGCAGTAAACTATCAGTAGTTAAGTTTGGGGGGGTCAAAAGTTATACATGGATGTTGGACTGCACGGAGGTCGGCGGCCCTAACCCCCACGTTGTTCAAGGGTCAGCTGCATTTTGTTTCTTGATCTGGGTGCTGCTGACATCAGTATGCTCAGTTTGCGACAGTGTATTAAGGGCACTTTCCTGCATGTATGTTATCCTTCAATAAAAAGTTCTAGAACCGAAGGTACTTTTAGACAAAAAGGACAGAACATCAGTGGCAGCTGCACAGGCTCCAATAATAATGTTTCATGCATTTGCGTTTTCCATCCCTTGCTCCTGGGCGACTCCACCATCCCCATGCTTTACAGCCTAAAACAGCTTCCAGCTTGGCTTAGCGCTGCAAAAAACAGGCTCCCTGGGAGATAAATGTGTTCTACCCGCCCCATCCCACTCCCCACCCCCAGGCCCATCCTTCCATCCAGCTGCCCAACATCGCCTCCTCTTAAGACCTGGAGTGGCTGATGTCAGCTTGCTGGACCCCTTGTGTCTTCGGGACCCAGAGCAACTCGAATGACTGAGATGAGAAAGCCCTGAGGAAATAACTCCACTCAGCACTGGCCAAGGGGCTATTGCCCATAAGCTGTTCTGACCCAGCCCCGCCTCTGTCTACAGAAACCTCAGCCAAAGCCCCATTCATACACTCTGCTCACCCCCCTTCACCTCAAGACTCAGCCAGAGGTCCTTAGGCCAACTTTCCTCTCCTGCAGCTTCTCATCTCAGAAAACTCCAGCCCCTAGGATGTTCTATTTCGTCCTGGCTTGTAATTCACACACACTGGAATCAAAGTTCCCCACTCTCTCACAGTGAGGAAAACGCATACTTAAACACATCTGCTCTCACGAAATTTTCTCACAGGGAAACTTCCTGTTGGGAGAACAGGTGTAGATTAACCTGCTTCCGAGCAAGAGAAGGGGTAAAACAAATAATGGTGAACACCTGTAGAGAAATCAAAGAACCAGCATTTATAAATCATTATCTTACTGACTCCTAATTACCACCTGAAGGGAGGTCTCATTATCCCCATTTGGCAGATGAGAAAACTGAGGCTCAGAAAGGCTAAGTGACTTGCGTGAGGCCATCCAGCCTATCAGCAGGAAAGCCAGCACTGATCCCAAGCCAGCTGGGCCTGGCTCCAGTGCCTGTGTTTTTTCCACCTTGGCTCACATCTTACAGCCATCATCTTAAAACACTTAGCCCACCTAGATGGCTTCCAAAGTGACATAAACACACATACTGGCAGAGATCGGAGAGCTTTCACTGCAGTTTCCGACACACAGGCGCTAATTGCTTGCTATTCTGGGATAATCAAGTAAATAGTGAAGCAAGCCACTTCCTTTAACAAATAAACCCAGAAGACTCAATTTAACCACAACAAATACAATAATAGATCCGAATCCCAGGTCAATTTAGTCTCCCCCTTCTTTTCTTTCATACTTACTCATTCTCCCTTGATGATGTGAAACTAAACATATGCACGCGCGTGTGCTCAGTGCACAGTACACACACACACACACACACACACACACACACATTCTCTGTCTCCCTCTCCCTGTCCTGCAGCAGCAACAGGCATACATATACCATATAAGCATCCCGTGATAATTCAACACTGATTCACTGAAAATCATTTCTGTCTGAATCCACACTAAGAACAAGCCTTACCCTCGCTCCCACAAATATATATATATAAATTCTGCTGCTTTTGTTGTATCCAATCACCCTGCAAAACAGTTCTAATGCTGGAATCGATCCTTAATGCTGGACACCAGTGGAGGAAGGCCTGTGCTAAATAACTCCTGGCCCGTCATCTTGACCCCTCAGGGGCTGATGGGAAACCTTCCACTCCAGTTCGTATTTACCTCTTTGTTGCAAACACAAACAGTTCCTAAGCCCTGCTCTTAAATCCCATCATTTCTCTGGAGAGGATACAACTGCCGGCTGAAGGGCTAACTGATGGACCTGGTCTGCCCAGCTGGGCACACACCCCTCCTGGGATATTGCAGAAATTTTGCACTAGCTGAGTTTAGGGCATAGAAAGGTTAGGTAACTTGCCCACAGTCACACAGGAAGTGGCAAAGTTGGGGCTTGTATCCAAGCGGTCAGCACTTCATCATTACGCTGTGTCCCTCTCTGCTTAGGGACATGGACATGCACAGGACCCACAGCACCAAGGACAGTGTTGGTTTTTTTCTGTTTCTTTTTTTTTTGTTTATGTTTAAATTCACAAGACGTGCTCTTTTCTAACACAGTCACTGAACTGAGAGGGTCGGACAAGCCCAGAGTGAAGCTTGTTCAAACATCTTTTAAAAATGCAATTATTTCCCGAAGGCAAAAAAAAAGCTGTCAGTCTACTCCATATGAGTATAAATTACCCTATCAGCCTTCCCTCTAAATGCTGGGCATCAGCAGCACGAAAAAGAATGAGTTGTCTGGCTGAAGACAAGGGAGGTACACAATGTAGGAACAGAGCCTATGTGGAGGGGGGTGGGGGTGCAGTGCCCAAATGGAGAGTTTTAGCAGAGTATGCAGAGAAGGATGTAGAAGAAGGAATAGACGAGAGAAGATGCCTACTTCAAAATGTGGCTAAAGACTGGCCATTTTTGTACCCAGATGCGTTGGGGGGCAATTCTCCCTGATTTATGAGGTCCCATTTCCAGGACCTCAAACGCTGACCACTATTCTTTGAGCTTCAGATAGTCTGTTGTTTTGAACTAATTCTGAGCATGGGGGTGGGGAGGGGGTGGCTAATTGCTCATGACTGCATGGGGTGCTTCCCAAAGATCTGTGCTGCCTTCCACAGGGTGGAGTTGCTGTGGCGAACAGCTGCCCCCGGAGGACTTCATCAGCCAGGCCACAAGCGCCTTGTGTCACTCCTGTCCCAAAGTGCTTCCGAAGGCAGACGTATCTTCTCAACTCTCCTCAGCTTCCACAGGGGCCCGGAGGCCACGTGTTAAAGACGGCACAGCTGAGATGGATGGGATGGAGCCTGGGTCCCTGTGTCACCACCTGGAGGGCTCCCTGCCAAATACACTGGGTTGCTGTGGAATTGAGAACCTTCTACTGGGGGCAGCTACTAAGATTTGGGGTTTCTCTTTTACTGTTGTGATTGCTGTCCTAAGTACCCTCCAAAGGAATAACATTTTCTGATCTTTCAAGCACATGACTCTCTAACAGCCTTGAAGCATCCACCTCTATTATCTGATGACTACATGTGGACCACTCTAGGTGATGTGAAAGGTCCGATGTTCTTTGTGGCTGTCCCCAAGGATATCTCCCCAGGAAAGGGAAACGTTTGGACTAACAACATATAACTCAGTACATTTCAGGACCATCACAATTAGGAAGTGGATGGCCACACTAAGTTAAGTTGTGATCACACTGAGCACTCGTAATCCTGCCTGCCTCACAGAGGTATTTTTAGAAGCCAGGGTAACCAATTTTATGTCTGGCTTATGATACACGGTTGACTTACTCTGGCAACCATTAATCTTGTTCAGCTTTGCCCTTGTACCTTGAAACAAGAGTATAAGTTGATAAACGTTATCTGAGGGCCACAATCAGCAAACTATGAAGTGCTTAAGTGTTAGGGAACCAATATATCCCACTGCTTTTATCGGCCTATCATCAAGAAAATCAGGCGACGGACCAGATGAATTTGAATACATTTTTCTGGGCACTGGCATTTAGAGGAAAGCAGAATGAATTTTGTTATTAGCGGGTGTGTTTGACCTTTGTCTGGTCTGCACCCCAGGAACAGGCTGGAGCACTTGGTGGGGAGGGGAGTGAGTATATCAGTCTCCATCTCCAGGGGCAGGACTGAGATTCCTCCCTGCTCCCCATACTTCATTCCTACCGAACTACCTGCCTGGTTGGGCAGGAAAATTCTGGGATACTGTACAATTAGTGGCAGCTAAGGTACAGCACAGAGAGGTTAGGTACCTTGCCCAAGGTCACACAGTAAGGGGAACATTTGAGATTTGAACC
>NW_017732546.1:0-1083 GCF_001890085.2 Hipposideros armiger
TTGACCGAGCAGTACCACACGAAAAGTGCTTTGGCTTTCTTGCTACTCCTTGGACTGTGGATGTTACAGACTCCATTTTGTTTGTTACAGGTGATATCTGTGCTCCCCCTCTAGAGTCAGGGAGTGACAATAGTTGATGGTGGAGGGCTGAAGGTAACAGCTGCAGCACCTACAAAACAAACATCAAGGGGGGAGAAAAGCTACACTTCAGTTTATGATTTCCAAAATATTATCTTGCTGCGTTTTCAAGTGCTGTTTATTGAAGCCCTAGGGTAGGACAGGACCAGTAATATGTTCTCACTAAACCCTTTGCACAGTAAAGCAGTGCCATTTCATTCATTCAACAAATCCTTCCTGTGCTCCTGTGTGCCAAGTTTTGTTAGGCCCTGGAAATTCAGATGTAAACAAAACAGATCGGGCCCCTGACTAGTGGGCACTCGCTATCTTTATGAGTTTGTCAGGACCCCATAACAAAAGACCACAAACTGAGTGGCTGAAACTACAGAAACTTATATTTTCTCACAATTCTGGAAGTTAGAAGTCTGAGGCCAAGGCGTCAGCAGGGTTGGTTTCTTCTAAGGCCTCTTTTCTTGGCTTGCAGATAGCTGTCTTCACATGGTCTTTTCTCTGTCTCAAATCTCTTCTCATAAGGACACCAGCCATATAGTATGCGGGCCCATCTATCCTACATGAATTCATTTTACCTTAATCGCCTCTTCAAAGCCCCTGTCTCCAAATACAGTCACATACCGAGGCACCCCGGGGCTAGGACTGCAACACATGAGTTGGGTGGGGTAGGGGGGCAGGACACAGTTCAGCCCATAACACGATCTAATGGGAGAAGCAGACATGAATGCAATAGTCACCACTATGTGTGAAATTACAACTGTGGTCCCTGGGGCCATGAGCGTCAGTACCACGGGGAGCGGGGGCCTGACTGAGGAGCGTATAGGAAGCCCTCCTTGAGGAAGTGGCGTTTGGGCTGAGACCTGAAAGAAGGATGCGGGTTAAGCAGAGAAAGAGGGAACAGCAGACAGAGCAGGGGAAACAGGATGTGTGAAGAGATGGTAATACTCGGAGGGC
>NW_017732546.1:5728-11970 GCF_001890085.2 Hipposideros armiger
CACTTCATTCCTTTTGATTGCTAAATAATGTTGCGTTGTATGGAATGTACCACATTTTATTCATGCATCATTTGACTGACATTTGGGTTGTTTCCACTTTTTGGCTATTATGAATTATGCTACCACGAACAGTTGTGTACAAATTTGTGTGGATGCATATTTTTATTTCTCTTGGGTCTGTCTATACCTAGGAGTGAAATTTCTGAGTCATCTGGTAACTCTATGTTTAACATTTTGAGGAACTGACAGACTGTTTTTGAAAGTAGGTACGGCATTTTACATTTCCACCAGCAATGTATGAGTTTTCTGATTTCTCCACATCCTTGCCAACACTTGTTATTACCTGTCTTTTTTATTATAGCCATCTTAGTGAGTTTGAAAGTGTATCTCATTGTGGTTTTGAAATCAAAACCACATTGCATTTCCTTGATGGCTAATGATGTTGAGTATTTTCTCATGTACTTAATGGCCATTTGTATATCTTCTTTGGAGAAATGTCTAATTCAGATTCTTTGTCCATTTTAAAAATTGAATTGCCTTTTTAAAAATTGCATTGTAAGAGTTTCTTATATATTCTAGTTACAAATCCCTTATCAGATATATGGTTTGCAAATATTTCCTCCCATTCTGTGGGTTACTGTATTTGTTTTCTGAGGCTGCCATAACAAAATACCACAAACTGAGAGGCCTAAATAACAGAGATTTATTTCTCACAGTTCTGGAGATCAACGTGTCTGCAGATTTGGCTTCTCCAGAGGCCTCTCTCCTTTTACGTGTAGATGGTGTCTTCTCCTTGTGTCTTCACAAAGTCTTTCCTCGTATGCTCATCCCTGGTGTCTCTTTCTCATGAAGACACTAGTCATATTGCATTAGGGCCCCATCCTAAGGGCCTCAGTTGCACTTAATCATGTTTTTAAAGACCTTATCTCCAAATACAGTTATATTTTGAAGTACTGGGGGTTGGGACTTCAACATGTGAATTTTGGGGGCACACAATTCAGCCCAAAAGTTATCTTTTCACTTTTTTGATGGCATCTTTTGAAGCACAAGGTGTTTTATTTTTATGTTTTCTTTATTTTAATGAAGTCCAACTGATCTATTTTTTTCCTTTGTTGCTTTTGCTTTAGGTGCCATATCTAAGAAAGCTTTACTTGATCTGAAGTCATGACTTACACCTATGGTTTCTTCTGTGAATTTTATAGTTTTATTTCTTTCAGTTCAGCCGGATCCATTTTGAGTTAATTTTTGTATATGCTGTGAGGTAGGGGTCTATCTTTATTCTTTCACATATGGAAATCTAGTTGTCCTAGCACTATTTGTGGAAAAGACTATTCTTTCCCTATTAGATTGTGTTGTCACACTTGTTGAAAACCAGTTGGTTACAAATGTAAGGGTTTATAGCTAGATTCTCAGTTTTATTCCACTGATCTATGTGTCTACCCTTACACCCATACCACACTGTCTTGATAGCTTTGTAGTAAGTTTTGAAACCAGGAAGTGTGAGTCCTCCACCCTATTCTGAGCGTACTTGAACTTCTGTAGTCACACACTGTAAGCGACATGAATGAACAGCGCAGCATGGGATGTGGGCCCATCCTCAAGGCTTCATGTCGGGATCACAGATTCCTGCCTTGGAGAGATGGATTCCCACCCTCTCAGCCCACAGCTCTTCATGATAAATCAATGGAAACGTTCTGTGGAGAACAGTGTTCCCCTTGGGTTTTTTAAACATCACTTTAAGTCTTCCCCACCTGCTCTGCTCTCTAATTGCTCTGACTGAAACAGTGTCATTCACAACTGGATTATTAATGAACTGAGAGGGAGCCAGGAGGAGAATTGGCGGGGGGGCTTTCAGAGGATTTGAGCGGCCTGGAATAAGCTCAACTAGAGGTTTTCACTTCCCCACGTAGGTTACTGCGTTTCCTTAGCAAACAGAAAATCCCTAAGCTGTGGCCTCAGAAGAACATTGCTAGGGAGTAACGACCCAGGGGAGTTCTTCAAACAGTACTACTGGGACTTGAATTAACTATGTACCACCCCTTAAATCCCCCAAACTTAAACCTTGTCTGCGCCCCACTGGCTGGTCCTAGGGCTCTAAGCTGGAGGCCGAGAAAGCTCAGGAAACAAGGCCCTTTGTGGAGAAGAGAACTCCATTGTTTTAAAGCCAGTGTTCAGAGAGTGTGGATTCCAGAGAATGTTTTGGGATGGATTTTTCCCCTTTGTCTGTTAACTTTCTCTCCTCTTCCTGAGCGGGTAGGGGTGGGGAGTAGGGTCTCCTCAACAACAACCTTAAGATAGTTAAATCTCTTGTCCTGTAAAGAAAAGATGGCGCTCAGAGTGCAGGGGTCTTCAGCCCAGTAAAGAGGCTTGAATTTGATGCTAGAAGCCACTGGGTGTTTGGCTTTGTGTTTCATTTTTAGCATGACATCTCAGGGAGGCAGCCTCCTTGTAGATCCTGCACATCGCAAACAGTGGCCGACGTCAGCTTAGGTGCGACCACTTCCTTCCTCCTTCACTTCACCTCCTTTCGTTCCAGAAAAAGGAAATGATGCAAGTTCATGCTGCAGCCCACGGCGCCCATGCTCCCATGTCTAGCTTCAGCTCTCGTCCAACCCCCAGCTGGGGGACCTGTTCCCATAGACCTGTCCCCAGCGCAAGGCCTGGCCAGTCTCCTTGATGTCCTAGGAAGCCTTCAGACTCAAGCTGAGCAGGCCCTCAAGGTAGGAGACTTGAATTCCTGGCACTGTACTAATTCTGTGTGGCCTCGGGTAGGTACTAGTCCTCTTCTGGACTTCACGATGTCGACACTTCCATCAATTGGGAGCAAAAGTACAGTCCTGGGCTTCCCCGTTTCCATGGTGGGGAGCGGGGATGGGGAGAAGACCATAAGGAAAACTATTCCCAAGCTTGGCCGCATCCCAACTTGCTTCAATTTCGAGTTGCTCAAAGGAGGGGCTCCCACCCCAGAGCGCCCGGACCCTTTAGGCGGAGCGCGCCCACCCACTTCCCGCGAGCTCAGGCCCCGCCTTGGGGGAGGAGCCGAGGGGCGGTGCCGAGGCTCGCGGCGGAGCTGAGCTGGTTTCTGTCGCCTCACCCGCAGCCGAGGCTCCGGGACTGACGGACAGAGCCGGGGCCGGGAGCCTCCGGGGCAGGGCTCGGGAGAGCGGGTGAGTCCTCCGGCAGTGCCGCCTCCCTGCTGCGCTCTGCGGCTTGACCCTGCAGGGGATGAGGATGGCGGCGGGGAAGTGGTCCCGGCCTCTGACANTCCTCATAATTAAAATCAGGTTAGGTATTTTTGGCAAGAATATGACACAGAAGATGTCACATCCGTCAGATTGTATCACATCAGAGGCCCACGGTATCGGGTTGTCCCACTCTTGGTGATGTGGGTTTGATCACCGGTTAAGATGGAAACTGTTGGGTCTCTCAATTGTAAAGGTACATTTCTCCCTTCTTAATTAGTAAACAATCTGTGGCTTGATATTTTGAACCATGTGACTATTCTGTTACCCAACAGCTTTTCACTCAGTGGCTGTAGCATCTGTTGAGGCCCCTTGCTTCCTCAGCTGATTATTATATTGGTGATTGCAAAATGGAACCTGCATTTTAAAATAAGTGGGGCCAGGTGACTGTTCTCAGGGAGTTTGGGAAACCCTGTTTAAGGGATCCAGGAGAATGAGGTTGTTGCCATCAAGGCAGATGGAGGCATTAGCTAAGACATTTTACTCATTAGAATCAGTTAAAATGCATATTCCTAGACCCCGTGCCATACCAAAGAATGAGAAAGGAGGACAATGGACGGACCTAAGAAGCAGCATTTTTTTTACCCTTCCTCTATTTCCCCAGGTGATTCTTGGGAACACAGGTTCCCAAGGTTTGAGAAACACAGACTTAGCTGGCGATTCTTAGCCTGGCTGCACATTGCATTTTCAACTCACCTGGAGAGTTTTGTTTTGATCTGTGTGTATGTGTGTGTGTTTAAAAGTACCAGCCCCGCCTCCAGAATCTGATTCATATGGTCTGGGGAAGAGCCCGGGCACCAACACTGTTTAAATCCCTTCATGATTCCTGTGTACTGCCAAGGTTGAGAGCCACTGGGCTAGGAGGGTTCTCTCTAAACCGAATGTAAAAATGGAAACCCATCTGCCCCTACTAGTTACCCTTAAACGCATAGCATCACAGGATTGAGCTCACCTGCTAGCCAGAAACATCTGGTGCTCCCTCCACACCGCTGATGGGGCCCCCACTGTCTGCAAACAGCTCCACCAGTGCTCTTTGGGGAGCTTACAAAAGAGGCCAAAGAAAGGTCACTTCCCTCAAAAGCATGGGGACGTGGGAAAAAAATGCACACATAAACACACGGTAGTATTGGACAATCGGAGTTTCACAGACCAGGAAACGGACACGCTGGAAGGGGAAGCGACTGCCCAGTGAATTCATGGTAGAGCCAGGACTCTTACCCAGAATGCCTTTCTTCCACTCAGCTCATTTTCCCTTGGGCCCTGGCGGCAACCTCTGCACTTCCTGCACATCTGTTGACTGGGCTCAGCTTGGAGTCAAGCTTTCACCAGAAGCAGCAGCCACCTACCAAGGTAAGGCTTACCCTGGGCCAGGTTTTGGACTCTTTGTTGAATGAATGAATCCAGCCAGCCCAGCACCTGCCCACTGTCTGCCGTTGAAACCAGTGGGTTAAATAACCTCAAAAATGAATCCCTTTGAGCTGGATTAGCTCATTTTTTTCACAACTTAGAAATCTTTAGAACTACCTTATTCTGGAGTCCTTGCCTTGCATCATAGCAACCGTATAATTTACCCAAACTTTACCTTTTGTATAATTTACATGTAACTGTGAGCTGACTTGAATTGCAGTTGACTTGTTGACCTAAACTTGTGTAGATATTTAAATCCTTTTTTTTTTTNTCCCCTCCTCCAATTCCCCCATTAAGAAAAAAAAAGGTACATTCTCAGGACCCAACCCATACCTATTAAATAAAAAAGCTCTGGGGTGGGGTCCAGCCATCTGTGCCTTAGCAAGCCCTCCTGGTGACTGATTCATGTTCAAATATGAGAACCACTGATACAGAGTGTAGGCACCACATTATGTTTATAAAATCCTAACGTCCTAAATTCCAAAGCACATTTGGTCCCCACTGGTTTCAGAGAAGGGATTTCTTGCAGACTTGTATTTTGAAATTTCAAATAACATTAAAGGAAGCCATGAGATTTTTATGTTTACCGAAGGAGGCAGAAGTTCCTTGTGGGAATGGAGAAAGGGTGTGATTAAGAATAATAAAATTCTATGACATGAAAAGACGCCCCTAATTCATTGGTATCCACTCCCCTATTGGTAGGTGTTTAGAATGCTGGCAGTCTTTTGCTATCACAGAAAAAGCCATGAATATCCTTAGGCACGTCTTTTCGGACACAGGTGGGAGGTTTTCTCCAGGCCAGGTGTTCCTCACAGTGGAGCTGCTGAGTCACAGGATATGCATATCCATCTTTCCCAATTAATGCCCAAGTTCTCTCCAAAATGGCTGTACCAGTGTTTGGGCCCCTCACCCCAAGGGGTTCGGTTCCATTCTGGCCTGTCCCAGTATGTGTGTATATATAGATACATACATTTTCCTTTCTGATAGCTGTCAACTTTTATCTCCTCGATTTTTTATTTGCATTTTCTTAAATATTCAGAAGTTGAGCCTCTCTTCAGCCTATCTGTTTTTTGGGGATAAACATTTTGCCTTGTTACTCAGGCTTTGCCTGTTTATCTTCCAAGCCTAGATTTCTGGAAGTCCATAAGACCTTTCTTCTCTTGACCGAGCAGTACCACACGAAAAGTGCTTTGGCTTTCTTGCTACTCCTTGGACTGTGGATGTTACAGACTCCATTTTGTTTGTTACAGGTGATATCTGTGCTCCCCCTCTAGAGTCAGGGAGTGACAATAGTTGATGGTGGAGGGCTGAAGGTAACAGCTGCAGCACCTACAAAACAAACATCAAGGGGGGAGAAAAGCTACACTTCAGTTTATGATTTCCAAAATATTATCTTGCTGCGTTTTCAAGTGCTGTTTATTGAAGCCCTAGGGTAGGACAGGACCAGTAATATGTTCTCACTAAACCCTTTGCACAGTAAAGCAGTGCCATTTCATTCATTCAACAAATCCTTCCTGTGCTCCTGTGTGCCAAGTTTTGTTAGGCCCTGGAAATTCAGATGTAAACAAAACAGATCGGGCCCCTGACTAGTGG
>NW_017732546.1:18838-87817 GCF_001890085.2 Hipposideros armiger
TGGAAAGGCGAGTACCTGGAGCTCAGGGCCGGGGAGGCAGGTTGGGGTGGGGGCGTTCTCCTGGGTCTTGCGCGCCAATGATGAGGCTGGGGTGCGGGGCGCAGTGGCAGGTTGTTGGCTGGGGTCGCCGTAGCCCGATCTTGGGGCGGGTCGGGGATTTCGGCTGGACTCTTGGGTCGCCGTCTGCCGGGAGGCGTAATGCCGGGAAGTGGGAACCACAACCAGCACCAAATATCCCCGTTGTCCATTCTCCGGGCCCGGCATAGGGGCGCCGCCCCCTCGCGTGGCGGCGCTTGGTCCCCTTAGGCAGCGGCCCGGCGCAGGGAGCACTCCTGCCCGGGCGGGAAAGGTCCCCAGGGCAGGCGACCCCTCGTGCCCACCCGCCCCGCCGCGGGATTCAGCTGATAGAGCCCGCCAGCCCCTGTGTGACCCCGGGCATGGTTGTTCCCGGGGGAGAGGTGCGCCGGGCCTCTCCAAGGGCCGCGTGCGCCGGCTCCTGGGAACCCAGCTCCCGGAGCGCTCCTCTCCTCCCGAGTCCCGCGCTTCGACTCCGGCAGGAGGAGCGCCCCCAAGCGCCCAGGATGGGCAGAAACTGTGCAGCCCGCCCCAGAGAGGTTGCACAGAGGGGTCTCCCCAAGGTCACCAGGAGCGCCCAGGCTGAGCTGCCAGACCGCCCCGAGAGCAGAGCAGGGAGGGGGCGGCGCTCGCTGCCGCCTCTTTCCCCGATGCAGACTCCCTCCTTCCCGCCTCCTCCTCCCCCAGTCCGGGCCCAGCTTCACTGGAGATGCTGATGATGCAGCTCCCAGCCGCGGGCGGATAACTGAGCCTCGGCGAGCTTTGAATCTGGCCCTCCCGGGCACCTCGGGCGCCGAGGGAGAAGAGACGCGGCTGGTTAAGCGCTTCTCAGAACCGAAAGCCGAGCGGCTGGCGCGCCCATGTGATTGGATTCCACATAATGGGCCCCTGTTCTCGCTGTCAGAAGCGCCCACCAGCTCCCCGCGGTCCCGGGCACCAGGTGCCGCCTCTGAATCGCCCTCTGTGGAGGACCCGGGCCCTGAGGTACCAGGCGCCCTTTTCCGCAGGGCTCTCTCGGGAAGGGGCCTGTGGTTAGCTGCCTCAGCCCGCGGGGATCCTTCCCTTGTACCCTGCCATTTCCTGCGCCTGGTGCAGCACCGGGAAACCCCCTCCAGCTGGGAGGCCCCCTCTAGGCAGGTAATAAAGCTTCTTACTCAGCCCAGTGACTAGCTGTTTGCCCGAGGGCATGGCACTTGGCCTCTCGGAGCCTCAGTTGCCTCTATAAAATGGGGCTAAGAATCAGGCTGTGGGGGAGGGCAGTGAGAGGACCCATGGGAAGTGCTTGGTGCAGTGGAGCATGGCAGGATGAGTGCTTCTAGGTAAACGCTGGCTCTTTTCATACTGGTTTTGAGTGGGGCGTGTCTTTTAGGCAGGAGCAAAAGTGGAGCCCTGGTAGGTGGTTCTGCAGGGGCCGGGGGATTTTCCACATCTCCCTCCCTCAGCTCTGTCATAAAGAGCCAGCTTGCAGGCAGCTGGTGGGCGCTGGTGAATCCTTTCAGCTGGCAGCCTGCTCACAGGGCCTTCCCACACAAATCCCCAGCCCCTTTTCTCCCACCTGCCACCGGGATGTTGGGGGCAAGATGTCAACCAGGCCACTCTGCATGTCCAACTTTGCACCTTCCTGTCATGGGAGTCTACCCAACAGTGTTCCCCATCCTGGAACCTTCCTGACCCCTTTGCTGGTCCTGGCTCTCCCCAGCCTCTGGAATGTCTTCCTACAGGAAGACCACTTGGTTCTTCCTACCCCCTTTTCCGGTTTCCTTCATGTGACTGCTCTGTGGCTTGGGCATCGGCTCTCCTTGCATTTTGGTGCTCTCTGAATCTTCCCTGGTATGGAAGGACCTGGCAGGCAAGGCCAGTACATGCTCAGACTCCATTCTCTCTAGTAATTGATGCTGCAGTGGAGGTTAAGTTCTAGTCTAGTTAAGTCTGTTTGGGAGCCTGAGCCACAGGGCTAAGAGGTTGCTGATGCAGGAAGGTGGGTTTTCCCCCAAGGCCAGAAACTTCTGCAAAGCCCATTAGGACTCACTGGAAACTAGGGCCCCCAGGTTCCTTTCAAAACCCGCTCCATCTCCAGAGTGAGCTTTCTCTGACCACCAGAGGCTGCAGCTAGCCTGGTTTGACCCGGATCCCTGTGCTGTGCCTGGACCCTCAGGGACCCCACCCAACCTTGCCCCTCCCCCAACCTAGCTGTCCCCCACCCCCTCCACCTGCACCCAGGACTTGGAGCATTTAGTGTATAGTGAGTCCCAGCTGGCATTTTCCTGGTAGAGACCAGGGTGACCTTCTTTATCTTGAGCACATCTTAGAGACTGGGTGGACTTCAAGGAGGGTTTGGGCAAGCCCGCCTCCTACAGAAAGCTACCAGGCATGAGGAACAAGGCATCAGGCAGGTCTCGTTCAAGTTACAGCTCTGTGCGTAAAAGCTCTGGGACCGTGGGTAAATTATTTACTCTCTTGAGCCCTGGTTTCCTTATGTGTAAGATATGTGTATTAGTAATGCCAACTTCATGGGGTTGTGAGGACCCTGTGAGACCATAATGTGCAGAAAGTGTTTTAGTACAGCACCTTGTGTGGGCAGGAATGCAGGAAGTGATTCTCATCAACTCCACCACCATTTCCTCCTTTGCACAGGGCTCTCAAAACTCCCACCACCTCCTGCCTGGGGAAGTCAGACCTCTCCTTCCTGTAACTATCAGGACAGGGAAAGCCGCTCAGCTTGGGGGTCGGTGGTTGCCGCCTGGGAATTTGAGGCCAGCAAGGGCCTGTCCTCAGGATTCTGAGACTGAGCCTTTCTCATCTGGCTTCCACTTATCAGGATTCATTAGTTCATTCGAGAGATGTTTACTCCATTCTAGATCGGGTGCTCCGTTCTACTCCATTTGAGACCAAGGGATTCGAGATGAATAAGGCAGCTCTCTGGGTTCTCACTCTATGTGGGGAAACCGGCCTGGAAACAGATAGTGAGGCCATGGTCCTCAACAGATAGTGACGGATAACAGTTTCTCTGATAGGAAGGAGTGAAGAGTAGAGCGATAGATGAACAGGTGGGCTCGGGCCAACCAACAGGTTTCATCCCTGACTCTGCCACCTTGTAGCTGGGTGGTGATGGACAGATGCCTTACCTCTCAAGCAGATAAGCTACCTACCTAGGGTGGTGATGTGAAGAGAAAAGTGAGGCCATATGGATAAGAAACTCAGCTCAGGGCCTTCTAGATATTAATCCGTGCTTGCAAATGTTGGTTGCTGTTATTATTAGTCTGTGATGACCAATGACAGGTGGGCAAAGTTTGCTGTGGGAACACATGTGAGCCCTTCAGAGACAGTTTTCCAGGTGGTGGGTAACATGGGGTAGGCAGCCTGCGCAGAGAGAACAGCTTGTGCAAAGGCACAGAGGCTGAAAAGTGCTTGGTGTCTTTGAGAGCAGTGGGCAGGAGCTGCAGTTGGAGCACTGTCACCACGGGCTGTGACAGAGGCAGGGCCAGCAGGCAAAGCTAGGGAGGTAGGCAGAGGCCATCCTGCCCAGGGGTCCTGTATGATGCAACACTTGCTGACCCGAAGCAGGCACCTTGCAGCCTGCGGAGGGCTGTCCGAGATTGTAGCACCCAAGAAAGTCTAGTATTAACTTCTGGAGGAAGGGCTGGGCTGTGCTCATTCGCCGATACATCAACTGTCCCTTCCTCTTCTTCTGCCCAGGAAGCACAGAGCTCCCCTCCTTTTTCCTGAGAGGCTTCCTGAGATGAGATATTTCTGCACCTGTTTCTTTCCTCCGGGGACTCAGTTTCTCATTTGAAGGAAGGGGATGACAGTAGAGGAAGTGTCATGACCTGGCTCCTTTATTGATCATAATATTGTACCAATTGTTTTTCTGGGTGCTGGTCACTGTCCAGGGTCTTTGCTTCCATTGCCATTCTCGCCGAAGTGGATGCATTTATCCCCATTGCACAGTGGGGGAAACCGAGGCACAAAGGATGAGGTGATTCGCTAAAGGGCATGCACCTTATATGTGGTAGGAACTCATGTCTGGGGATCATGAAAGTTTCTCAGTGCTATCCTATTCCTGTACCACCTCACGTATGCTCCTTGTAAATACCTAGGGCTGACCGCGGAATGTCTGGCCTTTTCACTGTGTACCCTTGGATGCTGGGCAGCAGGCACCATGGGTACGGGTCCCAGTGGGGTGTGCTCTGGTTATCTGGGGACTGCCCCATTCTCTCCCTGCCCTGGCCTTTGGGAAGGCCCTGTGTGCAGGCGCTTGGTGAGGGGGAGGTGTCCTTGGATGTCTCAGTGTTCAGGCGGCATTCCTCTGCCCGCTAGCGTCCCACAAATGTGCCTCGACGCAGGCAGTTTGCAGCTTGATTGATGTAGCAGGTGGTGGTTGAACTCATCGGTGACCCCAGGAAGCAATGAGTCTTTTAGATTGGCTGGTCAGAGCATCAGGTGCCCACACACCCTACCTGTTTACAGAAGAAGACCAAGGCTCAGATTTCCTTGGGAGTCAGAGTTTAGGGCCAGGATTCAAATCCTCTGCTTTCTACTGGTGTGTTGGCCTTTGACAATTTTGTCATTTCCTTGAGCCTTTATTTCTTCATCTGAAAGTACAGATCATATGTATCATTCAGAGTTGTCATAAGGATTTGTAATTACACATACAATGCCTGGCTTCCAAATTTCAGATAATAGTGGTGTCATATCCACATTTTCCTCCATGGTACTTATGATAGCTGTGATTATATGGTTATTTGTGGTCATTATTCCTTTAGTCTGTCTTACCCACGAGGCCAGGGGGGACAGTTTGGCTCCCCAGGGAGCATTTGACAATGTCTGTAGATATTTCTGGTTGTCACCACTGGGGAGGGGTGCTATGGCATCTAGTGGGTAGAGGACAGGAATGGTGCTACGGGACAGCCCCTCAAGAAAGAATGATCCCATTCCATGTCAATAGCGCCAAGGCTGAGAAAGCTTAGACTGGACTATAAACCCCATAAAGTCAGTATCTGTGTCTAATTCATTCAGCTCTGTGTCCCCAGGTGCCCAGCGTGATACCCGGCACACAGGAGACAATCAATATGCCTTAAAGAGATGAATGAGGACTTGGAAGGCCTTATGTCCCCTGGAGTCCCAGAGGTTTGGCTGTGGGACATTTTGAATGGGCAAAAGCAATTGAGATGATCAGCCAATTAGTAATTCAGGCCAAAGAAATTCAGACCAAGCTATTTTCTTTTCCCAAGCAGGTGCTTGGGGGCCCGGATGATCTCAATTGCAATCGCCACTGAGTTTTGCTCATGTAGATACAGGACCCACCTTTATCTGGACAAGCAGGCTGGGACAGGGGAATATAGGTGCTGACAAGGAACGCCCTGTCAGCTGGGCCCTTGGGATTTGCCAAGTTGGGATGCAGCTGCTGTCAGCTTCCTGTTTTTTCCCTCGCTGGTGGAATGAAGGAAACCCACTGAATGGCTATTTTCCACTGACATTTACAGCAATGTGATAGGCCTTGGATTAAAGAGGTCAAGCTCCAGTGTGAAATCTGCTCAATAACTTGAATCTTGGCCAACAGGAAGGCATTGCTTGTTTTCTTTGGGCCAGTCAATGTCTTTGGATGGCTTTGGCCAGGGGAGCAGGGGTTGTGACTCTGTACAAAAAAAGAAGGGAATGTTTTACGCCCTGGCATTGTAGAGGCTGGAGTTGTGGTCTCCTTTTCAGTGTATTCAGAAGGTTTATTTATTTTAATGTGGACTTTGAAATAAATAACCCATGAAAACAAAGGTTCACGGTGAGCCCCAGGCTGGCTGTTGAGCCTGGATCTGGACTATTTAAAGGATCATGCTGTTTTTGCAGGGCTCTCTGGGAGTTTGAAGGGAAAGATTGGCCTCAAAGGGCATTTGGACAGGTTAGAAGTGCACGTCAGTTAGACTCATTCTGATGGGGGAAAGGATCTCAGGCAGGTGTCTCAAACTTAATCACGAATCTTCTTGGGGTTCCCGTAAGATGCAGAACCTGACTCAGTAGTTCCGGGAGCTGGAGCGTCTACATTTCTAACGAGCTCCCAGTGGGAGTCGCTCTGTTGTCCTGTGAACGGCACTTTGAGTAGCAAGGGTCTGGGGAATCCCAAGTCTACAGGTGAGGGGTTCCCGGCATACCCCACTCCAGCACAAAAGCAAATTCAGCCCGTTGTGCCTGTGCGCATAGCCATCTGCTCTGCTGGCTCGTTTGCAGAGACACATACTTACTGTGCCCCTTCCCTCTGCGCCCAGGCCTGGGAACAAATGTGAAAGGCTGGCTGCTTGCTCTCAAGGAACAGCTGAAACAGCCAGAACAAGATGTGAGGGGCCTCTAGTGCTTCCAGAAATGTGTGTCCAGGAACACGCTCTTCTTGGGTCACCTGGTCACCTGGGACTTGTTAAATACATATAGAGAGAGCCCTGGGTCCTAGCCCAGCCCACCTGGATCAGAACCAGCCAAGATGGGGCCCTGAGAATCTGTATTTAAAAAAGGTGTGCCAAGTGGTTCTGACTCACAGCCAGGCTGTTGGAGGGGTGGCTGGGAGGAAAAACGGGCAGCATGTGGAAGTTAATTGCTCAGCAGCAGGACCCGTGTAAGGTTGTAGTCGTGTACTGCCCGGTGGTATCCAGCTGAGAGAGGGGCGGAAACCTTGCCTGCTCTACTTGGCAAGCTCGGTCCCCTGCAGAATTGTATCTGCCTGGGAGAAAGGGTGCGAGCTTTATTCATATGAATAATAATTGTTACCATTTGGTACTGATTGTGAGCCAAGCCCTGTCTGTTTCACCTCCTAGCAACTCGAAGTGGTGGCCTTATTACTAATTTTACTGCTGAGGAAAATGAGGCCCAGGAAGGTTCAGTAACTTGTCCCAGGTCACACAGCCAGTAAGTGGCAGAACAAGGATTCGAACCCAGGACACCTGACTTCAAAGCCCTTGCACTTAATCATGACACTGTCTGGCTTTTCTTTGGATGAAAATGCTGTTGCGCTCCGTCGGGCTATCCCTGCTCTGAGGGAGAGCCTTTTTCTAGCTCTTCCCCAGATGCGGGGAAAGGCTAGCAGTGACCTTGGCTGGCTCTGGAGTCAGACTTGGGTTTGAATCCCGCTCACTGCAACCTCAAGCAAGTTACTTGCTTACCTTCACTGAGCCTGAATCCCCCCTGGTGTAAAACAGGAATAATAATAGCGTGCGATGATATGATTGATCCTTTAGCCTCGGCCTGCAGGTAGGATGTACCTGATACATCTCAACTATTATTATTACATGGGTATCAGCAAAGTTAGACCCTGGGAGTCATAGACGGCTTCAGAGCAAAGGGGACAGGTGAGCAGAGCCCTGAGCCATTGATGTCCCTGGGGGCTGGGTCGGTTGTTTCGCTACACAGGTCACTTGTGTCTATTACGTGCCTGGGCATCCCTCACTTTTGCTTTGTGGCACTGATTAGAGACCCCAGTGCCAGCCTGGCGAGCTCTCAGAATTTTTGGCCCCCAGAAGGGTTCAGAGTCTCAGTCACAACTGGTTTCATTTCCTGTGATCCCAGAGCAAGTACAAGGCACACATTCTCATACTTAACTCTCTTCAGGTCTCTGAGCCCTTCTCGGTCGCTGTGTCCCGAGGTCCCTTCTGGAGCTCTGTAGCCATCACCGGCTCTCCCATGGACTGGGCAGAGGGCAAACACTGCCTTATCGACATTCCTATTGCCTGTTAAAGAAATAGGGATGATTTTCTCCAAATTTTCATTAGTTTTTTCTTTTACATGTACATTCCAGCTTTTTTTTTTTACTGGTATATTTCATGCTTTTTTAATGATAAAAGAATACAAATTCATTATTAAAATTTCAACAGTCCAGAAATGTGGAAAATGGAAAGTGAAATTTCCCCAGCCACTCAGTTCTTTTCCCTGAGTGTTTTATGTATCTTTCCATGAATTTCTTAGACATATACACACCCATATTCATTTACATGTGTATCCTTTTTTTTTAACACATCTATACATCACTCTTCTGAAACTTCCTTTTTTCAGCTAATTTATCTTAGCACATGTCAACACATAGCGTTATACCTCAGTCCTTAGGCTACGTGATATTCCAGTAATAAAAATTTACCATCATTTATTTCTAGTGCTTTGCTGACAGTTCAGATTGTTTCCAGCTGTTTCCTACTACGAATGTATGATGCTGCACCATTCTTGCCTGCACAGTGTATACCTTTGTCCGCTGGTGTGATTTTATCGCTGAGGAATATTTCCTGCGGTTTGAGCTATGACAGACATTGTCAAATTGTCCTCCCAAGAGACCAGATAATGTCTATTCCCTCAACAGTATGTGTTGAATGCCTGCCTGTTTCCCCACCCTCTCCTCCAACACTGAGTTTTAAGTAGCTTTAATTTTTGCCAGTCTGATAGAATAAAACAGAAAGAGTTTTTCTGAGTCAGGTTCCACAGGGATTCAAATTTTGACCCTTTAGACTGTGCCTTCGTAAAGATGGTTAAATATTCAAGAATGACATTTTGCCGGGATTTATGCTTGGAATTAGAGACCTACAATTCAATTAAACCAGCTCCTGCCCTCAGGCTGATCCCCATCTCCTGGAGGAAGCAGACACATGGACAAATAAACAAAACACAGTGTGGTTCGAATGTACTAGGGGAGTGCATAGACTGAGCTGACCTTTGTTTGATAAGCTCTATCGTCATGAATGTCATAAATGAGTTCCTAAAATACAGGATACATTATGGTGGGGGGAGGACTTGAAATCCTCCAAAGAAAAGGACTTGATTAGAAGCAGAAAAATCATGCAGCTTACCCCCAGCAGGGGCAGCAGAAAAAGTGGGCAGTTAGGAAGGAAGAAGTTATTTTGAAATAGTCTCTTTAGGAGGCTTCCATGTTTATTAACAGGGTTTGTTTGAGGGAGGCTGTGTAGAAACTCAGCTGAGTTTGTGGCTGGCACTGCTTACCTGGAACAGAGGCTGGCTTTAAAAATCCACAGCCTTGGAGCTCATAGAGGTTGAATGTGGGTGGCATGAATAGGTGGTTACCCCAGAGGTTACAAGGAGGTGTGCTCCGAACACTTCCCATTGTAGAATGGATGCACCAAATGGGGGTTCAGTGAATGAGTGAGCATCAAAGATGCCTTCTAAAGGGGCCTCCTATCCAAAAAGAATAGATCCATTTAGAAAGGGGTATGATCACCTGATCTACCCACCTGTGGGGAGCTACACCTTAGCTATACGTTTTTCTTTGGGTCACCTGTCCTGGATATCTTCATTTACTTGGGAGGAATATCTTAAAAACACAAGGCAAGGAGCAGTTGAGAATATCTGAAAAAGCGCTGTGGAGTAAACCTAACCATTGTTTTACAGCAAATCACCTAAGCAGGGATGTATAGAACCAGTTGCAGAGCATGCAGAGTTGAAAAGAGACTGTGAAGCCAGGGGCAGTCTTAACTCATCTTTTCATGGAAGGCAAAGCGGGGACCAAGTGAGATGTGCCCTGGATCTGGCCCTCACTGTGACCTCTTCCCCCATCAGCCAGGTCCATTTGGTTTGGTTTGATGCTACTGCTCTGGTTCCAGGTCAAAGGACCACTCCCTGTGATGGAACTAATGGAACAGTCGCAATGAATTTTCAGTCTCTTGGTCTCCCACCTTCCTGTCCACCCTTTTCTGAATACCCACCACAGGCTGGGTAGGAAGTCTAGGTGAATAACATATATGCCTTGTCTTTCAAGAGCATCTAGTCCAAAGGAAGAGGCAGATCTGAAACTAACAATTGCTACAAGCGTTGAGTGCCACAGTAGAGATGCGGTCACATGCCTTGGAACTAGAGAGGAGAAAGAAACCCATTTGGCACAGGGAAGATGAGGAACAATTCAGAGGGAATCAAAGGAGCATTGAGACACTGTGCAAATAAGAGAAGGCAAGACGCATGCTGAGCGCAATGCCTGGAAAGCACTTAAGGGAACGGAGATACGATTACTACAGCACTTGTGCTAGCTCTCAAAGAACAGGAAAGAGTGTGCCAAGTGGAGAGCAAGAAGGGTATCGCCACTCCATGGAACGGCATGCATAAAGGTGAGGAGGTGAGTGTAGGGTAGTGGAAACTGCATCATGGCTTTGAAAGCAGAGCAATCTAAATCTGGGTTCAAATCTCAGTTCTGCTCTTCACTAGTTGTGACGTTGGGCATGTCAAGAGGAGCCTCCATTTCCTAATCTATCTATCGGGGCTAATGATTTAGAAGGCTCCTTGTGGGGATTATAGTTAATTTATGTGTAGTACCTGGCACATAGCAGATTCTCAGCAAATGGTGGCTACCATTGTGGAGGTGTGAATCTATCTGACCTTTCAGTGTAGCTGGAAAACTGAGTGTTTAATGCTCCCCTACAAGGGAAATACGGACTTGATTTTAAAATAAAAACTCTGCTAGCGATATGGATGATAAGACATGGAGGCAAAGAAACCACTTTGGGAAATGCTGTATCCCGCGTTCCTATCTTGGCAACCCACCTCTCACTTTAGCCTAGTAAAAGCTCTGGTAAGTCCTGCAATCAAGTACTGCCTAGAGAGGCAAATTAGGGTGGTGGTGAAGAGCATGGGCTTCAGTGTCAAGGCCAATGTGGATTTGAATCTTACCCCTGTTGATTCCTGGCTGTGTGACCTTG
This sequence comes from Hipposideros armiger, assembly GCF_001890085.2. Lineage (NCBI taxonomy): Eukaryota > Metazoa > Chordata > Mammalia > Chiroptera > Hipposideridae > Hipposideros > Hipposideros armiger. The sequence goes on from NW_017732546.1 coordinate 29,578, forward strand.
GCAATTACCCCCACTGAGTTTCAGTTTACCCTTCTGTAAAATGAAGATTGATAGCACCTTTCTCATAGGCTTGTTGTGAGGATTAAATGAGATAGTGTACACAAAGCACTTAGCTCTAGAAATGTAGTAAGTTTTCAATAAAAGTTTATACTTAGAATTTTTAAAATTACGTATTTGACGATGGACCCCTTTTCCCCATGTATCACCTATTAACCTCCCGTGGAACTACCAATGTTCTAAAAAAAAAAACAAAAAAAACAAAAAAACATCTGCTGTAGACTTTTTGGAGGAGCAGCAGCACTTCCTGCTCCAAGAAACAGTAAGGAGGGTTGCCAAGTTTTAACACGGTGGTTCTTGGATGCACATTAGACCCACTATGGAAGCTTTTAAAATTTGTAATGCCTGGTTGCATCGTACATCAGTTAAACTAGAATCTCTCGAGGTGGGACCCAGGTGTCAGTATTTTTAAAATTTCAATGATTTATCAAGGTAAAACAAATTTAGAAAAGCACACAAATGCTAAGTGAATGCATTTTTCACAAACTGAACATGCCTGTGTAATCCATATCCTGCTCAAAAAACAGAGTATTAACCAGTACTCCAAAAGCCCCTCCTAGGTCACTTTCCAGTCACCCCCCCCACCCCAAAACCACCATCCTGATTGATAACATAGATCGGTGTTTCCTGTTATTGAATTTTACATAAATGGAATCATATGGTATATATTTTGTGTGTGTGTGTTTGGCTTATTTTGGTTAACCTGTGAGAGTCCAATTGTATATTGCTCATTCTCATTGTTGTACAACATTGCCTTGTGTGAATACAGCATAATTCTTTTCTAGATTACCGTTGGTGGGCATTTCGGATAGCTTATACTTCGGCACTATTGTGAATAGTGCAGTTAACATTCTTGGAAATGCCTTTTGGTGAATGTATATAGACATTTCTGTTGGGTTTATTCCTAGGAATGAAATTTCTGGGCTACAGGGCGTGCATATGTTCAGCTTTAGAAGATATTGCAGAGCAGTTTTAAAAGTGGTCGTATCAATTTATATTCTCAGTGTATAAGAATACTTAACCAGCAGTTGCTATTTTCTGTCTTAAAATTTTTTTTGGCCGTTTTGCTGTATATATAGTAGTCTTGCTCTGTGATCTCAATATATGTTCTCAGCATCTCCAGGTGAGTCCAACGTGTAGCCAAGTTTGAGAACCTCTTTCCTAAAAGGTTTTGAAAAAGCAACACACCTGTCAATGAAACTGGTCAGAGATGTTACAATGACAAATGCCTCCCCGTTGACTCTCTTTGATGTTGTTACCCGGAGGTTTTTATAGAACTGATCTGTCTAATCAGCAGTGGAGGATACTTTTGCTGTGGAAGGAGAATGCAGAGGTGTATCATACTAGACAGCCTGCCCTCACCCTCATTCCTCTGTGATTTATGTGGGGCAAATGGCTCCATCAGGAGTGATCTGGGAACTGGAAAGAGGCCATGGCAGGCCTTCAATCTCTTCTTTCTATTTAGGACCTGAAAGAGAAGGGAGGACATGAGAAGTGTCCTATATATAAGGGGATATATATATATATATATATATATATATATATATATATATATATATATATCACACACACACACACACACACACACACACACACCCTGTAGCTAGTCTATATAGATGTTGTCAGATGAAAAGATCTGGCCTTTGCTACCAGAGTGTAAGATTTTGTGTTGTATTTTTACTCCCCCAAGCTTTCCCAATATCTTGCACTTGAAAGGTGCTAAAGAAGAAAAGGTCATTGAAGTCAATATTAGAACTGTGTAACTGTCCCAGTGGAAAGCACCACTTATATGGATGCAGAGGACGATGTTGGTGGGGATTTAGCTGATCTGATGAATAATTTTGGTTCTCTTCTTTGTAGTTTCTATGCTGTGGCTAACATTTCCTATTTGTTCATTTATTACAAGCATATTTTCCTTCACACCCTTGAGCAAAGTTATAACAGCGGCTTTAAAATTCTTATGTGTTAATTTCAACATCCGGGTCCTCTTGGGGGTAGATCTCTATTGATTGCCTTTCCTCTTGAGTTTGGGCCACATTTTCCTATTTGTTTTTAAATTTTTTTTCTAGTAATGTTGTATTACATCCTGAATATTGTGAATGAGACTTGACGGGACTCTTGATTCCATTATGTTCCTCAAAACAGTAATTTTTTTTGGCAGTTAACTTGACCAAACTTAAACTCTAACCTCAGTTACCCCTGAGTGGGCAATAGCTGAAATCTTTCTTCAGTTCTGTTAGTCTTAGTTGGGCTGCTTGGAACCTGCCTTTTACATGCATCATTTGGGGAGATTTGGGCAAAATTTATACTCAGAATTTGGGCTACTGTTCTGTGATTCTTTTTTGGGATGTCTCTCCTTTCTTTCCAACTGTTGTTACCTGAACTATGTCCTCTAATTCCTCAAACAGTAAGAGTGAAGGTTTCTATCCAAATTGTACCCACCATGTACAACATTGGCTCGGGCTTGTCCTTGGGTCAAAAGCTATAGAAACACAGAAGTCACCTGTTGCCGTTTCTTTCTTTCAAGTGTTGACTCTCCTCAAGTTGTTGTATGCTGGGAGTTGAACAAATCTAGTGCCTTTCAATAACCCCTGCCCTCACAGTGTGTGTGTGTGTGTGTGTGTGTGTGTGTGTGTGTGTGTGGTTTATAATGGTTACATGTGAGAGGGTAGGTCAGCTAAGAGCTCCTCTGCCATTACCAGAAGCAGAACCTTTCTGATTAATAGTTTTGTTCATTAAGGGACCCTCAGAGCCCCCCTATTTTACTGCCTAGAACATAGTAGATGGCAATAAGTATTGTCTCAATGAATGCAGCTTTACATTAAAAAAATGGAAGTGAATTGGAGGAATTTTCCAGAAGAAAACTCTGAAACTCGTTGATAGCATCAGGGATAAAACAGAGAAGGTGTTCCGTAACTTGCTGGAGAAAATGATGAGTGAGTGAATTGAAATAACATTAAGGCCCCAGATAGCTGAAGTGTAGACCAACGTGGCTAACAAAGTCACCCTGAGATTTCAACACGAGGAAATAAATACAATTGTGACAGTAACATCACTTTCATGGGATTGCATCTATGGCTTATGGAGAATTTACCGTGTTCAACGGAAAGGAAGCTGGTCAGAGACGAAGCAGAGGTAGGCTTGGAGTTCTGCACACCCAGGAGGAATCAAAGTGAAGGCACTTTGGCTGGAGATCAGAGAGGAGGAACCGAAGTAATGTAAAGGCAGTCTACTACTTCTCTCTGTGTGGCGACCTGGAAGGTCACAAATCCAGTACTCAGAGACTTCAAAGGCCGCGGATTGGATAGAAACTTCATTTACCAAAATGCAGAGCCTCTGGAAATTCCCTGATTTACTCTACTGACAATTGCATCATTCAGAGAGCAGAGGAGAGAGGAATCTGGTTGCCACTATGAATCTGGTCTGGGAGCTGCCAGGTGAAGTGGTAAATTAGGACGTGCTCACCAAGAAAGGGGACACTGGCGATAGGGGGCTGAGCCCACAGGGGTTTGGAAGGCAGATTTTATGAAATTTAGGATGAGACACAGATATTGGCTGCCTAAGCCTCCGAAGGTAATGACAGCTCCAATAGTAAGGGAGGTTATGCCTTTCATTATTGTCCTTACTCTGCATCTGTTTCATTTATTCTCCTTCAAGGACTCTTCTTCATGTTCTCAGTCATGCTTCTGTGGGCCGTCTTTCCTGTCTGGCGTTTTTCATTTATTTTCAAGCAGGGGAGAGATTCAAAATACTTAACCCTTATGGCACCAATCAGCAGACAGGCTAGCCACCACCCACTGGAATATCATCAGCCCTACTTACAAGTTCCGTAACCTCTCAGTCTCAGCTTCCTCCTCTTTGAAGTAGGGACAATACCTCCATTGCAGAGTTGGCGCAATGATCCCAAGACATGTTACATGGAAAGAGCTTGACACGTGGAAGATGTGCTGTGTGCTACAGCTGCCATTACTACCATGCCTTCTGTATCTCTGGGTTCATTGCATTTACATATGTTATAGGTTCTGTGATGATTATCTTTAGTTTCATCAAGCATGTGTTTTAATCTATACTGGCTTCAGCAAGTATTTGTACTGTTACAAATTGATCTGTCTGGTTTCTTAGTCGCAATGTCCTCTTAGGTCCCTGATCACTAATATTGTAGATTTCCTGAATCTTCTTGTGTTTCATGAGGAAGGTCTTTTAAAGCACTTCTGTTTTTTTCAGTTTTTCCTAGTTCCTTTTTCTCCTTCTCCTTTTATGTACGTAGACTGGAATTAAGCAGACCTGGGTTCGAATGGCCTTCATTCTCTGCATTGCTCTAGTTGTTCCCCCTCCTCGTCTTTCTTCCTCCAGTGTAGGACTTCCTCCTTTGAGTCCAGTTCTGTGCTTTTTATTGTCCTTCCTTCCTTGGAATTATTCTCTAAGCCTCAGAGAACAAACAGTATGAAAAGCCTTTTAAAATTCCCATCCCAGCTGCTTCCTCCATGGCTAAGAATACCCCTGGCTAAAGGGGAAGAGATAGCTTGCTAGGGATGCCTTTGGGGTTTCTGAAGTGAAGAGAGGGGTCTTATTAGGAAGCAGACCACAGTCCCCTTCATCCTTTATGTTGGTCGTCATGGCGTGAGCCATCTTGAGGGCTCAGTACACACGCGGCTACTTCCCACTCCTTTATCTGTGGCAGGCATTACTAATCAATTGGAACACTCATTTGTCCTGTGATCACGCATGGCTCATAACCCCTGCCCTCACAGTGCTCCAAGTAGCCACCAACAACCCCAAGAGTTGGCACGACAGAGGTAAGTTTGGCCAAGGATGTCATGTTGAGAGAGGGAGATGGAAGAGACAGAGGCCACTCCAGGCTTAGCCAGTGTGAATTGCTGTCCCCTGCTTACCGAACGTGTAACCCAGGAGGGTGTTCTGTGGCCACAGGTGGCCTTCTTTGGAAAATGATCCCCTCAGCTGCAAAGGGAGTTTTTATCTCCCTGCAAAGGGAGGGATGGACCACACGCCCCTAAGCTTGGAGAAACACTGTGTGTAATTTGACTCCTATTTCCCTGTACTTAGCGATTACATAAGCTTCTTTAGAAGACTGGCTGTTTGGTTCAGCACTGTGACTGTGACTGACTAATGTATTCGTAGACGTCATGTCAGTTTTGTGTGTGCCCTATCCTTGGCGCTTTCATTCTGTCCCTAGCAGCCTCCCCCACACTGACATTCTTACCCACAAGTGTGTGGGCCTCTCTGTAAGTTCAGGTTCACAGGGAGAAGCTGCGAGTGGAAGACGGGTGTGTTCATGGGTGTCCCTTCACCTGTTTGAGCTGTGGCTTCCTTTGAAGTTTTCTTGGAGCTGAGTATGAGAAAGCTGAACAAATCCCACATATCATCCATCAGTCTCTATGTGGAGGTGTCCTTACAGGCTGCCTAGCCTGGTGGTTACCAAGTGCTGGGCTGCAAACATGCATGACGGAGTGCTTACTCCTAATACAGATGATCGGTCTGCCAGGCCAGGGTTGGGGCTCACTGGGCCAGTCCCACTTACAACTCCTCATGGACCTTCTCTCTCAGCAGCCTCATGAGTGGCCACGGAGCTCCTGGTGGTGGGGACTCCAGCATCGTGCCATCGCTGGGCTTTGTTGAATTGTCAACATTAGATAGTTTTCCCTCATGTCTGGCTGATCCCGTGTCTTCATTTTGCCTGTCCATGATCCCAGCTCTGTCCCCTAGAGACTTGGAATGAAGCTCATTCTTTCCCTCGTGGCTTTTGTTAAGGTCCGACCCTATGTTCCCAAGATGCCCAACCAGTTCAGACAGAGCTCAACTGGGCTGTTATCCCAGCGTTGGACATGATCTTTCCCTGACAGAGCTCAAGATACATTAGTGGCTTGATCACTCTTTGTTCTTGTTGAACTTGTGGGTTTTGAGTTCTGCTGCCCTCCCCTGCACTCTCTCCCCGCCCCGCCTTGCCCCCAAATCTTGCCAAATTGGGTCATAGTAAATGTCCTTGAGGGGACAGTGACAAGTCAGGGCCCAGCTGAGGGCCATTCAAAGGTTTGAATGAAGGAGCACAGCTAGGAGAGGTGGAGTTAAGGAGCAGAATCTTGGGGACCCACGTTCCACAACAGATTAAAAACCAGGATGTCTGTCTAACATGATTGTGCCCAAAGTCTAAAAGGTTCATCCCAGCAGGCATAGGACAGTCGGTCCACAAAATCCCATGAGAATGGGTTTGGGGGTGGGGGACAAGGCTAATTTCTAATTCAGACACCTGGAGCACCAAGGACCCCAGGAGTCTTTTGGCTGATTTGTAACGCATCTTTATACTGGGAAGGGGCGGGGCATGATGCTGCTCTTCAAAGAAGTGTCTTGTGGGAGGGTGGGGCTGTGCATCCTTTAGAGAGAAAGTGGGTCCCAAGTGAGATCCCAGGAGGAAGGGAAGCTGGAGCCGTGTTTTGTTTTCCTTTTCCCCTTGTGCTCAATGCTACAGGAAGCACAAGGAGAAAGCATTCGCGGCCTTCCTCCCGGCTGCTGCCAATATTGTGTGGAGAAGAATAGCTGAAGAACACGACAAAAAAAAAAATCTTAACGTTTTCTTTTAACTGTGAACTCTGAGACACTGTCTGACTCATGTTTTAAAGGCTCTTGAATTTGAATTCACCTTCCTTCGTGTTGTTTTTCTCAAGGCACTGGGCTCGAGTCCAAAGATGTGTCACCCACCGGCTCCCCTGAGATTGAGGAGTCCCAGCGCCTGGGCCCTCTTCTCCCGTCTCAGGAGGCAGGGACCTGGTTCTGGCCTCCCCATCCTTCCTCAAGGCTGGCCCTCAGCTCAGGCCTGAAGGGCCCCAAGTGGCCACTGTAGGGGGAATTGTGGGTATCTGGTAGTAAGCCCCAGAAAGACGTCAGTCAGTCATCTTGCTTCAGTCAACAGTTCCTTTTGGGGGTCCTTATTCCTGCATCCCTAAAAGCAGCGTTGTCTGTTACAGGGCTTTTGGCCAGAAGTAACAAAATTCAATCCAACTAGTTTAAATAATAAGGGGGATCCTATTGGCTTGGATAGCTGAAGTCTAGAGGATCCTAAGTTTTCCTCCTCTGACTTCTAAGTATTGGCTTCATCCAAACGCTGGCTTCCTGCATTGCTGGTGGCAAGGTGGCTTCCAGCAGCACCTGGGGTTAATGCTTCCAGTTCACAGGCAGTCGGAAGAAAGAGCTTCTGATTGGGCCAACGTAAATCACGTGACTATTCCTCACTGGCCACGGAGGCTGGACTTAGGCCGTTGTTAACAGGCTCTAGCCAACCAGGGCCCAGCACAGAGTGATGATGGGGAGCTGCAAGGACCACCACCAAACCGTCTTCCAATGGACCTGCGCCTCGCTTCCTATTCTCGTTTCCCTGGAGTCATATTCATTCCCCAAACAACACTCTTATAATTTTCATTTTTCATGTTGGAGGGAAGAGGGGTTCTGTAGTACATCCTGCCCGTCACCCCCTCCAGCGGCCCCCGAGCCCCAGCACCTTCCTTGCCCTTTTCCCTCAAGGCTTAGCCTTCCAGAGTGCAGCCCCTGCTTCTCCAGATGTGCACCGACTTGGTTTCTCTCCTCGGAGGCAGCCAACGTTAATGGATGTAGGAAGAGGAATCGAGTTCAGACTGTGCCACATAACGACAGAGGCCGAATCAAGGCTCACCCCAACAGCCTGACCCTGCCTCACTGAGGGTCAAGTGCTTTGGCCTCAGGCTTCCTGCTGCCCACCATTAGGCTGTTTTGGTTCATCCACGCAGAACTCACATAGCCATTTGTTGGGAAAATTAAGTACCTGCCCTATCTCACCTTGCTTCCGATTTCTCTTCTCATATCCCTCACACTTTCTGGATAACCTGGATAACCTACCACCTCCCCAAGCTGGCCTCTGCAGACCCCTCCCATACCCGCCTTGTCAGCCCAGTCACTCCATTGCCTTGTGGCCCCACGTGTCCAGTTCTCTGCAGGATGGTCCGTTGATTTGTTCACACAGCACAATTGGGCTCCATGTCTCCATGGATCTGTGGATGAGGTCCAACGAGGTCTTCTTTGGGAATCCCGTTTGAGTGTTGATGACGCCATTGCTCTCTTGACTGCTGGCAGTTTGGGCTGTGTCCCCATCAGCATCCGGGGCTATCTCTGGATGTACAGGACAGGTGTGCACAGGTTTCAGGAGGGGGCCAGGCCACAGCTCATCGGAGCCAGGACTCCTGTGGGCTGCCCCAGCACCCAGGTCAGCATCTTTTCTTGGGGGCCTCCCAGCTTCTGTGTTAGCAGCAGGGTGGCAATTCTTTAATTAGACCAAGCAGGGTTTTCTTGGCTGGGGGTGGGAGGAGGTGTGTGGGTCTATTGGGGGAAACTAGGTCACCTGAAAACCAGTAGTCAAGAGGGAGCTGTCCTGGAGCCCCAGCTCCAGGGAACCCAGGAGGGCGAGGCAGGAGGGGCTGGCAGGGAGCGCAAAGTCAGAGACAATGTGCTCTGGCCCCTTTTATTGGCCCCTGGGAGACATTGTCCTCACCTTCTCCAGGGAGCTGGGCGACTGCCCTTAATTCCTCCACCCTGAGCAAACTGCCCAAGCCAGGGACGGCATTGCAGTGAACGCCTTCTGTCTCTTCCTGGGGCTCGCCACCGTGGGGCCCGGGGAGGGAGCACTGCACTGGGAGTCAGGCCCAGGGTTCAAGGTCCTGCTCCATCTCTGTATCCTTGGAGCATGTCACCCACTTCCTTGTGCCTCCACCCATCCAATGAGCAGGGATGTGCCTGTCTTTGACCCTCCTGGACCCCTAGCCCTTAGCACAGTCCTGGCATGTGATAGATGCCCCATAACACTTATCAGATGAAATAATGAGCACCTACGAGTGCGTCTCTTATAAGATTGCCATTTTATAAGAGAGGATCAGTGGCCAGATGGGTTTCCCAAATGTCAGTCACTTAAAAATTGGGCCAATACTAAATGCCATCATCATGTAATTTTTCTTTGCTACCACCTTGCTAGCTTGCCACTGAAGTAGATTTATACACAAAGGAAATTTTATATCACCACCATCAATAAAAAGTAACTGTGAAAACAAATCCACAGAAAACACAACAATGTTATTACCTTCTATCCTGGATATAATCGCTTGCCCAAGGCCATGAGTCCAAGGCCTGGTTTTTCTTTGTTTACAAGGAAGATTAGCATGCTTATAATGATGTTAAAGGTCTATTAGTATGAACCTGAGAGAATCTGATAGATTAAAAAAGAAAGGGAAAGGGTATACTCGCTGTCTCTGAGTCCATGCTATTAATATATTAAACCTTGTCCTGTACTTTTGAAAATTCCTTCAGAGTGGGTTCTCTTTCCACACTTAGGGAAACACTTGGCTGAGATGATGGCTGGGGAAGTTCAAACTTAAATAACCGTAGGACCTAACGAGTGAGATCAATTAGTGAAGGAGGTCAAGTGGTAGTAAAGGGGGGGAACATGGTAAATTAGAGGGTATGTGCCTTGTATTAAGGGGACAGTCCCACTCAACACCTGATGATTGCTGCCATGTGAGCTCAGCATGGCCAGGGACTGAGGTGTTCTAAGAAAAGCTGAAAATCTGATTTTGGATATAAAAATCTCCAAGTGTTAAATGTTGATGGTGAATTACAATATTGTAAAACATGGTGTGGACCACAGGGGTTTTTCGGGTTAGGTCTGTCTGGCCCACAGCCCCAAGTGGCTCACCACTGCCCCCAAGATTTCTGTTCCTTTGGGGTTGGGCAGCCCTGTCCTCTTCAAGCCACGTCTGTGTGTGTTGATTTCCAGAATTCCCTCCGTGATGGTCAGCCCCGCTCCATGCCTTTCAACATTACCAAGCTCCCTCTCAGCCCATGTCTGTCCCTCTCACCTGGCGAACTCCTGCCCATCCTTTGGGATTATCAGTTGTCCCCTTCTTGGGAGAGCCTTTCCTGATAACCCCAGGCAGATGGTTACTTCCATTTTCTAACTGTGTGATGTTGGGTTAAGTTACTTCATCCCTCTGTGCCTCAGTTTCCTTATCTGTGAAATGGGGATGATAATAGTACCGTATTTGCCGGCGTATAAGACGATTTTTTGGCCCTGAAAAATATGCCTCCAAGTGGGGGGTCGTCTTATACGCCAGGTACACTTCAGATAGACTGCCCATAGTGCTTGCCCCGTGCCATAGTGGCCTCCCGATGCCCGCCCACTTCATTCCACATACCGTTCAGGCATCAGCAGCGCTGCTGGGTGTATGCTCGGCTGTTATGCGATTTTGCTGTTATGCGATTTTGCTGTTATGCGATTTTACCACACTCGCAAAATCTACGGTACCAGTCTATAGAGTGTGTTTTCTTTAGTGAATTACCGGTATGTTTACCGGTAATAAACTTGCACTGTTTTATGTATATGTTTGATTACATACAGCCTTGTGACAGTTTTCCTGCATGTCATAAGCATTTGAATATAAATTAAAATGTTGAAATCAAATCTGATATTGTTTTACCTTTTATTTGGTGTGTGGAAGGTGTGCGGAAGAGGGGTTAGTCTTATACGGCGAGTATATAACAAACTCTGTATTTTGAGTGGAAATGTTAGGGGGTCGTCTTATACGCCCAGTCGTCTTATACGCCGGCAAATACGGTACCTATCTCATTAGCTTTTCAGGGGGATTAAGTGAATTTATACATAGGTTGACAGACAGACAGGCTGGGATTTCCTAGAAGGCAGAGCTGCTCCCTGACCCATCTATGAATCAGGGCTCCTCACAGAGCAAGCGTTCATTAAATATTTGATCTCTTGAGGAAGGGAGGGAAAGTAAACATGTTGCCCACTAGCTCCCAGTGAGGTCTGACCGTCATGACAATACGGTGTGGTTGAATTCAACCCTTCTGAGCTCCTTTTAAAAAGGCAACCAAAATACCGATCTAAATGGCTCTAATAAAAACCAGTAACAACACCAAATGCCGACAGAGACCGGATCACTCATACATTGCCGTTGGGAATGAAAAATGGTGAGGACAGCCTGGAACACAGTTTGACGGTTTCTTATAAGACCAAACATGTACATACCGTACAAGCCAGCAATTGTACTCCTGGGCATTTAGTCAGAGAAATGAAAACATTTTTTTAAATTATTGGGGAACAGTGTGTTTTTCCAGGACCCATCAGCTCCAAGTCAAGTGTTTGTTTCAATCTAGTTGTGGAGGGCACAGCTCCGTGGCCCATGTGGGGCTCGAAACAGCAACCTTGGTGTTATGAGCACTGCGCTCTGAGCACTTGAGCTAACTGGACGCCCCTGAAAACTTTTATGTTCACACAAAAACCTGTACATGAATGTAATAGCCCCAAACTGGAAACAACCCAGGTGTCCTGAAATGGTTGAATGGTTAAACAGACTGGGCCACATCCATAAAATGGAATATCACTACTCAGCAATGAACAGGGAATGAACTCTCGACACAGGCAACAGCTTGGATGCATCTTACAGGCATCATGCTGAATGAAAAAAGTCAATCCTGAAAGGTTACCTATTGTCTGATTCTATTTATATAACATTTTTGAAGTGACACAATTCTAGACATGGAGAACAGATTAGTGATGGCCAAGGGCAAGGACGGGGTGTGTTGGGGGAGGGGGTTTAGGGGTCCTTGTGTGTTGGAACTGTTTGTATCTTGATTATGGTGGTGGATACATGAACTTACCCAGGTAGTAAAATTGCATAAAACTAAACACACACACACAAACACACACGAGTAGATGTCAAACTGGGGAAATATGAATGACACTGATAGATTGTATCAATGTCAGGCTCCTGGTTGTAATATTATATTGCAGTTTTGCAAGACGTTACCACTGGGATAAATTGGGTAAAGGGTCCACGGCATCTCTCTATGTTACTTGTTACCATTGCATGTGATTCTACAGTGATCTCAAAATAAAAGGTTTAATGAATTAATTAAAATCATGGTAAGTATTCAAAAGAAAAAAATACAAAACAAAAGACAACCAAAGCCAGTTAGCTGTTTCCTGCTGAGCCTGGCCCCAGGTCCACTCGGATCCTGGGACCTTTGCCTTGGGAGCATCACCAAGCCAGCTGCTTCCCCATTCCACCTGCCCACCCTCCAGCCTCAGAGCTGGGAGAGGTCTGAAGGACATTCTGACCCAATCTGAGCACCTGAGGGTTCAGGCTAAGGCTGAACCCTGGTCTTTAGCCTCTTGAAGACAAGCACCCCAGGGGCAGCAATGAAACGGACCCCAGGAGATTACAATCACTGCCTGAAGCCCAGGGCTATCCTGATCTCCTTTGTGATGGCAGCATTTCCACATGATACAGATGTCCACCTGAGCTGGTCTTTCTCTGTCTCCCAACAACTTCCAATGCTCCACTACTAGCCTTGCCTGTGGGTTCCCAGGCACACTGCTTTTCTTTCTCCAAGCTTGTTTCTCTTTGCTATTAGGTGTATAACACTTTTGGTCAGCTCTTTTTATTCCATGAACATCCTATACTTTCTGGGAGGTGAATACAACATTTTATAGGTGGGAAAACAGGCTCTGAGAGATTTGAGTTTTCTGACTCTCTCCCTCTGTCTGAGAGCCCATGGGGTCTGTGCTGACATGAAGACAGGGACCAATGGGCTTCAGACTCTGAAATTTTGTTGACCTCCCTTGTATTGTCCAGGAATCAATGAGAGCAAGAGGTATGACTTGAAAAAAAAAAATTAAGATCAGCTAAAGAGGAACACTTCAGCTAAGATTTTCCAGATCCTAGTAGTTTATCAATTATCAAGCTTTTTGGCTTTTGGACTCTTTTATTCTCTTAAAATTAAGAATCCCAAAACTTTCCAGAGCTTTTGTTTCTGTGGATTATCTCTGTCAATATTTAGCATATTATAAGTTAATATGAGAAATTAAAGATATAGTATTAACGCCTTTAAAATTAACAATAAACCCCCTATATGTTGTAACAAGATAGCAATTATAACAATATAATAAACCGCTTATATGTTATAACAATGTAACAACCTTGCATGTTATAACAATATAACCACAATAAAGTAAGAGTACTTACTGATGTGTGATGTGATCGAGGTGTTAGCTATAACCCTACAGGGGTAATCATATAGCAATATATAAGTGTATCAAATCAACACCTTTAAACTTTCACAATGTTACGGGTCAATTATATCTCAATTAAAAAAGAGAAAAGGAAAAAAAACAATGAAATAGAATAAAAGCTGTTTTATGGGGCAGGGTGACATAATTAGGTCAGAGTTTTGAGCCTAACAAGCCTGTCCTTTGCCTCTCTCCCGCCACAGGCCCCACCATGAGGCCCCAGCCCCGCCGGAGCCCCCGCGCTCCCCGGGCCCCGGGCGCACGGTGCTAGCCCCCAGCCGGGGCGTGGGGAGAAGCAGTGGCCATGGCCAGCCACGTGGACCTGCTGACAGAGCTGCAGCTGCTGGAAAAGGTGCCCACCCTGGAGCGGCTGCGGGCCGCCCAGAAGCGCCGGGCCCAGCAGCTGAAGAAGTGGGCCCAGTACGAGCAGGACCTGCAGCATCGCAAACGCAAGCATGAGCGGAAGCGCAGCACCGGCGGCCGGCGGAAGAAGGTGACCTTCGAGGCCAGCGTGGCCCTGCTGGAGGCCTCCCTGAGGAACGACGCCGAGGAAGGTAGGCCACGCGGGCGGATGGTTGGCGGCTGGCGGCGCCTTGGCCTCCTGTGCCTCCGGTTCAGGGTTTGGCCCTCACGTTCTGTGCAGTAGAGGCGCGGGCTGGGGGGTGGGTCCGGGCCCTCTCCCAAGTTTGGGCAGCCTCACAGGTCTTACGAATGCTCCAAATTTATCTTAGGCTCTTGTGCCTAGTGACATAAAGTAAGAGTAAAAATACAATAATATAATAAAATAAAACGTGGTAACTACTTACATAATGGTTACATAATATAAAGTGGTATAGAATATAAACATTGCTATAAATATATAAATTATAATATATTTATATGTATGCAAAAATAATATATATAGGGTGTGCATAAAGTCTGAAAATGTAGACAAATATGCACAATGTTGTCTAGGACATTTTCACTTTATAAAATGAATGAATAAATAAATATACACACATATACATGCTCACATAATCTGTGTTTCCAGATTTTATGGATACCCTCTATTATATTTTACTTAAGTATATTACTAGTATGTGTTTCATGATCCAGCTATCACGATACCCAAGAGGCAGGTATAAAACACTTATTTTACAGATGAGGAAACTGAGACCCAGAGAGGTTCAGAACCTTGACCAAGGTAGCAGAGGTGGGATCAGAACCCCCAGGATTCAAGCTCTTGTGGCTGGCCTCGTGGCCTTGTAGGTTTGCTTCCTGTTACATGGATGGAGGGTCCACGATGTGACCAAAGCCTTCTTCTCTGAGAATGCTTTCAGGAGACATGCCTGCTCATTGTGCAGCTGAGGGTGTGTGTGTGTGTGTGTGTGTGTGTGTGTGTTCACCCGCAGCAGTCTCTGGTCCCTCTCTGTATATGAGCCCTGTCTGGCTGTCTCTGGAGGGGCCTCACTGTGTTTCCTGGGTCCCTCTGGACTCCTGCCTTCGCACACCCTCCCGACACTTGGTGCTAAAGCAGTCAGTAAGAGAACTGAGACTTGGTGGCACCGTACTAGAGGGTGTTGGGCTTTATGCCCGTTGCTCCTCGGGTTCCAGAACCCTCTGAGAAGCACAATTCCATGCCTGCCCTGGTTATAGAGCACTCTGGGAAATGGGCAGAGAGGCGTTCCTGGAACTGCTCAGCTGGTCAGCTGAGTGCCTGAGGTGAGCAGCCCCCTAGAGAGAGACATGAGATCTCAGGCTCAGGGCACACGGCCCTGAGAGGCTCTTTCCCACGTGTCATTTGCTGGGTGACGTGGCAGGCCCATCCCACTCCGTGGGCAGCATGATGTCTAATTTTTGTCGTGGGTGATAGTTCATCAGCTCGTCTTTCACCACTCATCTTTGACTCCCTTCTCTCCTGACAAGGTCCCCTCTCCCCCTCCCGGAAGGGGCTTTGTGGAGTCTCTGAAGTGGCTGTGCTGCTTCAGAAGGCCCTTGCCTACCCCCGTCCACGGCCCAGGCCCCATGCCCTGGTGTGCTGGTTAGAAGGACCACCAGGGGCCCGTCAGCCCTGCGTGTCACCTTGCGCTGTTGGTTTCACCTCTTTGGATCCATCCAGTTTCTTAATCTGCAAAATGGGGGATTGGCCTTCATTCTCACTGGGGTGTGGCAAGAATTAGACAAGATCCTTCATGTGACAGCTCTTTGAAAAGTGACCCTGAACTCTGCACCAATGTGGTGATCATTGTAACACATTTTTTCTGGTTTTTTTTTTTTTTTTACCAGACTTTAATGTTTTTAAGAACCCAAATATACACAACACATTCTTATAAAAATCAAACACAGAAGTGTGCAGGGTTCTGTAATTAGTACAGCCATACTGTTTGTTTGCTGTTTCCTTCCACGCATTTTTCTCATCTACATATGTATTTGTGGACTTGGAGAAATAGAGCACTAGTTGGGTTTTTTTCGGTTTTGTTTTTATGCGATGACATCCTGGATACATTATTCTGCAATTTTCTTTTTTATCACCCAACAATATATCTTGGACGTGTTTTCATGCCAGGACGTCGGCAGTGGAATCGTAGATCTGCACCATTCTTTTTAACTGCTGCGTAGTATTCCATAGTATAGATGTTCAAACCAGAATGTTTGAACAGATTCCTTATTGATGCGCCTGTGAGTTTTTCAGCAGTTTTGCTTTCGCCGAAGTGAACGTTTTGTGCACGCATGTAAGTGATTATCTAGGACAGATGTGGAAAAATGAAAGAGCCGGATCCAAGAGTACGTGGATTAAATTTCAGGAGAAAAGTGCTAGACCCCGTAGGCTGGTCCCCTGGTTCTAGGGGACAGCTGAGTGAGGGTGGAGGCCCGGAGCACTGTGCACTGTGGCAGGCCGTGGGGTGGGGTGAGAGGTGCTCTGGGGATCCTCGGTGGCTGGGTTTGGGGGGAGAGTTGTGAAGCTGCCGTCAGTCCTCAGGCGATCTCTCCCGGCTGTGCTCTGTCCTGGCAGCATGACAGAGCCCACTGCTCCAGCTGGTGGGGATGGCTTCTGTGTGCTGGTAGAGCTGGTGTAGGGGAGGCTGATGGGGCGTTAGCTTATAGCGGGATGGGAATGTGGGGTGGCAGCTCCCCCGCTCCCCTGAGCTCACAGCAGTGGCTGAGTCAACCTCCTCCACCTGCCAGGGCAATGTGAGTCGTTCCAGAGAAAGGCAGCACTGGGGAACTCACTGAATTTCCTTCTCTGCCTGTGCACTGCCTCCAGGCTAATGCCCGGGTGTCAGGGACCTTCCTTGGCCTCAGAGCCCCTGCCTGAGCCCCACCCTCGTGTTCTCACTGCCCATTTTTTAAAAACAGCTTTATTGAGATTTAATTTACACGTCATAAAATATGCCCATTTGAAGTGTACCAGTCAATGATTTTCAGTAAATTTACAGAGTTCTACATCCATCACCACAACCCAGTTTTAGAACGTTCCATGACCCCCACAAAAACCTCTGTGACCATTTGTAGTCACTCCTGGTTCCCATCCCCACTCCCATCTCCAGACAACCACTAATCTGTTTTCTGCCTCTGTGTACTTGCTTTTCTGGACATTGCATTACATGGACTCATACAATATGGCATCTTTTCTCGTGGCTTCTTTCACTTAGAATAATGTTTTCAAGGTACATGCAGGTTGTGGCATATGTCGGGACTCTATTCCTCTTTATTGCACTCTACTATCCCAGTGTATGAATATCCATTCACCAGTTGGTGAACATTTAGATGATTTTCCTTTGGGTTACGATGAATAATGTGGCTAAGCACATTTACGGGCAAGCCTTTTGTGTGGACGTATGTTTTCATGTCTCTTGAGTAGTTACCTAGGAATGGCATTGCTGGGTCATACGGTACATTTATGTTTCACTTTTTCAAAAACTGTTAAACTGTTTTTCCAAAATAGCAGCAGCCTTTTATATTCTCAAACCCCCTTCTACAGACGAGGACATGAAAGCTCCGAGAGGCTTTGGCACTTGCCAAGGTCTCACAGGTTTTACGTGTCAGACTCAGGACTTGAAGGTAGATCCTTCATCTATCAGGAGATCCTGGCACCTTCTGCGTTCTGTTTTCCCTAGAAAACAGGAAAACCACTTACTTGTGGTTCTGATCTGTGTCACTTTGGGCCTTAAAGACCCTGGTGTTTCTGCGGGCCTCTTGGCCCTTTGTATTGAGGGGGGTCCCTGGATAAGCTCTTCATCCCTAGCTAAAACTCCTTCCCAAAACACATGGGCCCAGGCTCCCTTGAAACCACTGAACATTCGTTAACGTGTCATGGCTTCTGTTCGCTCAGAACATGTAGGGTTTTCTTTATGGAAACTCTGTTCACATTCAAAAGTTTGAGTGATTCTTCTATAGCCTAAATTTAGCTCTTCAACTGTTATTTTCATGGTAAAGGTTTTCAACCTTTTTTTTAAGCAGTGGAAATTTTCCTTTAAATGAAATATTATGCAGGAAACCCAATATGTAAAACAGATGAAAGAGCTATTCTGGCTGAGAGAAGCTGTGGGGGGGGGGCATGCTAGAACCTCATCCACCGCCACTCCTTTCCCACCCCCGCACCTGCAGACATCTCCTTGCCCCCCTTTCTCCTGGTGCATCAGGTCACACCTGGGTTCTGCAAAGCACCCCGAAACCGTGGACTCACGCAAAGGAAGCACAGCTCTGACTTTCACTTTTGATGATTCTGGAAAGGGAAGCTTCTTTTTTTCTAATTATAAAAATAATGCACCCTTGTTGTAGAAAATCTTAAAAGTGCAGAAAAAAGAAAGATTAAGAATAAAATAAAACCACTCATACTCCCACCAAACAGCAACCACCATTGATAATATTTTGGTATTGTTATATCAGTCAGGGTCCTGAAAGGAAGCAAATGGTATTCACACATGGAGTCATTTGAGGAAAGTTTAATAAAGAGGAAATTTGTGAAGAGTTTAGGGAAATAGCCCTCAAATGTTTTGGTCTCAGGGCCCCTTTATTTTCTTAAAAACTGAGAACTCCTAAGAACTTTCATTTAATTGGATTCTATCTATTGATAGTCACCCCATTAGAAATTAAAACTGAGGGATGAAAATAAATACATATTATGTATTAAAACATGACATTAAATCCATTATCTGTTGTACTACAATGGTTTGCTATTCCTGCATAGCAGATGAGCTCAAATTTTAGCAGCTGAAAACAATAAACATTTACTGTCTCACATAACGTCTGTGGATCAGGAACCTAAGAGCAGCTTAGCTGGTGGTTGAAGCTCAGGATCTCTCATAAGGTTGTCGTCACCTCAAGGTTTAACTGGGACGGGAGGACCGACTTCCAAGATGGCTCGCTCACGTGACTCTTGGCAGGCGGCCTCAGTTTTGTGCCATATGAGCTTCTCCATAGGGCTGCTTGAGTGTCTTTGCCATGTGGCAGCTGGCTGCCCTCAGAATGAGCGATCCCCACTCACGAACGAGGAGGAAACCACAGTACCTTTTATGACCTAGCCTTGTAAGTCACATACCATCACTTCTGCCATATTTGTTTCATTAGAAATGACTCACCAAGTCCAGCCCGTTCTCCAGGGGAATGGAATTAGGCTCCACATCTTGAAGGGAAGAGAATTTGTGAACATGCTCTAAAACCACCACACATGTTAACCTAAATAGGTTAATGAAAAATGATGATGTTTATCAAAACAAACAAACAAAATAGTGAGGAGAGTAAGTTGTTGTGCTTTACACTTTTGTAAATCTAAGGTCTGGCTTAAAAGAAGACAGCTGGATTCTCTAATCTGCTTCCGCATTCCATATGTTGTGATATGTTATTTTGGTTGAAGTAAATTAAGAAAATCTTACCTCACATAGATATGTTGGAAAATAGAGGAAACATTTAAATTGCCTTTTCAGATAATTGTGGATATTTTTTGATACCACAGTCAAGTTCAACAGGTGGTAGTTTCTTGAATGTGGATTTCTGACACCATATCATTTTAGTTTTTCTTACTCTTACATTAAAATCCATTGGTCTGTCTTGCATTTGAATGGCTCTTTTACCCATGCATACTTTAAAAAAATATAATGTGTTGGCCTGTTAGTAAGTATTGGTTCACCTTTTTTTGGATGTAACACCAAAAGTACAAGCAACAAAAGCAAAGGTAAACAAGTAGGATTACATCAAACTG
Source organism: Hipposideros armiger (assembly GCF_001890085.2). NCBI lineage: Eukaryota > Metazoa > Chordata > Mammalia > Chiroptera > Hipposideridae > Hipposideros > Hipposideros armiger. Next base: position 48,933 of record NW_017732546.1, read on the forward strand.
AAAAGCAAAGGAAACCATCAACAAAATGAAGAGGCTACCTACAGAATGGGAGAAAATATTTGCAAACTCTGTATCAACAAGGGATTGCTATCCAAAATACATAAGTCTCATACAACTCAATAGCAACCTCCCAAATAATCCAGCTAAAAAATGGTCAGAGGGCCTGAATAGACATTTTCCCCAAGAAGATATAGAAATGGCCAACTACATGAAAAAATGCTTACCATCACTAATCACCAGGGAAATGCAAATCAAAACCACAATGAGATGTCACCTCACACCTGTTAGGATGGCTATTATTCAAAAGATAAGAGATAATGAGTGTTGGTGAGGATGTGGAGAAAAGGGAACCCTTGTACACGATTGGTGGGAATGTAAATTGGTGCAGCCACTATGGAAAACGGTATGGAAGCTCCTTAAAAAATTAAAAACAGAACTACCATATGATCCAGCAATGTACTTCTGAGTATATATCCAAAGGAAATGAAATCACTACTTTCTAGAGATAGCTGCACCCCAACATTCATTGCAACATTATTCACATATTCACAACAACCAAGATATGGAAACAACCTAAATGCCCATCCACGCATGCATGGATAAAGAAAATTACACACACACACACACACACACACACACACACACACACACACACACACACGTGTGTGTGTGTGTGTGTGTGTGTGTGTACAAAGAGAGCTGAATAATATTATATATATGATGGAATATTATTCAGCCATAAAAATGAAGGAAATCCCATACTTTTGTGGTAACGTAGGTGAACCTTGGGGGCATTATGCTAAGTGAAATAAGTCAGAGAAAGACAAATACTGTATGATTTGACTTGTACGTGGAACCTAAAAAAAGCCAAACTGACAGAAACAGAGTAAAAGGATGGTTGTGAGGGGCTGGTGATGGGGTGGGGGGAATCGGGAGTTATAACATGAATAACTTCTGGGGATTTAGTGTACAGCATGGTGACTGTAGTTAATAATGTGTTATATACTTGAAAGTTGCTAAGAGAGTAGATCTTACATGTTCTCACCACACACACGCAAAAAGGTAATTATGTGAGGTAATTAAATGATTACCCCAATAAGGTTAGTTGGGGTAATCATTTTCACAGTATGTCCATGATCATTTTCACAGTATGTCCGTGAATCAAATCATCACATTGTACACCGTAGACTTACATAATGTTTTATGTCATTATATCTCAATAAAGCCGGAAAGAAGATATTAGTTCACTGAGTTATGCAGATCTTCTAAATGTTGACACATTTCATTATACAATATTAAAATACGTATACTTTCAACATCAATCTCACCAGAAAAGTCTTCAAGTCCTGAGAAACTGTAAGCTCATGGTGATGATACCACTTCCCCAAATTCTCATTTTTTTGCCTGAAAGCTCAAATTCTATCATTGGCAACAAACACTATCATTTTTGAGACGATCTCTGTTCATTTTAGAGAAAAAGATGAATAACCATTGTTTGCTAGTCATTTTTTTAAGTAAAAATGGCATGCGACGAGAGAAAGGGCTAGCTTTAGCACACAACTTGATGCAGATTGCGACAAGGATCACACTTCACGGGTACTTTCCATTTTGTCTCACAGAATATTAAAAAGACTCAAGGGTTAATACATTTCCCTGCTTCATCAGGAACATTTAAAAGTGAAACTGGTGTTGATTTTATTTCTGGTTACAGTGTGTATGCTTTTGGTTTTTATTAAGACTATTTTTTCAGAGCAGTTTTCGGTTCACAGCAAAATGGGAAGGTACAGAGATTTCCCATATGCGCCTTGTCCCTCACACATGCACAACCTTCCCCATTTCCAATATTGGCCACCACAATAGTACGTTTGTTACAAGTGATTAATATAAATGGACTCATCATAGTCACCCAAAGTCCATAGTTTACTTTAGGGCTCACTCTTGTGGATGTACATTCTATGGGTTTGGACAAATGTCTAATGACTGGTATCCATCGTTGTGGTATTGTACAGAGTATCAGTGTATGTTCACTGCCCTAAAATCCTCTGTACTCTGCCTATTCATCCCTCCCCCTCCCCAACTCCTGGCAACCACGATCCTTTTACTGTCTCCATAGTTTTTGCCTTTTCCAGAAAGTCATGTAGTTGGAATCATACACTATGTAGCCTTTTAAAATTGGCCTGTTTCACTTAGTAATATGCATTTAAGGTTCCTCCATGTCTTTTCATGGCTTTATAGCTCATTTCTTTTTAGTGCTAACTAATATCCTGTTGTCTGACTGTATCACTGTTTATTTCTCTGTTCACCTACTGAAGGACACTTTGGGTACTTGTAAAGCAAATTATTCATAATTATTCATAATGATGAATAAAGCTGCTATAAATATCCATGTGCTGGTTTGTGTAGACATAAGTTTTCCACTCCTTTGGGTAAAGGAGCATGATTGGTGGATTGTATGGTTAAAGTATGTTTAGTTTGGTAAGAAACCATCAAACTGTCTTTCAAAATGGCTGAACCGTTTTGCACTCCCCCCAGTAATGAATGAGAGTTCCTGTTGTTCCACATCCTCGTCAGCATTTCGTGTTGTCAGTGTTCTGAATTTTGGCCACTCTCACGGGTGTGTAGTGGTATCTCATTGTTGCTTTAATTTGCATTTCCCTGATGACAGATGATGTAGAGCATTTTTTCATATGCTTATTTGCCATCTGTATAGCTTTGGTATGATTTTTTTTATTGTGCATATGAAGCGTGGGCTACAGTAGTTACTGGTACAGTTTGGTGCCACTGGACTGACGGTGGCTTTACCCACCATTATTTTTGTACCATCAGTTCCAATGTCAACTCGGGACAAAAGGCAAGAACCATCTTAGTGTTATTATAAAAATAGTTTTGACCTCCTGAACACCCTGAGTTTTGGGGGCCACTTTGAGAAACATTGGTTTAACATGAACCAACAAGGAGTAACGTATGCCTGGAGGCTAGCAAAAGTGAGGAGCTGTCATCACCTCCAAACCTGAAGGTGCCAAGGGAAGAGGAACCTACTGGGTCCTCAGGAGGGCACTGCAGAGAGAGGGCTGCCTAACATGAACAGTGGTTTCCTCTGGCCACCTTCTGGTCTTCTTACCATGCCGCCCATGACCAAACCAAACCAGAAAGCAGAATGCAAGGAAGCCCCCGATGCACTCCAAGTGGATAAGCTTCCCCAGGCATGGAGGAGGGCAGATTTAGAGGGACAGATGGGGCACACCCATTCCAATTGTCTTCAACTCTTTGTAGCTACACACAGACACAGAGTGAGTGTGTGTATACGAGAATTTAAAAAACAGCTTTAGCCCGAACATTCATTTATCAATTCAACAAAATTAAGCATCTACTCTGTGATTTGAAGACCCTAAACAAAGTAATGGTGTAAGTAAGGACTGGGGTGGCGGCCATGTGTAAGCTGTGGTGTCAGGAAGGACGTCTCTGAGGAGGTGAGCTAGACTGAGCTCTGAATATGGAGAAAGAAGCAGCCATATGGGAATCCAGAGGAAATGTGTAAAGGGCCTGGGATAGGAATGAGCTTGGTGTGTTTGATGATAAAAGAAGAGAGGAGGTAGAGAGGTAGTCTGGGGAATATTGATCCTTGGAGACTGTGGTAGGAAGTTTACATTTACTTTGAGATGAAAAGTTACTGGTAGGTTTTGAGAAGGGAATCATATGATGAGATATAGACCATGTAAAGCAGCTGTTCTCAACCTGTGGGTCACGACCCCTTTGGGGGTCAAACGACCCTTTCACAGAGGTTTCCTAAGGCCATTGGAAAACAAAAAGATATTTACATTACGATTCATAACAGTAGCAAAATTACAGTTATAGAGTAGCAACGAAAATAATTTTATGGTTGGGGGTCACCACAANCGATTCATAACAGTAGCAAAATTACAGTTATAGAGTAGCAACGAAAATAATTTTATGGTTGGGGGTCACCACAACATGAGGAACTGTATTAAGGGGTCATGGCATTAAGAAGGTTGAGAACCGCTGGTGTAAAGCTTTTCCTGGAGAGTAGACTGTATGACTATATTTGCATGAGTGGGAGCAGGGGGGCCTCATCAGAAACCAGCACAGTAGCCTAGGTGAGAATCTGCAGTGGTGGCTGTGAGATGGAGAAGCAAGAAGGTAGAGCTAACAGGGCTGCGTGTCAGCTGATGAAAGGAGGGACTCAGTGATGACTACTTCTGGCTTGAGCGTCTAGGCCCACGATGGTGCTGTATTTTGAGGCCGGGAAGCTTGGGATAGGAGGCAGGTGGAGGTTTGGAGAGAATCAAGAGTTCTGTAGGGCTGTCCAAGTTGACATTCCATTTTAACATCCAAGTGGAGATCTTTAGCAGGCAGGTGACTAGGTGAGTCTGGAGCTCAGGGAAGATATCAGGGATGGGTAAAAAAATTGGTGAGTCATCAGCTTACAGATGCAGTCTTTTGAAAGCCAAGGGACTGGATGAGATCATCTAGGAAGCAAGGTAAATAGAGCAAAGGAAGGACCCTAAGGGAAAGCCCTGGGACACCTCAACAGCTGCATGTTGGGCCAAGAAGAAGAGAACAAAGGAGAGACCAAGATGCCATGGTGGTAGAAAGAACACTAGGACGGTGTGGCATCTGAGAAGCCCAGGGAGGGAGGCACTTTTAGAAGGAAGGATTGTCACCTGAGTCAAATGTTCCTCAGAGGTTGACTATTTTATCTTGTGTTTATATAGTCTTTGGAAAAGAGATTTTTAATGGCAACCTCATAGACCCCTGTCTGAATGTACCATAATTTATGTAACCACTCCCCTGTTACTAGATTTTCATTGTTTCCAATTTTTGCTACTATAAATTTGCCATGGTGATTATCATTGTATAAAATTAGTTTGACCAACAATGATTATTCAATAGATTTGAGGATATAAACATCTGCAAAGCTTCAATATAAACTGTTTATGTGGTCCCCAGAAAGGTCGTGTCAGTTTGCACTCCCACCAGCAGTGAGTAGCAGGCTTGTCTCATCACGACCTTCCTCATCAACACTGGACGATGACACTGAAAACATACTTTTGCTCATATATTTGATATCTGGAAAATAGTCCTGTTGCGTATAATTGAGAAGTTTAAGTTTGAATACCTATTCATGAGCTAACTGGTCATTTCTTTCTTTCTCTGAGTTGTCTATTTTTGCACTAGTGTGTTTCCTTTTCTTATTAATTTCAGTGATCGTGTATGTTTGTGTGTGAGAGAGGAGAGAGGGGGAAAGGAGAGAAAGGGAAAGAATGAAAACAGAGAGAGGGATGTCGACTCTTTGTTGTCATGTATGGTGCAAATATTTTCTGCTGTGTGTGTGTGTGTATGTGTGTTTGCTTTCACATTTCGTTTATTTTTTTTATGCCCTGGAGTTCTCAATTTTTATGTAGTCAAACTTAATGATATTTGCTTTTCCCCCATTATTTTATTCTTTGCTCTGATCTCTCTAAAACAGCGGTCAGAAAACTATGGCTGGGAGGCCAAATCTTCCCACCATCTGTTTTTGTAAATAAAGTTTTATTGGAACACAGCCATATTCATTCTTTTACATATTGTCTATGGCTGCTTTCACACTACAACAGCAGATTGGGTAGTTGCAACAGAGACCGTCAAGCCAGCAGAAATGAAAATATTTACTCTCTGGCCCTTTATAGGGAGTTGGCTGACTCTTGCTTTAAGGTGTTTCATCATCTTAGTGATGTACATTAACCTATATGTTCTTCTAGATTTTTGTGGCCTTATTTAAATAAGTCAATGTGTAATCCTTCTGGATCTCATGTCAGTATAAAGTAGCAAATGAAATTTATCTCAATTTTGCTTCCAAAGATTTGTCAATTGTCCCAGTATCCTTCCCTTCCCCTTGAGTTTGCAATGCCACCTTCATACCCCACAGCCTCATTTGTGAAGCAGGGTAACTTTCCTATCTGTTTATTCTGTTCCAACCATCTGTTTTTCTACCAGTGATACACTGTTGTTTTTGTTTTGTTTTGTTTTGTTTTTTAAAGTTGCAGAAAAGGAGCTTATTAGAAGTAAAAATACATTTCAAAGAAGCAGGAGCCGGCTCGAGCAGTAGAGAATGGCTCAAGGGCCATTATTAGAAAAGGAAGTACACTCCGAGGAGTTTGGAGTGGGCCCCGAGCAGAGGCAAGGCTCAAAATGCTCAAAAGGCTGACACACTGTTTTTGATCCTTACAGCTTTATATTGTAGCTTAGTACCTGACAGAACAAGTCCTTCCTCATATTGCTCTTCTTTTGCCAAGTGCTCTTGGTTATTTTCAGCTTTTCACATAATATTTAAGACCTTTTGGTCAAGTTTTCCCACTAAGGTTCAAAAATAGATTCCTCCAAAGTTGATTAATATTATAAATGGGTATGGAGTTTCAGTTCTGCAAGATGAAAAGAGTTCTGGAGAGATGGACGGTGGTGATGGTTATACAACATTATGAATATATTTAATACCACTGAACACTTAAAAATGGTTGAGATGGTATGTTTTATGTTGTGTGTATTTTACTATGAAGAAAATGAAAACTAATGAAAAAGAACAACAACAAAAAAATGGGCAGCGACCAGAGGTGAGGGGAGAATGGGAAGTTATTGTCTAATAGGCCCAGAGTTTCAGTTTGGAAGATGCAAAAGTTCTGGAGATGGGTGATGGTGATGATTGCACAACAGTGGGAGTGTCCTTAGTGCCACTGAATTATACATTAAAAATAATTGAAATGGCAAATCTTATGTTACAAAAATTTTACCACAATTAAAAAATTAATTTGGGAAGTGGATATCTTTGTCATAATGAGTTTTCTAAGTAGGCAAATGTTACATGTCTCTATTGGGCGAGTATGCTATATCTTTTAGGAAAGCTATAGTTTTTTGTTTTACTATATAAGCCCTGTTTATTTCTTGAAAGGAGGGCTTTTTCTCAATCCCTTGAGACTTTGTTTTCCAGCAATTGTCATCAGTTTGGCTCAAATAAACTTTTATAAGCTTTCGAAAAAGAAAGACTTCTGCATTACCAGTGACAGAAATCCAATTCTAACTTAAGCATATGTGGATACAGGAGCTACTAAAAAATGTCTCTGAGTAGGTGACTGTCAGCAACATGAGTGTATACTCATAATCCACCCTTTTAGTAACCCCAGTAGGAATAATATCTCTTTCCATCAGTGTCCCAGGTTCAACAAGTTCCAGAATTGAATTTCATTGGCTATGTGAGCCAGCCACAGTAGCTAGAGCAGGGATGCAATGTTATGATTGGTCTGATCTGAGTCATATGCCCACTCCTGGGGTTAGGTCCTCCTAAAACACATGGATTAACACTTGGAGATATGTTGTACTTACCCCAAGGGAAATTGGGATGCTATTACCAGAAGGTGGGAAAATGAATGCTGGCCAGGCCATGAATAAATATGTCTACCTCGTATGAAATAGTCACCAGCATTTTCTACTATACAGGCATACCTCACGGATATTGTGGGTTTGGTTCCAGAACCCATAATAAAGTGAATCACAAGAATTTTTTGGTTTCCCACTGCATATAAAAGTTACGTTTATGCTATATGGTAGCTTAGTAAGTATGTAATAGCAATAGCACTGTGTTTACAAAACAGTGCATACCTTAATTAAAAAATACTTTTTTGCTAAAAAAGACCCTAACCATCATCTGAGCCTTCAGCAAGTCAAACCTTCAATTTGTAAAAATAAAATGCAACATCTGTGAAGCGCAATAAAGCAAGGTATGCTTTTATGTCATTCATAAACACAAGGAACTTTTGCCTTGTAGACTAGAGTTTTCCGATAGAACTTTTTTTAGTAATGGAAATACGCTGTCCACCATGGCAGTGCTAGTCACGTGACTAGTAAGCACTTAAAATATGACTAGGATGACTGAGGAACAGAAGTTTCGATTCTATTTCATTTAAAACAATTTAAGTAGTCAACTGTGGTTAGGCAACAAGCCAACTGTTAGGCTACTGTATTAGATGGCATCGTCCTGGACCATTATTTAAATCCCTGATAAAAATGTTGAACAGGTCATGGCCAAAGACAGAGCCTGGGGCACAACACCAGAGACTTCCTCTATATTAAAGTATGTTAAAGAACAAAATTCAACTGGCTAAATTTGAAGATCTAATTGGCTTTACTAAGTGTTCATGCATTGGGCAGCATCGCATCTAGCAACTAGGAGGGTGTTCAGACGATTTGTACAAAATGGAAGGTTTCTCTAGGTAGAAAGAGAGTGGGACTAAGAAGTTAAAAGAGTGAATTATATCAGGCAAGGACACCTTTCCAGAGGGGAAGGCAAGGGATTTTATCAGGCAGATTACCTCACTAGTGTTGGTCAGGAAATTCTGGACTGAGTGGTTTAAAATTCTACTCTTGGGAGAGGCGAAAATAACTACAATTAGTTATTAAGTTTTGGTTTGGTGACATGGCCTAGCAAAAGTGACTACCCTTTGGTCTGTTATTTCTTTTTTTAAAACATGTATCAGAGTCGATCATTACCCATTAGGGATAGTTGTTCAACTGAAATGAACTTAACTATACAGTTTTTTTGTTGGTATGTGGGAACAATAGCAAGAGTCTCTACTATAAAAAAAAAAAGATCAAGAGTGTGAGCTCTGAGCAACAGGGTCGCCAGTTCGATTCCCACATGGGCCTGAGCTGAGCTGCTGCTGAGCTGCCAATAGGCGGCAGGATGGCTCAGCTAAAAAAAAAAAAAAAAAAAGAGCTTTCCTTTCCTCCAAACAACTTGGAAGAAGAATTCCCTTTGAGGAGTACATTATAGCAAAAGATACAATAGATCAGATATTCATTGCACACCGTCTGGACATCTTCAGACCGCACTGATTATTCAGTAGTAAAGAGACTGGGCCAGGCCATGTTGGAGCTCAGAGACTAGCAAAATCACTTTGAAGAGAGAACAGCGTTACACGCTTAACAGTGGATAATGTATTATAAAGAGAACCTTGCCAAGAACAGATGCCTAGAAAAAAGAGGCAAGGAAATCATTTATCTAAATACTGTCCAGGGGTGAGGATAACAGGACCAATAACTTTGAAGATTACCATTCTGTTGCTAAGGACAATGTGATTATGGAAACCCATCTTGATATAATGCCATTAAACATGATGGTCATGTACTTCCTTGCAACACTCTGATTAGAATGACATTCATGAATGACATTTCCAGCCAGGTCTGCCTACAGATACTGAATGAGCCGACCATGCTTAAATGAATTTCTGGCATGCCAGACAACTCTCTTTCTCATGTAAAATTGCATTGCAATTTTATTCAGCAGCCTCCTCTGCTTAGATCGTATGGACTAATCTTGAGAGAAGAAACCACTTGTGGTAGACTGGTAAACCATGGTTAATCACCCAGGTGATGCCATCTTGGGGGAATCGGCCAGCTGGAACTCTCCTGGAATCTTCTCAAACCCCAAACACCATGACACTCAACCAGAATTTCCCCTGGGTATTCATAAGGAGATATATAAGAGGCTTGTTAAATGCCATTGGAGTCCAGACATTCCCTATCTGTGACATTTCTCAGTCTAGTGACCTTGTTGAGGAGATAGATGAGATATTTTTATCATGATTTATTCTCACTTGGCTTCTATGGACTGTGGTTTTCTTTCTAATGGAGTAAGAATATGATCAGTATTTCTGTCAAAAAAACGCAGAAGCTCTTTAAATGTACAAACCCTAAGTCCTTTTCTCAATAATCAAAACTGAAGCCAAAGTCATCAAACAACCACGTGAAGGAAGGCTGAGGTTTGACAAATAGAAGAATGTTCTAGAATCTGCTCAGAGTATTGCATTGTCCAGTACATACATCCCATATTTGTGCCAACAAAACAGGACTGGTCTCACTGCCCCGTCCTCTGTCTACCGTTTCTGTTGGGAGAAATGTGTCCAGAGCAGAAGTAAAGACTAAGAAAGGAGAAATATGAAACCTGCTAAGTTGGGCAGAGGGAAATTACATTTGTCATTTATACAAGAAAAACTAAATGAAGCCCAGTGCTTCAAGAGAAATCCTAGGACACAGGCATTTTGGCTTAAAGGCCCCAAATTCCCTGGGCACCACAAAAGTAGTAATAGCAATTCTCCAGGTGAGTCATCTTCAGTAACTATGTTGTATTGGTTGCCTATTGTTGCATAACAAACCACCCTGAAACAGTTAGTGGCTTAAAAATAACAGTTTATTATTTCTCAGTGATTCTTTGGATTGACTGGGCAGGTCTTCTGGTCTTGCCTAGGCTCCCTCATGAGGCTGCAGTTAGCTGCCAAGTCAGCCAGTGTCTGGGCTCAGCTGAGATGGCTGGGATTCCCTCTCTATGGCGTCTTTCATCCTGGGCTTCATCCAGTATGCTGATCTCAGGGTTCCAAGAAGGGAAGCTGCAGGGTACAAGCATTTATGAAGCCCTTGCCTGCATCATGTTTGCTGATGTCTCATTGGCCAAAGTAAGTCACATGACCAAACTCAGAGTCAATGCGAGAGGAGTCTATACAATCACATGGGTACTGAAAGGCATGATTCATTGGCGGCCATCATTGATACAGTCTACCACACACGCTAGACTTTGCTGTGGTCTAGACTAGAATTCTAGCAAACCAGTGTGATGACCTTGGGTATGTTTTGTTGATCAAATGCTGTGATTGGTGGTTGATAATCTGGAATGTCCGGGATGTACCAGGTGGACCAAACATGGCTACCAGAGTCCTCTCTCTGGGAACCCTGGACCCTGGGTTGAGCATGCCAACTATGTGGTTGGCACTGACTCTAAAACTGTGACAGTGAGAATTCAGCACTAGGGAATGGTGCTTATTATGCTTAGTTAATGTTATTGCTTATTAGCTGCACAGCCATGACAGTGATTTATGTGATTTCATAATATTAGGTTGAACCCTCAGTAATTGGGGTTAAAGTCTGGATCAATGCTGAAACAAACAGGAACAGAAAAATAATCGTCTGCCAGATGGGACAAATTATTAGTTCATAAATGAAACGTGCTCAATATATAAAAATCTTTCAACACATGGATGTATAGGGGAAATTGAATCCAGAGGGGCCCTAGGTGGTAAGTTTGGGAAGCTTTGCAGAAAGGCCACCGACCTCGGGAGTGAAGAACATGGAGTCAGACAAAACTAAGTTTTCATCTTCATTTTGTGACCTTTGCGAGTTGCTTCAGCTCTTTGTGCTCAGATTCCTCATCTGTAAAGTGGAGAGAATGACGGTGGGGATGGAGGCTGGCTGTGAAGATTCATAGAGATAAAGGCTGGATGGTGAACAGTCATCGTAGCTCCCTGTTTCCCCGAAAATAAGACCTCGCTGGAAAATAAGCCCTTGCATGATTTTAGGTGCCAAAATATGGCACCTTGGCATACTGAATGTTTTAAGCTGAAGGAGCTTGTGGAAAAGGCACCCTTTTCCCTGAAACAGGTCATAAAACCCTCATGTGAGCAGTGCGTGCCCTCCATATCCTGGAGGAATCATGCTACGGCTTCTTCTCCGGATAGGTCTTATTTTCAGTGTAAAACATGGTATTACAGTCATCTGCCACTAGCCTCAGTTTCAACAGGCCAGAGGCAAGGTGAACATGTCTTCTTTTTTCTTTCTAATCCTTCTAGCTCACTCCCACTGCCCTATCTTCCTCTATTTGCTCATCTCTTCATTTACTCCGCGTCAGCCTCCTATCAGTCATTCACCTAAGAATATTCTGATTGTAATCATTTACACATTAGTACAAAAGGGTTAAAACTTTTTTTACAGAAATTTTCATTATAAGCCAGTGGGAAGCGAAAGGCTTTGGCTACCCCACATAATGTAATAGTTGGAGCCTGCTTGCACTGGGGAGCCCTTTCAGAGTTCCTAAAATGAAAGGACCTGCTACTGAAGAACTTCTGTCAGACTATGTGCTGAGACCATAGAACTCAAGGTGCCTGGGATTTCCTGGTTTCCTATATCCTCTCTCACAGCAGCCACCAATATTCATTTTGCTTGGCTTGAGCCACTTGAATGTTTCAAACCCATCCATAATTACAAAAGCTCTTTGGAGGAACCCTAATTAGCTTCTCTAAATTGCTTTCTGTAACCTTTCAGAGTTAATATGATCTGTTCCCTTGTTATTAAAAACAAAACAAAACTAGATTGTATCAGTAAACTTTGTCCAAGTTACTTGGCACCTACCATTTTGTCAAAGAAACATGGTGGCCAACCTTCCCCTGAATGGGCTGGGCTTCTACACAGTCATTCTTTCTGGCTCATGACTTTCTTCTTCGTTTGCTGCCCACGGAGGCTGAAAATAACTTGTGTTCTGGCAAGCTTGGGATGAAATTCCTTATGATTAAATCAGATCCATAATGAAGCTGTCCCATCTTTTAGGAGAGAGCATCCTGAACTGCAGGGATGGTGAGGAGCAGGGCCCTCGTGAGGGAGAGGAGTCTCTTGTCTCAGCATCACACCTGGAACTAGGAGAGCTGCTTACAGGACCACGCTAGCCAACCTACCAGAGCCCCATCATGTGGCTGAGACTCCTGGCTCTGCCTGGCAGTGTTCCATGCCTTGTGCCATGTAGGTTCTGCAGCTGGGGAGTGGCGGAGTAGCTGGGTGATGAGTGACCCTCTGAGTGAGTGACAGGGAGTTGGATAATGAAGGAGTAGCTAAGGTAATGGGGAAGTAACTGGAGAGAGGGAATAGCTGGAGAGAGAGAGGGAGTACCTGGGCAATGAAGGATTAGCTGGACGATGGAAAAACAGCTGGATAATGAAGGTCAAGCACAAAGTGGGAGTTACTACAGTGGACAAAAGAAGAGTCCCAGACCTGGGGTGGGAGCCATTCTGTCCTGCTCCAATCGTCTCCACTTTGTTCCTTTCCTTGGTCTTGCTGGTGAGAAACAAACTTGGTCTAAGTCTATGTCAGTTAGCTGGAATCTGGGCTGTTGGAAACCAGTGAGGTGAAGCTCTCTGGGATGAAGGCTGAGGTTGTGGTAGGGGTGGGTGGGTGCAATGTGGCTGGGTTAGTTTCTTTATAGGGAGGGGCTCTCTCTTTCTCAGCCCCTCCAAGGATGGGTGAAGTTGCTTGCCGGAGGTCCTAGCAGAACCCACATTTGAGTCCCCCCCCTGCCCTATCATCACCTTCATCATTCTGTCTACCAGTTTTCAGTGACACTCAAGTGTCAGGCACCATGCTAAAAGTCTTTCCTTGCATTATCTCATTGCATCCTCTCGACAACTCTATGAAATAGGTACTGTTGGTAGCCCCATTTTACAGGTGGGTAAACTAAGGCTTAGACAGGTCTAGTAACTTGCCCAGGTAAGAGCCCAGACTGTTTGGCTTCAGAACCTGTCCTCTAAGCCTTCTGCCATAGTCATGGATTACGCCCATGACTCGAAAGCCCAATCCTCCCCATTCACCATTTAACAGCACTTAGCAAGGTCGAGACCAGGAGTGAGGCCTCAGGTAGCATGTCCTGCTTGAGGAAGGAGCCCAAGAAACAAGCCAAGCACCCATGGCCCCCACCTGTGGGCGGGTGCAGCCACCTGGCAGCCGTGTTCCAAACCCATTCCCAATGAGGTCTGTTAGATAAAGTAACAATTTAGAACCAGGCGTCCCAAGGCGCACCCACCACCGGCAATCAGACCTCATTTGCACTGAGACATTTATAGTCCGTGGTGAATTTCCATCATCAGTATAGGATGAGACACAGGAAGAGAAAGCTCTGGGCTTGAGAAGTTTTTCATTCTCTCGTCTGTACTTTCCAGCCTGCCTTGGGACAGCTACCTTGTCAGGGGTCATGCCCAGCTGACTTTTTCAAAAGGATTTTCCGACTCGAGGTGCTTGGAAAACATTATGTGGCAGTCATTTCAGGCTTGGGAAAATTTTTTCTTTTAATTCAAAAGATATTTACATTTGGGTCCTGAAGAGCCTGGCTGTTCTCCTTATTTCGTGAAAGCAATGCAATCACGTTGTCATATGTGACATGGTGCCTTATTTCATAAGCTGCTGGCCCCAAGAGAAGCCATTCACTCCCACAGGATCTGGGCTGGTACAATTATTTTTCACCAAAAGAAACTTAAGGTTAAGTGCTAATTAATGGAGGAGGTTGGCTTTTATACAGATAGATCGGTAGGTAGGTTTGGGGACATGTCAAACACACCATCTTTGTCTCTGCAGTTGAAAATATATTCATAAAGCCCACACAAATCTGTAGATTTGTTTAAAACTCTGTTTTTGTCATGCATATTCTGGTCTTGGTGTGCTCTGGCTAATAAACAACTTCTGACTCATGGCACTCAGTAACTGGTCATGACATTGACCCAGGTGTCATTCAGGGCATAGCCAATGGGGGTCAAAATCCCCCAGGTCATGTGAACCCATCAGTCTTTCCTCAACCAGGCCACTTGGGGATTGTCTTAGTTATCTTGGACCACCATTGAAAAGTATCATAGACTGGGTGGCTTAAGCAACCAAAAATTATTTGCTCACAGTTCTAGAGGCTGAAAGTCCAAGATCAGTGTTCCAGGCATGGTCAGTTTCTGGTGAGAGCTCTCCTCCTGGCTTGTAAATGGCCACTTTCTGTCTGTGTCCTTACATGGCAGGGAGGCAGGGAGGGGTGGGGAATGCAGGTAGGGAGGTGGGTAGGGAGGGAGGGAGAAACTGAGAGATGAAAGAGAGAAAGAGAGAGAGAGAGAGAGAGAGAGAGAGAGAGAGAGAGAGAGAGAGAGAGAGAGAGAGAGAGAGAGAGAGAGAGAACAAATTCTCTGGTTTCTTTTATAAAGGCACCGATCCCATCATAAGAGCCCCACCCTTGTGACTCATCTAAACCTAAGTATCTTCTAAAGACACCATCGAGAAATACCATCACGTCGAGGGTTAGGGCTTCAACATAGGAATTTGAGGGAGATGCAGTTCAGTTCATAGCAGGCACTTTCTGTTGTCAGGCCAGAGGACTGGCCTCTTAGTTGCTTCTGGGGTTCCCTGCAATGCTGGAGTAGCTGGTAGGCATTTTCCAAGGGGAGACACGAAGACCGATTAAGGCTAGAGGGTTATTCCAGAGGGCTGGACACATTGAAGGAAAGTTCATTGATGACTAGAAGAGCCCCAGATCCTATCAGACTCAGGATGTATCATTTTGAGGCAGGTAGGGGGCGGGGGCGAATATTGATCTTTGAAAGCTTTCTGGTGGAAAAGACCACACCTGATTTATCGGGGAAATGAATGTGACTGGTGGCTGTCATCTTCTTCAGACCATGAGATTTGAGGAAGAGGATATGATTCAGGTCTGCAAAACCATGGAGAAGGCAATGGACTTGTTGACCAAATCCCTGAAGTTGCCCAGAGAGGTGTCCAGAAACTTGAAGGAAGTAGGGATGTGGAAGGGAGCTGTATTATCAGGGAGATGTTCTGATTCTCTATTGCCATGTAAAAAAACACTCCAAAACTTAGTAGCTTAAAACAGTCACCATTCAACCACATATTGTTATGGCTCATGGATGAGGAATTCAGATAGAGTACAGCAGGCTGAATTTGTCTCTGCTCCGTAATGCCTGGGGCCTCAGCTAGGATAATTTACATAGTGGGGGCTGGGACAGCTAGGGTCTGGCTGGGATTCTCTTTCTTCCTGTAGCCCAAGGCCTCTCCATGTGGCCTCTCCAGCATGGTGACCTTGGCAGAGCTAGACTTCTTACATGGCAGCTGAGGGCTCCCAGAGCAAACATTCTAAGATCTGGGAAGTGGAAACCGCCAATATTTTAAGACTTGGAACAGTTACAAAGCCACCCAGATTTAAGAGGAGGGGATGAAGACCCCACCTCCTGATGGCAGGAGTTTGATGGGCACAGTTGGCGGCCATCTTTAATCTACAGCAAGAGGCTAACTGCTATAACATTTTGAAGTTTACCTCTTGCTCTCATTACAGTCCAACGTGGGTTGTTATGGGTTGCCTAGGGTTAGAGTTGGGCATAGGGATGACTGCTAATGGGTATGGAGTTTCTTTTTGGGGGTGCTGAAATGTCCTAAAATGGATTGTGGTGATGGTCGCCCAAGTCTGGAAGGCCATCCCAGTGGACTGTCCTCCACGCAGCAAACCTGTACCCAAGTTCTTTCTGATTTATGGCTCTGCCCTCTAGGTCTGAGCTAGCCAATAAAAATATAATGCAAATCACATGTGGAATTTTACATGTCCTAGTAGCCGCACTTTAAAAGGTAAAAATAAATAGGTGCAATCAATTGTAATATTTTTAACCGACTATATCCAAAATAGTATTTCAATATGCAATCAATATAAAAACATATTAATGAGATATCTTACATTTTTTTGGTATAAGTCTTTGCAATTTGGTGTATATTTACATACCAAATGTCAGTGCAGATTAACCACATTTCAAGTGTCCCTGGCCACATGTGGCTTGTAGCTACCATATTGGGCAGTTCAGCTGTAAACACTCAGGTCCCCTCCAGTCAGGCTGGGGACGAAGAGTGCATGGGAATTGCAAGGGAGGGTTTTACAGGCCAGACCTACAAGTGGCACAGATCACTTCTGTCCACGTTCCATTCATCAGGACTCAGACTGTAGTCAAGCCTTTACAACGGAGACTGGGACAAATGTTTCATCCATGTACCCAAGGAGGATAAGGAAACAGTGTTTGGCAAACACCCACCAGATTCTGTCCCAGAAGCCAAAAATTTTTGAGCACCTATGATGTGCTGCTTGGCCTGGTTGGCAGATTTTGCCTAGGTTTAGAGTAAGTGGGCCAAAGCTTTGTTTTATGTATTGGTTTCCCTTGATTCATAGGCCATAGTCCTTAAAGTGGCATCCAGGGTCTTCATGGCAGCTTGCTTCTCAGGGCTTCTTATAAAGGCCCTAATCCTGTGGACCCCTGCAGTTCCCATCTTGGTCATGCCATTTCTCCCACTGGGAATGCTGGATTTTCCCTGTTCTCATGGCGCTCCCTCAGTCTCTTAGTCTCCCCTTTTTGTCACCCTCCCGCCCCCGAATGGGCAGCATGTGGGGAAAGACATGCAGTTTAGAAGCAGTCAGGCCTAGATTCCAGCCCCAGTTCTACTACTCAACCTGCTGTGTGACTCTGGGCAAATCACTCAACCTCTCTGAGCCCCAGCCTCCTCCTCTATAAATGAAATAGTTGGAACTACTGCAGGATATTGGCCTCTGCCTGTCTCAGTTCTGCTCAGCTGCAGGTCGAAGCCCAACTGGTATTTGAGCTAGTCCTAACCTGGGCAGACCTTAGAAGAGGGCCAGACTCCTACTCATTGAGGGGGGTAGACTTGATCTTGCTGCCCCAGTCCTCATCAGTGAGATGCCTGGGGTGGACTGAGACTCCCCTGTACCTCTCATGTGATAGTTCACCTGAAGGTCTAGTCTCTGCCTCAGTTTCACCATCCAGCTCTTAAGGAGTTTGCGAAGAAGAACCGCAGCCTGCTTCTGACGGGAACCCTGATCTGTAAGTTTCTTCCTGGGGGTGGGATGTCCCCTCATCCCCAACACTCCCCATATCCCCAAGCCAGCCTGCATCCATTTCTGTTATCTACCTGGAAAGTGGCCCCTGCCTGCTCCAGTTCCTCCTATGCCTCAGGACTCCTATTGGCCTTATCACCAGATGAATGGACCTTGGGGACCTAATGCCAGCCCTGCTCAAGCAAGCCCTCTCGGAGGAAAGGCCTCAGCCAGCCCACACTGTGCAGGGCCCCACTTCCTCGCCTCCCACCCCTGGCCTCCGGCCGTCTCCTAGGGACAGGCCATGCTGGACTGGCTGCTTGAGGCACCGACAGAAAGAGGTGAGGAGTGGACAGTGAATGTCAGGTGACCAGTGACTTTGGGCCAAAGTTCCCATTCCTTATGTTCAGCGGAGACAAGTCCCCATTCATTATATTCTTGAATGTTTAACTGGGCCAGGAGCAGTGGAGATAGAAACTGTAAGGCAGAGCATGCTACACCCATTTTACAGGAAAGGAAACCGAGATGCAGAGAGGTTCGGAGACTTGCTCACTTCTCACAGCACCTAAGTGGTAGTTGGATTGTGATTCTCGGTCAAATGAATGTTGAAGTCTGTGTTCCTAACTAGGGTACAAACCTACCACCTTAAAGATGAAAAGAAAGATATGAAAGCAAATACATGGAGACTATAGCTGGTACCTAGAGGTAAACTGAGGAGCCACTGCAATTCAGACATAAAATCACTGTCTGACCCTTTGTCCAGAAAACTCCTAGTGTAAGGAGTGAGCTTGTCACCCGGAAAAGCCCTGAAGGACAGCCAGGTCAGGGTAGGAATCAGCGAGTGTTTGAAGAAGGGTGATGTGTCTGATGGAGAAGGGTGCTCGGGAGGGTGCGAATGGCCATGAGGGTGAGTTGGCTCACCCACAGAGGGGGCGTCATAACACAGGGCCTCGGAGCTCTTGGGGGCTTTTTTCCCACTTTCCCGCCCCTCCAGATTCCGTCAGAGGTGGCCTCTGGAGCCTGCCTGAGTCTCTGCTCTGTTTCTTGGCTCACCCAGCCCCCTGCTTGTCCCCAGTTCAGCCTCCCAAGTGTCCTGATGTTCAAAAGAGGATGTGTAGGTGGTGGGCATGAGTGTCTGGTCGCTGGGGAGAAGTCGGCTTCCCTGTCAGCAGATACAGCGCGCTGTCATGTCCCCTGGGGGCTTGGAGATGGCCATGGCTCTGGGTCATCACGCAGGGGGCGTTTCTGGCTCTGCTGGCTGAGGCCTGAGCGTCCTAAGCATGGGGATTCTTGAAAGGCACACCTGCCAGTGGTCTCCCTGGATGTGAGTTGCCTCTCTTTCCTGACAAACCACAGCATCGAACACAAACAATGTGGAAATGGAGACGTTTCCGCAGACAACTTCCTGGTGCTGATAACGCTGGCCTGGCCACCGAGACCTGATGCGCCTCTTACATCCCCGCCCTTCAGTAATGCAGGAACTTGGCTGATTTCACTCTGCCTGGGCCCTGAGGCCTTGCTGATACGTTGAACTCCCTGCACGAGCAGGGCTCCACTGCCGTGGGTAAGGTGCAGAGGCAGGGGTTCTCCTCAGCACCCCACCCCGCCCCCTGGCCCATCTCTCCTTTCCTCTTTGACTTAGCATAGATGGTGGAAAGGCTCAGTCCAGGTTTACAGTCTGACTCCTCTGCCCATCAGCTGTGACCCTGGGCAAGTTGCTTTTCCTGTGGGCACCTCGGTGTTTACATCTAGACAGCGGCTGTAACAATAACAGCCACCTCCATGAACTTGTGAGAATGAAACGAAGATGTGTATGTAAGCGTGCCTAGAACAGTAATTGGCATATAGGAAGTGCTCAAGAAAGGTTATCGCCCATCTTTCCTGCTGGGTGGTACCAGAGGAGAGGATGATGTTTTATTAAACAAAAACTTACATAAAGAACCAGACATTCCACTTCTAGGCATTTACCCAAGAGAAATGAAAACATATGTCCACACATGAATGTTGCGCATGAATGTTCATAGCTGCATTATTTATCATAGCCTCCAAGTGGAAACAACCTAAATGTTCTTCAACTTACGAATGGATACACAAAATGTGGCATATGCATACAACAGAATAGTGTGCCATAAAAAGGAATGACGTTTGGATACGTGTTACGACATGGATGAACCCTGAAAATACGCTAAGTGGAAGAAGCCAGACACAAAAAGTCACACACTGTCTGATCCCATTTCTGTGAAATGTCCATAAGAGGCAAATCTAGAAAGACAGAAAATACGTTACTGTTGGCCTAGGGTTTGGGGCGGGAATATGGAATGAGTGGCTACTAATGGGTATGGGAGTTCTTTTTTGGGGTGATAAAATGTTCTAAGATTGATTGTGGTGATGACTGTACAACTCTAGATACAGTAAAAAAAAGTGCATTGAATTGTATACTTTAAATAGGTGGGTTGTATGATATATGAATTATACTTCAATAAAGCCATTTAAAAATGAAAAGTTGGATAGAATAAAAGAAACTTACTAGCACTTGCTATGCGCTAGGCATTAAGGTGCTTCATAAATATTCGCCCATTGAATCCTCAAAACAAGCCAATGAGAGGAAGCTATGACCCCATTTCTGCAGTTGTGGAAACAGAGACACAGAGAGGGAAAGTAACATGCCCAAAGTCACACAGCTGCTTAGTGGCAGACCTGGGAACTGAACGGACATCTGGCATTCTCACTTGTGCCCTTATCACCACACTAAGCTGCTCCCTTTTTATAGCAATCAGAGGTCAGACTGTGTGTGTGACAGAGAGGGGTGTCAGAGGACCTCATCCGCCCAGAAAGACCTCCAGGGGCCCCCCCACCTCTCGCAAGGGACCTTCTGGGACCTGGGTGGCCTGGGCCTGGGAGCAGGGCCAGGTGTTCTCGGCTGTCTCACGCTTCTTGTGTTTGCTGCTGTGCTTCCTTAGTGGGGAGGCACATAGATGGCACTGCTGGTTTTGTGGGGAGACAGAGGAGAGGATTACAGCACAGCAGCACCTGATCAGAGCACCTTGTTGTGCATCTCAAGTTTCCCTTCCCCTCGCTCCCAGCCTTCTCTCTCTCACCCCTGTGGTCTACACCCTCTTAAAATCCCCCAGTTGTCCACAGAGAGTCAGCCTGTACTCTCAGCTTGCAAAACCCCCTCAGCAAAATGGAGGTTTGCCCCCAGGGGTCTCTGGTTACACTGCAGCCTCCGCTGGGTTCCTTTGACTTACAAGCCCCCCAAGCCCTCGGAGGACCTGACTCCTCCTTACTGTCTCCTTTGGACATGAGTGTGAGCCTCACCCTCATTGCAGCTCCACCGGTCAGGTCCCTAGGCCTTGGGGTGTCCGCCGGCTCCTGCAGTAAGACTGTAAGTGCTGACCCCAGGGAGCTCACCATGCCCACTCGATTTGGAGTCACGCCAGAATCCCAGGCCCAGTGAAGCCCCAGCAGCCTGGTTGACCACTGAGGGTACACTGAGATGTCCCCATGAGTCAAGAGGTGGATTAGCAAATGATGGAGAGCAAGGACTCAGCATTAGCCGGACCTGGGGCCAACCCTGAGTCTGCTGTGGCCTTGGGCAAGTCCCTCTATCTCTCTGAGCCTCAGTTTCACCATCCGTAAGATGGAGACACTGACAGGGTGCTGTGAGGTTTAAATAAGGAAATGTGCGTAAGGTGCGTGGGCATACTTCCTGGTGCGCAGCAAGCCCCCAGAGGCACAGAACCTTTCATTACTGTTAGGATAGCCCCAGGATATCTCAGGGTTGTGGCTGATGGCTTCTGTTGAAGGTATTGTGTGAACTCTGCCCCTCAGCCTGAGCCTTCTAGCTGGTAATCTTTAGCTCCCAAGATGCCACTTTTGCCTTCTGCCCGGACTTCGTTTTGGACTGGTTCCTTCTGTTCTCAGGGATGAACTCAGCAGGTTCGGCTGGGCCCTGCCCGTGAGCGGGACTCTCAGCTCACGGCCTTGATCCTGAACCAGCCATGATTCATGGCCACGTCTTCCTTACCAAATCCCCCACCCCTCCAGCAGGTGTGACTTGAAGCTCACCCTGGACCTCTGAGCCCAGTGTTGTGGGGTAGCCTGGGGACCAACCTCTCCAGAGAGGAGCGTAATGCCCGTTGGAGTGGCCTGGGCAGTTGGAGAGAAAGACCTTGGTCAGTGACTAGAAACTGGCACCAGGTGGGGGCGGGAGCCTAGATGTACCAGCAGAGAGCCTGGCTCTGAGGAGCAGATAAGAAGTGGGTGTTTCTGGGTGACGCTGAGGGACTAACAGCCTCTGACCCAGTTTGGGAGCTCCTGGCCCCTCTCGGAGTTGGAATCGCACAAATCGGTTTGCAGACCGGCACATTCCACTTAATTAGCGTGGCCTCCTTTTGGCTGGGAAAACACCATTAAATGGGCTGGGTTGGCCTGAAATCCTACCGGTGGCCTCAGCCTCAGTCCCACAGGGCTATGTGTCCCTCCGGCTCTGTCCCCTTAGCTAGGCTGGAAATCAGAATGGCCTGAGTTTCTGATTTGGAGCGTGAGACAAATCCTAACCCTGCCTAAACCCTGGGAAACACCTGGCTCAAACATGGCACGTGTGAGTCGGCCCTAGGGCCTGGGGTGTGTGGGGTCAGGAAGAAGGGGAGCTAGAGGGTTTACCCCAGCACACTCTGCCTCCCAGGTTTCCTCAGCCTGTGCCCTGCCCCGTCCCAGCTGAGAGCTGGGACGCGGACCCCTGACTTTTAGGGCACCTACCCCACGGCCCCTGCATAACGCTATACCCTCTGTATGCACCACCCTTGTACTAAAGCTCTGCAACGTGGGTCCGACTCATAGATGAGGAGACCGAGGCTCAGAGAGGTTGTCACTTGCCCAAAGCTCACACAGCTAGAACGCAGTGCCTGTATCCTTACCTGCAGATCTCCTGGCTCCGGTGCAGTTTCGGTCTGCCCCTGCACAGCCTGGCTGTGTTTCAAGGCAGCCCTCATCACCTGTGTTTTAAAAGCCTGTGGGGTTTGATTCCTGGTTTTGGAGGGAGAGTGATCACACAGGCTATGGGCCCCAGGAGAACAGAGGAACTCCCAAATCCTGGGTGTGCTGACCTTTGTGGTTTGAGTGTGTTTGCAGTGAGAAGAGGGACACACATGGGTTCTACCCCTTCCTTGCTAGGTGAACTTCAGCAGGGAACGTGATCTCTGAGCTGCCTCTGCTCGTCTGTAAACTGGGGGCAACAGCAGCTCGTATCTCAGGATTGTTGTGAGGATGAAATAAGGTGACATACAAAGGGCTTTGCACTTAGTCAGGGTCCCAGCAATGCTGGCTGTTGTCTCCCCAGGAGGCCTGTTGTGGTTAGCTTCTCGGATGGAGCCTGGTACGAAGGACGGCTGCTTGCTTTCCTCCCACCCTGTGGACGTCTGACGTAAAGCACGTCTCTTTCCCAGAGAGGGCACAGCCGGGCATGAAGCGGGTGGAGAGTGACCCTCCCCGACCTGGAACACAGCCCTGCCTGGGTATGTCAGGAACCGGGGCACAAACTGTGACTTCTAAGTGCCCCACAGTCTGGAAACTACTGGGTGTTTAAAAAATTAAAGTGAAATTCGCATGACATAAAATTAACCATTTTACCCAATTCGGTGGCATTGAGTACATTCACCATGTTGTGCAGCCATCACCTCTTATCTAGTTCCAGAACATTGTCATCACCCAAAAAGGAATCCCTGTACCCATTACCAGTCGCCCCCCCATTCCTTCTCCCCTCAGACTTGGGTAAACACCAGTCTGCTTTCTTCTGTCTGTACGAATTTGCCTGTTTCGGATATTTTATGTAAATGGAATCATACAATGTGTGACCTCTTGTGTATGGCTTCATTTGCTTAGGATAATGTCAAGGTTCATACGTGTTGTAGCATGCATCAACACTTCATTCTTTTTTTTTTTAATGTTTGGATAATATTCAGTTGAATGGATAGACCACATTTTGTGTATCTGTTCATTAGTTGATGGAGAAACTGCTGTTTTTAAAAGGGACTTGAGGAGAGAGCAAGGCTGGGCTGAGAGGGACACACACACACACACACAGAGAGGCTGCAGCCCACCCTAATGCCCACCCCCTGCAGTGATGGTCAGAGGGCACTGTGTTCGTGGCTCCTCTGGCCTTGTCAGCACATTAATGCTCAAACTTCAACCGGGTGCTGATTGGGCCAACAGGGGGAGTGGTTCCGGGGAGACGGTTAAAGATCCACCAGACACAGAGGATCAGCTTCCCGTGTGGTCCAGCCCAGGACTCACCAAAGTGCATGGGTCAGACCCAAGGCTCTGGAGCGAGACATCCGGGCTCAAGTCCTAGTTCCACAGTTTACTGGATGACCTTGGGCAAATCACTCAACCTTTTCTGTGCCTCAGTTTCTCTTTTGGTTACATAAATAGAATAACACCTACTTACAAGGGTTGTACTGAGGGCTAAGTGAAGTCTTTCTTTAGCTCAGAGGATGGTTCCAAAACACATTAGCTATTAGCTAGCATTATTCTTTGATTCTATCAGTTGGCATTCAGCCTAACGCTGCAGTCTTGTGGTCGTGCTGAGCCCCTGATGGGACCAGGTCCCTGCAGTGCGCCCTCATGGCACGGTCCCATCCATTTGAATGGTTATCTTGTTCCTGTGTATCCCTGTGACTCCCACCAAGGCAAGGACTGATCCGGTTTGGCTCAGCCCAGTATATACGCCTGGCTCAGTCCATATAAACGGCCGCACACCCACGCCCACACCACTTCTGCCTTTTATCTCGGGAGTCCAAGGCCCTGCCCCAGTGAGTGAAGCTCATGCCTTTTTATTTTGAGATAATTTTAGATTCACGTGAAGATTAAAAAAATAATAGAGAGGTCCCTTCTACCCTTCGCCTAGTTTACCCCAATGGTAACATCTGACAAAACTATAATATAACATCACAACCGGGAAACTGACATTGATATAATTCACCGACCCTAGTCAGTTTTCATGCATGCGTGTGTGTGTGTGTGCATGTGTGTATTCAACTCTGTGCATTTTTTATCCCAGATGTAGAGTGGTGTGACCACTACAGTCAAGATACAGCATTTAAAAGTATTGATGATGTGTTGAAATGATAATATTTTGGATATAGTGGGTTAAATAAAATTATATGATTAAAATTTTACCTATTTTGTTTTTAAATGTTGTTACCAGAAAATTTAAAGCTACATATGTGGCCCCCATTATATTTCTATTGGACAGTGAGTGCTGGTCTAGAACATTACCATCATTCCAGAAAGTTCCCTCAGGCCCCTTTTTAGTCAGTCCTCCACCCTCTCCCAGGCAAGTACTGTTCTGATTGTTTTTTTTTTTTAAGCCACTACAGGTCAGTTTGTTTTTTTGGGGGGTGAAATTCACATAACATAAAATTAACATTTTAAAGTATACAAGTCAATGGCATTTAGTACATTCACAATGTTGTGCAACCACCACCTCTGTCTAGGTCCAAAACATTTTTCTCACCCCAAAAGGAAGCCCTTCACCCATTATCAGTCAGTCGTTCCTCATTCTCCCCTCCTTCCAGCCCCTGGCAACCACCAGTTTGCTTTCTGTCTCTATGGGTGTACCTATTTTGAGCATTTCGTATAAATGGAATCATAGAATATGTAATCTTTTGAGCCTGGCTTTCTTCAGTTAGTATAATGTTTTAAAGGGTCATCCATGGTGTAGCGTGTATCAACACTCATTCCTTTTGATAACCAAACACATGCACACACTGGGTTGTTTCCGCCTTCCGGCTCTATTTTAGCTATTGAGAACAGTGCTGTTATGAACACGAATGTACATATGTTTGTTTGAGCTTCTGTTTCCAATTATTGGGGGTATATACCTAGGAGTGGAATTGCTGGATTATTTGGTAATTTTATGTTTAACTTTTCGAGGAACTGCCAGACTGTGTTCCCCCAAAAGCTATAGCCTTTTACTATGTACGAGGGTTCCAATTGTTCCACATCCTTGCCAACACTTGTTACTGTCTGCTTTTTGATTATAGCCGCCCAAGTAGGTGCGAAATGTACAGTGAGTTCTGCTTATTCTAGAACGTCATGCACGTGGAATCACAGCATGGCTTCTTGTGTATGAGGCTTCTTTCATTCAACCTATGAATGAGGATATTTGAGGTGTGTGGTTTGAGTGCTTAAAAAGTAGTCATGGGCCGGCCTAGTGGCGCGTTGGTTAAGAGCTGGCTTGGGACGCCAGAGGGCCCCGGTTCGGATCCCACATATGAGGGCCAGTGACACTGCCCTCTACAGCTAAGAAGCTGAACAACAGCTCAACCTGGAGCTGGGCTGCCCGGCGATGGCGTAGGCTGCAGCTCCTGTGGCAGTGGGTTGCCATGGGCTACCGTGTGTAGCCAGCAGCCAGCGTGAGCGGCCAGCAGCCGCAGTGAGCGGCCGTCCAGAGGCCGGCGACTGATCTGCCTCACCTGGGAAGAGCGCAATGATGGTGCCAACTTGGGCCAGTGAAGCAACGTCCTCCACAGCTAGATTGAAGAACAAAACGACAGCAACTTGTCTGTTCCCCTTCCCCCAGTTCCCCAGCACTGTTCCCATCCCCCCAATTCCCCAATAAAACTCTTAAAAAAAAAAAAAGTAATGTCATGGCCGATGGAGAATATTAAAGGGGAAGATAAGGTTCTTTAAGGCAAAGGTGGCAGCGTGCTCCCCTATCCCCACACTGAAATCACCTGTGATGAAGGAAGAGGCAGGGTACATTGATAGGGAACAAAAGGACTGTGACATATTTAGGGAGGTCAGTCAGGGAAGTTCTCCCCCAGGAAGTGACCTTAGGTGACCTGGCCGATGAGAAGGAGCCCGTCTGCAGAAAGACAGAGGAGGCTAGGCTAGAGCAGAGTGTTCTAGGCAGAAATAGTAGCATAAGCAAGGGCCCTGGGGCAGGGAACACCTCCGGTGTTTCAGTGCTAAGTCAGGAAGGATGCAAAACCTCTGGGAAAGGATGAGGGACGTTACTGCTGGCTGATGGATCGTGGTGTAGGGGCCACAGCCTCATGTTAGCTACGAGTGGGCCCCAGGATGGGGACGTTCACGAACTATGCCAGCCTTCCCAGCTCCAACGGGCAGCTCATCTGAGATATTATGGCTCAATTCCGGTCTTTCAGTCTCAAACTGGAGGGCTGGGGATGGGGAGGGATGCAGTCAGGGGCGGCTGAGTCTGAGATTGTGGGGCGCAGCCTGTAATACTCACAGGGACTGTCACCTGGACCCCAAAGCAGGCTAGGAAGCCTGAGTCTCGCTGACCCACGTGCACCCTCATCATCTGAGGCCCATGGCGGACAAGGAGGGGCTGTGCATGGCTCAGCCTGGTGCCCTCCCCTCTCTGGAGAGCTTTAGCTCTAAGCTCAGATCCACGCCCTGGCCAGCCTCCTGGAGCTTCGAGAACCAAGTGTCCTGGACCCTGGACCAGTGTGCACCTGAGCCCTGTATGCAGGAGAAAACTGACCCCAGCCCTGAGTTACATAAGGACATCTTTGGAATTTGTCTCCTTTTTGAAATGAAATGGGAAAACTACACCTACAGAAGCAGGTACAGGGATTAAATGGGAGGGAAACTCCCTCGGGGTCACCACTGGGTCAGTCTGCTTACCCAGTGTCGGTTTATTCACTCAGCAAACGGTGTTTGCACACAGCGTCATGGGGGGGGGTACAAGAACAGATGTCCAATAAATGTTTGTGGGACAGAGAGAGGAGGGGGAAAGAGGTTCAGGAAGGAAAGAAGGAAGGAAGGAAGGAAAGAAAGGGGGGAAGGAAGGAAGGAAGGAAGGAAGGAAGGAGGGAAGGAAAGGAGACAGATTGGACAGAAATGCCCTCAGGGAGCTCACAGCTGTGCCCATGTGACTAAATATTTACAACCTAAGCTCAGCGCTGGTCAATAGAAAAATGATGTGAGCTGCATATTTAATTTAAAATTGTCTAGTAGCCATATTAAAGCGGAAAAGAAACAGGTAAAATTAATTTATGTAATTTCCTTTAACCCAATATATCTTTGTAACACGTAATCAGTACCACAAATCGCTGAGACATTTTCCATTTTTTGTTGTTGTTGTTGTTCTAAATCTTCCAAGTCCAGGGTGCATTTTCCATTCTCAGCACCTCTCACGCTGGATTATGCACATTTTGAGTGCTACGCAACCCCATAGGGCTCGAGGCACTTTCAAGGCCACTGTGAAGGGTGACTGACGCTCTGGTTGAGGTGCACACTGCCTGCTGAGGGCCCTTATTCAGGGTCAAGGGAGACTTAACCGAGGTGGTGCATTCAGTCATGTATTCATTCGCTCCTTTCATGTTCCGCTCATGTTTATTGAATGTCTCCTGCACTGCCGTGAGGGCCGGGCAGGGATTTGGCTGCTGGGAAGCAGAGAAGAATATTCCAGACCAAGGGGAGGGCAGATGACCAGCTCGAGGAGGAGGGCAGAGCGGGGGTCTGCCTTGTTCACTGCTGCGTGCCCACGCCTGGCCCGCAGTTGGTGCCCAGTGACTGCTTGTGGAGGAGGGGGGAAAGGAGGAGAGAAGTTGGGTGCTTCTGGAGCACAGGAGACACAGGAAGGAATGGTGAGAGAGGAGACGAGTTATCAGAACCCCCTGGGAGGGTTCTTGTTAAACCCTAGATTGCTGGCCTCTCCCCCAGAGTTCCTGATGGGTAGAGTCACAGGGTGCACATTTCTGATGAGTTCTCCAAAGCGATGTTGCTGCTGCTGCTGGGACCACCCTGTGAGAACCGCCCTGTGAGAACCGCCCTGTGAGAACCGCTGGCCGCGTGAAGGCAGTGGGGACCATGAGAGGCTTTTGAGCAGGAGAGAAATGCATTCAGGTCTGTGATTTAGACGACTGTAGGTGGCTGCTGGGGGCAGGGGGTTGCCTCCCCCACCTCTCTAGCCAGGTCAGGGGTACCTTTAGCTCGGGAGGGTGCCTCAAGACCCAGTCCCATCCTCAGGCAGTAGGGAGGCCCTGGCTGTGCCCCTGGAACAAGAAAGAGACCCAGGCGATAAGTGATATGTTTTCAGCACTGTGGGTAGAAATAGAAACCCTTAGTCAGCTGTCGGGTTTAGAAGAATTTCCCTGGTTAGCGGAAATTTGACTGACTGTGGGAGGCTGGAGGCTTTTTGTAATCTTCCTCTCAGACAACCTTAGGAGGCTGTAACTCCTACTGTACAGATGAGGAAAACTGAGGCTCAGAGAGGGAAGACCATGTACCCGAGAGCAGGTCGCTGGGAAATGGTGGGGTCTGAAAGTTTAGCCACTGCACCTGTGTTTTCATGCCAGCTGCCATACTTAGGTAGATTGCCTGTCCCCCAGTGGTACGTTTTGGTGGTCCCTCTCCAGGGTGGGAACCATTGTAGCGAAGGTCAGAGCAGCCCTTTCATCCGCCTGGCTCAGAGCCTGGAGCTGGGCGTGCTGGTAGAACAGGAAACAGGAAGGCTATGGGCTGTGGATCCTCAGCTCTGACACCGGGGGTTTAGAACATGTTTAGCTCTGAGACATGCATTGACATTGTCCTAGGGGAGCCAGCATGGAGCCTCTGAGCAGAGTGGTTTGGGGCAAGTTCATGAAACTCTCTGTGTCTCAGTATCCCCCCCCCCCCTTTGTAAAGGAAGAGCCATCTGAGAGGCTGCCTTCCTCCTGCCCCGGGGCTGCTGTGAGGATTATATGACACAGTGCCTGCTCAGGGCTAGGCACGCAGCGAGGGCTCCGTGTGAGCTCTTGCTATCACCGGCTGGTTAGAGGCTGATGTGTCTGCTCTCTGTTCCCACACTGGGCTGAGTCCTGGGACAGGAGGGTTGGAGACAGTCCATTCTCATCTATCGCTGGGAGCGGCAGCAAATGATCCCCGGGTCCCAGGGCTGAGGACATTCTCAGCAAAGGACTCCCAAGTGCCACACTGAACTCTGTCCCCAGCAGCTGCCCTGGTCGCCCCCAGCCAGGCCTTGCTAAGAACAGTGGGTGCCAGAAGCTCTGCAAAGCCTGCAACTTGCTCCCCTCCTGACCCGGCCAGCTCCTCTCTGATAAGAGAGTGGATTTTTCCATTTCGTGCAGTAGAAATGCCCCCGTTTCCTCTCTGCCCACCAGCCGCCCTGGTTTCTGCTCCTGAGCAGGCAGAAAGTGGGTATCTGACATCACAGGAGATGGTGCCGCAGGAGGGGAGAGTGTGAAGGACAGGGGCCCCTGGGGCAAGTGGCCTGGTGGCAGGCTGCCTACCATATTAGGAGATAGACGTCTCTGTTTTGATGCGACAAGGGACCTGAGTCTGTATCAGAAATGACACAACCAAATACCAGCAAACAAACCCCCCCAGCCGACAAACAGGAAACGGGGTCCAGATAAAAATACCATCCTGTTTGCAGCTGCAGCCTTCACCGCACAGGTTGCAGAAGG
Source organism: Hipposideros armiger (assembly GCF_001890085.2). Lineage (NCBI taxonomy): Eukaryota > Metazoa > Chordata > Mammalia > Chiroptera > Hipposideridae > Hipposideros > Hipposideros armiger. The sequence goes on from NW_017732546.1 coordinate 78,864, forward strand.
TCACGCTCTTGACAGGAAATGTGGCTGCTTTTGGAGGGGAGAGGTGGCTGAGTTGGGGGGGGGGTCAGGGGGGTTGCGGTGAGATGGTGGGGAAAAAGATGAACAACAGCAGGCTTTGGGGGACAGGGTTGTGTGCCTCCTTCATTCCTTGGCAAGTAAAGAAATGGGACCCGATCGGCCTGCCTTTCTCCTGGCCATGACCTCAGGGTCCATCTTGGACATTCATGTATTTCTTCCTCGCCTACCTGGGACCATTAGACTTTTATTGTGAGAGTGAAATGGTTTTCAACATACTTTGTTATCCACAGAGCGCTGCATCAGGAATCAGTAAACTGTTTCTGTAAAAGGCCAGATAAGAAACACTGTGGGCTGTGTGAGCCACACAGTCTTGTTACGACACAGAGAGTAGCCACAGGCAATCCGTGAACAAATCAGCGTGTGTCCTAATTAAACGGCATTTATGGACGCTGATATTTTAACTTTTACATAATTTTAAGGTGTCTTGAAATATTCTTCTTCTTTGATTCCTCCTCCACCATCCCCCAATCACTAAAAAATGTAGAAACCATTCTTGGGAGCAGTTCAAAATTGCAAGATTTGGCCACTGGATGACAGTTGTCCAATTCCTGTACCATACAGACAAAGGAGTTATTATTATTGTTGTTATTTAACTTCCTACTCCACACAGGAATCCAGCGTCAGCACTTCCATCAAGGGATCAGCCAGTTGGAGACCTCATTTCTGCCCTAGAAACTTGTAGCAGAAACATGGTTCTTATCCATTGGCTATCATTCTGTGAAGGATCTTTGTTTTTTTCTTAGTGATATTGGAAAATTCAGATTACAAAGGTGGTCCATACGTATTTTTTAAACGCTTGGAAAATTCTGGCAACCTTAAAATAAGAATCACTGATAACCACAGTTCGTATCTTAACTTTTTCCCAATGAGAAGTGTGTGCATGTATGCAATGCATTTTTCCTTTCCGATTGAGAGTGCATTGAATGTATAGTTTTGATCTTGTTTTTCCATTCAACATTATATACCAAGCATTTTCCCATGTCATTAAAAATTCCTCAGAGACCACCCGCAGAATGTTCCGTAATTTACCTAATCAGGGCCCAATTGTGTAGACGTTTGGGTTGCTTCCCGTATTTCTCGATGATAAACAATGTATATAAACCGTGCTGCTGTGACCATCCTTGCCTATACCCCTAGCTCCCCTCCCTCTGATCTTTTCCTTTAGAGAGTGTATGTGCGACAGAGTCCACGGAAAATTGCGTGTTTGACTTACATACTGACCAATTTTTGTCTTCTTGAGTTTCGCTTTACTCATTATGCAATTCGTAAGGTTTCCGAACTGATAATGACTTTATTCTCCCCAACCCACCGCTAGCCCCCCAGCAACCACACGTCTGCTTTCTGTGTAGTTTTCATTCTTAAGTATCTTTTCAAAATCAACCCAAAGCTGATTACCGCCTCTTTTTTTACCTGGATTCCATTCTACATCATAGTAATTTACCACCCCTGCTTTCTCTGTGTTTGCATTTTGACTTTTTTCTATTATTTTTAGTCTCTCTCTTATTTTGTTTGGATGTATCGCTTGTAAGCAGCCCACAGTTGAATTTATTTTTCTTCTTTTCAGCAACCAAATCTTTACTGCTTTATAGGGGAAGATAAATGATTTTATTTACTATTAATAGTAGAGGTTTGGTTTTTGGTCATCTTGTTTCATGCTTTGACGCATTTATGTTTCTGTTTCTGTTGTATGTGGGGTTTTTTTTCTGACTTTAAGGGCTACTATGTTTATTTGCTCTTATCTTTTCCATTGATATGGAAGATATAAATCCCGGTTTCAATTTTGTGGGTGGTTACCTTTAAAATCCTCAAAAATCTTGTTTAACTTTCTCCATTAGACAAGCAGAGCCCAGAGGGGATTTGCTCCTGCCCGGTGCTGAGGGTGAGAAGGGAGACAGAGCACCTTTAGGAGTAAATTGAGAGATGGGCAGAAAGGCACTGGGGGGGGGCTGGGACCCCCAATTAGGGGTGGGGGGTTTTGGGGCAGAGTGGGACCAAGAAAACCAGCCAGAAGATTCAAAGTGGGCAGGTGGGAACTGGAGGAATTCCCCGACCCCATAGGCAACTTGTTTTCTCTGCCTAAATCCTGAGAGGGATGGATTTTATTCTTGGTTATATTGGAGTGAGGATCTCTTGTTACCAGTTGTGCATGAAACACCAGTTGTGCCTGAAATGAACCAGATTAGAATTGAGTCTCAACACTGATTAACTAAGCGAGCTTGAGTAAATAAATCATAGATGTTCTCTGTTGAATGAGTTGAGAATAGCACCTAAGTCATATGGCTGTTGTAGGGATTGACTGGGATGAGACTTGTAAATCTTGGCATAGTGCCTCACACTTGGAAAATCCTCAATAACTGTTAGGTATTATGATGATGGCTGTGAAGCCTTTAGTGTTGGTCTGTGTGCCGCTCCTACCTGGTGGGCTGGGAATATTTTTATCTATTGCTTGCCTGGAGATATGAAATAATTGGGCTATTTTAAAAAAAATGGAGGAGAGAGAAGTGGAAAGAGAAGTGAGGTGAGAGAGTTGGGGTTGGGGAGCCACAGGAATTGAAGAAGAGGAGTGCAGGCATTTGGGGAGACAGGGGCATGGGGATAGGAGAGATACCTTGGAGAGTTCCTGGGCGGCCAAGCTCAGTAGGACAGAAAGGAGATCGGGTTCCTGGGTCTTCTGGAAGTTGCAGGGGGAAGTGCTGGGAGAATTCTGGAAGCAGAATTGTTGAACAACAGGAGCCTGGCACAGTTGAGATCCGACGTGTTCATGAGCAGAATGGGGACATTCCGGGGGCATGTGTCTGGACCAGCAGTACCCTTGCCTTGAGTCCCTGAGATAAAGCACTGTGGAAAGTTGGGAGTGGGGAGAGGCAAGATATCTATGGGGCAGGTTGGGGAGCAGGACAGAAGGAGAGGGGAGGAGCGGGAGAGAGGGAAGCGTACACAGGCAGTCCTTGCAGACCCATATCTTCTCCACATTAGATGCGTTAAATGCAGTTCTCGCTCCCTTTAAGGAAAGCCAGTCCATAAATGTCCGCTCTCACGTTAGGCTGTGATTCCTCCCTAACCCTGCGTTCCAGAAAGACTGTGCATTTTTCAAGATTCACTGCAGCTTACTTTGTACATAGGCTTTCTTGGTTTCCTTCTGTTTGCTTGTTTATTTATTTAGAGTTTATTATTATTTTTAGAACAGCTGTAGGTTTACAGGAAAATTGAGGGAAGGTACAGAGATTTCCTGTACATCCCTGGCTCCACATATGCACAGTCTCCCCCATTATCAACAACCCCTACTAGAATGGGACAGTTGATACCACTGATGAATCTACACTGACACATCATAATCACCCCAAGTCCATAGTTTGCATTAAGGTCCACCCTTGGTGATGTACATTCTATGGGCTTGGACAACTGTATAATGATATGTCATCATCATTATGGTATTATCCAGAGTATTTTCAGTGCCCTAAACATCCTCGGTGCTCAGCCTATTTATTGCTCCCTTCCCCCCAATTCCTGGCAACCACTGATCCTTTCACTGTCTCCATAGTTTTGTGTTTTCCAGAATATCACATGGTTGGAATCATACATTATGTAGCATTTTCACATTGGCTTCTTTCACTTAATATTACAATATGCCTTTAAGTTTCTCCCATGTCTTTTCATGGCTTGATAGCTCTTTTTTTTAAGCACTGAATAATATTCCATTCTTTGGGTATGCCACAGTTTATCTACTTAACCTACTGAAGGAAATCTTGGTGACTTCCAAGTTTTGGTGGTTATGAATAAAGCCACTCTAAACATCCATGTGCAAGTTTTTGTGTGGATGTAGTTTTCAGCTCTTTTGGATAAATACCAAGGAGTGCAGTTGCTGGATTGTATGGTAAGAGTATGTTTAGTTTTGTAGGAAACCACCGACAGTGGCTGTACCATGTTGCGTTCCCACCAGCAATGGATGAGAGTTGACCATGTCTGTGTGTGAATATAACATATATCTGTTTCTGGGCTCTCCATTCTGTCCCATTGATCTATTTGCTTATTCTTTCACCAATAGCACACTGTCTTGATTAACGTAGCTGTATAGTACGTCTTGGAGTCGGGTAGCATCAGTCCTCCAACTTTGTTCTTCTCCTTCAATATTGTGTTGGCTATCCTGGGTCTTGTGCCCCTCCATAGACACCTTAGCATAAGTTTGCCGATATCCCTAAACTGACTTGCTGAGATTTTGATTGAGATTGCATTGAGCCTGTAGCTCAAGTTGGGAAGAACTGACATCTTGACACTATTGAGTCTTCCTATCCATGAACATGGACTATCTCTCCATTTATTTAATTTGTCTTTGATGTCATCCACCAGTTTTATAGTTTTTCTCAGATAGACCTTGTACGTGTTTTGTTAGAGTTCCCTGGTATCTCTAGTTTTGTTTTCTTAGAAGAAAAATAAAATTTTCTTTGTTCATTCTCTCAACAAATGTTTGTTGAGCTCTACCTATAGGTGCTGGATACCCCAAATAAGAAGACAGACAAGATTTGCCCACATAGAGCTTGTATTTTAAAAGGGCTCTAATACACTTAATACTAGATATAAGTTACACATGTACACAGGCATCTGGGTAGCTGATGTGTGTTTCTGTCAACACCTTCCATTCAGCACAGCCATGTGTGCTGGGCATGGAGGCTCTGGAAAGGAGATCATAGCTACATGCCTGGTGTGCCCTTAGCCATCTTGTCCTTGTGGTCCTGAGGGTATCAGAGATGCTGAGAAAAAAACTGGCCTCTTTGTATAAACCAAGGGATAAAGATCCTGTCTGAGACAGAAAAGCCTGTGGTCCTGTCTGAGAGCATTGTTGTCCAGAGGGCAAAGCGTAGAACAGCCCGAGAGGATGCTCGGCCGGCTCTGAGGCTTGGGTGGAGGCCAGGCAGGCTCTATATTTGCACCTGCTGTCTTCAGATACTGACCAGGAGCCTGAACTATGTCACAGTAGCTTACAAGTTCGCGGTTCCTACTTCCCCACCCTTCCAGAACTCATAGGCCAGTAAAGACACAGCCAAATCCACACACATCTCCATTAGAGTGTTGAGTGTTCTTGGAGAGGGAACAGAAAGTGCGTAAGGGTGCCTGGCCCCACCTGGGCGTGTTGGGGGAGGCTTCATAGAGGAACTGACATCTCAGCTGAGAACTGGAGACGAAGTAAGAATTAACCCAGTACAGTGAAGGCAGAGAAGGACAGGCAGAGGGAATAGCACCCAAGACGACTTGGAGATACAAGAGAGAGAGTGGCACATGGGTGGTCCTGAAAGGGCCCATGGTGGTTAAGAGGGATGATGCCAGGAGAGGTGAACAGAGGCCAGACCAGGTGAGGCCCAGAAGAGGCCAAGGAGCCAGTGGGCTTCCGTCTTCCCTCCCCTTCCATCAAGTAATGATTGAGCACCTACTGTGGACCGAGTCCTGTCCTAGGCATTATGGGTACAGTAATGAATGGGACAGAGGCTGTCCTGACCTCACAGAACTCAGGCTAGCAGAGGAATGCGTTCCAGCAAGATGCTCAAGGCTCAGCTTGGAGCGCCTTCTCTTTTAAATCGAGATACGATTCACATACCATAAAACTCATCACCCTTTTCAAGTGTGTAATTTGTGGTCTTTAATGTATTCAGAAGATTTTACAACCGTTACCACTATCTAATTCCAGAACATTTCCATCGCCCCAAAAGGAAGCCCTGTACCCATTAACAATCTCTCTCATTCCCCTCCTCTTAGTCCCTGGCAACCAGTAATCTACTTTCTATCTTTATGGGTTTTTCTAGTCTGGATATTGCATGTAAATGGAATCATATTATGTGGCCTTTCGTGTCTGGCTGCTTTCATTTAACATAATGTTTTCAAGGTTCATTTATGTTGTAACAGGTACTTCATTCCTTTTTATGGCTGAATGATATTCCACAGTAGGCATATAACACATTTTGTTCATCCATCGGTAGACATTTAGGTTGTTTCCACTTTGGGCTATTATATTGGGTTGTTGGAAAAGTCATGACGTATTTTTTCTATGTTTTTTGGTGCAAAAATGGGTCATGACTTTTCCAACAACCCAATAAATAATGCTGCTGTTAACATTTGTGTACAAGTTTTTGGGTGGACACATGTGTTCATTCTTCTTGGATATATACTTAGAAGTGGAATTGCTGGGTCGTATGGTAACTCTATCTTTATTTTTTAAGATTTTATTGGGGAATCGGGAAAGGGGAACAGACAAGTTGCTGTCCTTTTGTTCTTCAGTCTAGTTGTGGAGGACGTCGCTTCACTGGCCCATGTTGGTATTATCATTGTGCTCTTCCCGGGTGAGGCAGATTGGTTGCCGGCCGCTGGACAGCCACTCACGGCAGCTCTTGGCAGCTCACACTGGCTGCCGGCCACACACTGTAGCTTATGGCAGCCCACTGCAGCAGGGGCTGCAGCCTACACCGTCGCCGGCGACTCACGGCAGCCCAGCTCCAGATCAAGCTGTTGTTCAGCATCTTAGCTGTAGAGGGTGCAGTGTAACTGGCCCTCATGTGGGATCCGAACCAGGGCCCTGCTGCTCAGAGCTGGCATCCCAAGCCAGCTCTTACCCAACGCACCACTTGGCCGGCCCTATCTTTACTTTTTGAGGAGCCACCAAATGGTTTTCCAAAGCAGCCGCACCATTTTACATTCCCACCAGCAGTACATGAGGGTTCCAATGTCCCCACATCTCCACCAATACTTGTCAGTGTCTGACCCCTCTTCTTCTTGAATGGGCCCTGGAGAGAGGCCCCTGGGGAAGAGCAAGGCTCGCTCCCTGGCCTGGGAATGTGACACTGAGGGGAGCCCAGGTCTTCCTTACTCACTCTCCACCATGGGTGAGTCATTGCCCAGGATCCTGGGGTGAACTGCCTGGCAGTGGGACAGGCTGCACCAGCCACTGCAGAAGCCACCATTAGACTTGCCTTAGTCCCCACCCCCAGCCCCAGGCTGCTAGGCTCCCCTGGAAGCAGCTATTTCTGGCGATTTCTGCTCCAGGGAGGAGCAGTGGTGGGTGGAAAATTTGAAATTGCTCAGTGGGGTGATTTTGGAAGTGCAGTGCATTGAGGACTCAGGACAACCTTGACTTGAGCATAGAGGGGCTGCTTTCTCAGAAAGCTGGCCCTTCTGGCATTGTCCGAGCAGCAGGTGGACCCCCCTACAATCCTGACAGCACCCTGAGGAGGAGGAGAGTGGAAGGGTGGGCCAGAGAGCTGGTTTCACCAGAACGCATGTGCTGGACCCCATGAAACTCTGGGCAAAGCAGACCTGGGACCTGAGCAAGGGGAGGAAATGGGACCAGTGTGGTCAGGAATTTCCGTGGAGGAGGTGCAGCTCGGTGGCTGGGGTGCGGTAGCTGGCGGCAGGCCACCAGAGTTCTTGGGACGAGGTGGGATGTGCTCTGCCAAGAATGGAGATGCAGCAGGAAGACAAACAGAGGAAGCGCTGGAGCTCAGTATCTGGAGTCAGCCCCAGAGCTGCCACTCATTTGCCATAGGACCTCAGGCTAAGTGTTGACCTCAGCGTCCCTATCTGCAAACGGCACTAACAAGGTTGCTGCAGTGATCATTCGCGATTGTTATCTTTTATTATCACATGATGTTCTAGAACACTGAACTATTGGCAATGCTCTTGACCTTTCTTTGTGAGCTTTTTGCCATCTCTGTAGCTCTCTTCAAACTAACGTCTACATCCCATCCTGCACTGTTCTTTGCTGCCCACATTCCCTTCCCTGGGTCCTTGTTTGGTACAATTTTAGCAAAGCGTTCAAGTAGTCTTCGGAGGCAGCCAGGTCTGGGTTAAAATCCCCGCTTTGCCATTCTCAGCCACTTGCCCTTGGGCAAGTCATTCACATGTTCCAGCTTGAGCCTCAGTTTTCCCATCTGTAAATTGGGGCAATAATAGCAGCTGGTTAATTAATAATAGCAGGTAATTAACCCTCATTACTGGATTAGGAGGACTAATTGATTTAATGGATGTAAAGTGCTTAGCACCATGCCCAGCACTCAGTGCTGGGTTGTAGAAAGAACAACCAAAGGCACAGGGCAGGGGGAGAGAGGACTGGGGTCCTAGGCGGGAGGAAATGAAAGTGCCCTGGCCCGAGAGCGGGCCCGAAGGACTCCTGTGGTCAGCTGCCAGGTCGGGCTGCATTGACAATGGAGGCTCAGGGAGGGTTATTTGCTGGTTTGTTTCTTCGTACAAAATTCATACTGGTTGCTTTTCAGTCCTTGAGTCACACTTCTTGTGGTGCCCTGTGTCTACGGAACTATGCACATGTCCCCAGGAGGAGACTATGTCCCTACTGTCCCATGGACCCGGGAACAAGCAGCCCTGTGGGCCCGGGATCATTCTTCTCTTCCTCTATTCCTTCCTTTGTTCATTCACACAGCTGCTGTCACTACATATACATTGAGTCCCTACTATGAGCCAGGCTTCATGGTGGGCACTGGGGATGCCAGTCAATGAGACGGACATGTCCCTGTCCTCATGGAGCCCCAGAAACTAAACAAATAACTACGTTAATGCTCCTGTACTAACGAATCACCTTGTAATTCCAATTGGGATAGGCACTGCTGCGAAGCAAAAATGCAGGAATGCAAAGTCCTGTGGGAGAGAATAAATCGGGCAACCAGATTGAGATTGGGGTGATCAGGGAAGACCTCTCAGAGGAGGTGACATTTTGCCTGGCACTGAAGCATGAAGAGGAGAGTGCTGGCTTCAGAGTGGAAAGAAAGAATGTGTGTAAAGGCCTTGAGCAGCTCAGTTTTTGTTTTGTTTTAGTTTCAGAAATGAAAGGAGCCATTGTAACCGACCCAGTGAGGGATTGGGGAGGGTGGTGGGAGGGG
>NW_017732546.1:87877-94382 GCF_001890085.2 Hipposideros armiger
TGGGAGGGGCAAGGACTGGCAGCATCTCGGAGGCAGTGGGAAGATGAGGCCACATTGCTGGGCGCCGGGTGGGCAAGGAAGTGAAATGGGAAGGGAGAAGGGCTTGGTGAGTGGGCACCCCAGAACATGACTGTGCAAGTTACACGGCCAGGTGGCAGCCACTCAGTCCCAGGGCAGCCCCGGCTGACAGAGATCGCCTGAGGTCCACCTCCAGTGGGCAGACACCTCTGTCTTGCTGTCCTTGTTCCCCCACAGGCAGGAGCAGGAACCACACCTGTGGTTGCCCGTTACTGACCAGCCAGAGGCCGGGCAGTTCTACTCTGTGGGGCAGAGCGGGTCAGGTGGCAAAGAAAACGCAAGCTTTGATTTCAGCAGGAATTTCTGCCCGCCACGGCAGCCGCCACCAGCTTCCTGCTGAGATGGGCCGGTTCAGCCTCACTTGCTACAGCTGGAGATGGTAGGGGAGCAGATGGCCCTGCTTGGCCCAGATTCCAGCCAGATTGCCAGGGAGGTGTGGGCAGAGCGATCGAGTTGGCGTCAGGAGCAGGGAATACACAGGAGGGCGGGAGCCACCTCTTTGCTGTTGCCGTGGGGTCTTGCCTGTGTGTGTGGGGAGGTGGAGATACTGACGGTGGCCTCACTGTGGTCCTTGAAACAGCAGATGCTCAGAGCCCCCTGGAGAGACACAGCCTCTGTCTTTTATGATCGGTTTGAGAGCTCTTGAGAAATGCAAGATGTTGATGGTTATATCCCCAGGACCCAGCCCAGGGCGAGACCAGGCAGGAGCTCAGTGGTTGTTTTTTATTTTTATTTCTAAAAGAAATGATATTAATAGTAGTAGCTCTCAGGTGTTGTCTTAATTAATCCTCATAGCAACCCCACAAAGGAGGTGCTGTTGTGACCCCTTTTGACAGATGAGGACACTGAGGCACAGAGAAGAGGAATAACGTGCTTGAAGCGCAGCTAAACAAATGCACGAGAACAGATGGGTCACTCTGGCAAACTGATAGCCAAGTCTGGGAGTTGAGGCTTTGGGGGCTGGGAGCAGACCTGAGTGTGGACAACCAGAAGTGGTAGATGCTCCTAGCTGGAGGGGGGAGCACGCCCCTCTTTGTGCTCCATGAGCTTCAGTGGAGCCCTTAGACCCTGTCAAGCTAGCTTCCTCTATTGTGTAAGGTGCTCACAGAGCAAGAGATGAGCTTGGGGAGGTTGGGAAACAGGACTGCTGAGCAGGTATGGCTGAGCAGGCTGTGCACTGCACAACTCCAGAGCAAGCCCTTTACATAGATGATGATTGTATAATTCCCTTGGAATTGTGCAAGGTGGTAACCCTATAGGCAGGACCACACCGTGCAGGATCAGGAAGATGAGGGTCTGCAAACCTTTTCCGTAAAGGGCCCAACAGTAAATATTTTAGCCTGTGTGGGCCATACTGTCTCTACTGTAACTACTCAACTCTGGTGTTGTGGAGTGACAGCGGTCGTCAGTGATACGTAAATGAATGAATGCAGATGCGTTCCAATAAAACTGTATTTACAGAAATAGGCTGCCTGCCAGATTTGGCCCATGGGCCATAGTTTGCTGACCCTGGTGAACGCCACGGAAGGATTTTGAACTTTATTCAAAGAGCAATGTGGAGCCACAAGAGGGCTTTAAGCAGGGAGTGAGAGGAGGCACATTTACATTTAATACTGCCCCGAAAGATCTGACTGTGTCCCGCCTCCCCCGGGGCTCCGTGTTTGCAAGAAGAGGCTTGGCCTGGGACTGGAGGACCTCTGATGCTTACAGAAGCAGAAGTCACTGCTGTCCAGTCTCCAGTCACCCTCCTCCCCACGCCAGCTCTCAGCACAGGTCTGGTCACTCTGCAGGGCTCCCGCAGTGTCGGTTCGCGTTCCTGGCCACAGGGGCAGAGTAGACCAGAGCTGTGCTCATCAGCCTGGGCTTTGAAATCAGAGGGTCTCATTTCCTCCATGTGACCATGTGTGATTGTGAGCTGTCCTCTCTTGAGCCTCTGTCTCCTCTTCTCCATAAGGGGAATAATTACAGACATAAACCCATGAAAGACAGTGGTTCTGCATTGACCTGGGTGCATAAAAAAGACTCAGTAAGAAGACGCTGTTGATAGAAGCGTCACTTTTCTTGCCGAGCCCCAGAGGCAGGAGAGCCTGGGCGTGCACGGGGTGCTGGGGTCTTGGCTGCAGTGAGCTGTGTCCAGAGCCAGGCTCCCAGCTAGATCCCAAGTAGAACCGCTGAGGGAACCTTGGCTCATGAATAATACGGGCTCCTTAGAGATGGGGGTGACTTGTCCCACCTCTTGGACTGAAAATAACTGCCCGCCCTTAGGATAATTACATGTTTTGGGCTCCCACACAGCATGGAGAACACCCCTATAATTATTGAGCACAAAACGCTGCTTTTGGCAGCTGATGCTTAATTTATGCTTCAAAGAGTATCTCCTGGACAGGAAGCCTGGTCCACCACCCACCCCCATGGGATGTGAACCCTTGCCTCCTGTGAGTGGAACCTTCCAGAATCCCATCCTGGACAGGGACATAATGGCCACTTCTACTCGCCCGAGGCCATCTGCCAGGCCTGGGACACCCGTACTGGCCCTTGGACAGGCTGGACCTTGGTGATCAGTGGCTTTGCCATGTATCTCCTCTCATGGCCCTCAGGCTGGGACCAGCTCCCAGGTCATCCACCGCTTTGCAGAAGGGCCCCGTGGGCAGCGCTGTTTATTGTAGACACACACCATCTGGGGTCAGCACCAGAAGAAGATGGAGAGGCTGTGTCCTTGGTCTGAGCTAAGGGGCTGCTGATTAGGTCAGGGTAGGTCAGGGCCCTGGAAGGGTTGTTGAGGACTTACTGTGTGCCAGGCCCTAGGGAAAGACCACTAAGTGCCAGGACACTGTCCTGCTTCCTTGGGGCTTAGTGTCCTATAGCAGACAGACCCAAATAGTTATATAACTGTAGTTGTGATAAGGCTAGAAATGAGAGGCATAGGGGTGGTGGGTACATAATAGGGGGCGTGGTGCCCTTGTCTGGGGAGTTTGCGTTGAGACCTAAAGGCTGAGGAGTGAGGCAGGTGTGTGTGTGTGTGTGTGTGTGTGTGTGTGTGTGTGTGTGTGTGTGTGTGTTAGAGATGGATGAGGGTGGATGGGTGGATGGATGGATGGATGGATGGATGGATGACTGAGTCTTCCAGGCAATGGGAACATAATATGCAAAAGCTCAGAGGCCAGAGGAAGTGTGGTGGTGACTCTGGCTGACAAAAGACCATTGTGGAAGGTGTTTGGAGTTTAAGAAATGAGACTGGAGAGGTGGGTACATAGGAACACTGTGTACAGCTGAGCAAGTTATGCGCCACACTGCTCCAGGGGTGCTAGTCTTACAGGCCACAGTGTGAACGGTGCCCCCTGGAACTGCGTCAGATGGAGGCCTGCAGGCAGGGATAAACCCATGGTTAGGGCTTTGGACTCTGTTCTTAGAGTAGTGGGGAACCACGGAAGTTTTAGCATTGGTGATGGGGCTAATTTCCATTTACAATGCCCCTAAGAGTATAAACAAACAAGACCATTTGTGTCAGGGCCTGGGGGGAGAGTGAGTCTTATCTGGGTCCCCTGAATACCTACCTGCACACCGGGTGTGTGACGGGACACTGACTCTTGTCCCCTCTGTTGCAGTACGCTACTTCCTGAAGAATAAGGTCAGCCCTGACTTATGCAACGAGGATGGACTCACAGCCCTGCACCAGGTAAGGCTGGGCTCCCCGCCTGGAGGTGCCCCATCTCCCTGCTTTTTCCTGACCAGAACCCTCAGGGAGGGAGGGAAGGAGGGGAAGCTGCCGCTGCCCCATCTGAAAGGATCTTGGCTGCTTCGGGGATGTGTGTGTCTGTTACAAACACACCCACGGAGCGTCCGTGCGCACACGGGTGGTGCACACACAGCCTGAGGAGGCTTTTGTCTTCTGCATCCTCGCTGCCCAGCAAAGGGCTTGACAAACAAAGTGAGTTTGTTTGGAGCCTGACAGTTTCCGAAGCACATTTGCTCACACCCACCAAGGCATCCATCCACCTTGGTGGCAGAGGTGATGGGCAGAGGAGTTATGTGCCCTGCTTAAGGTTAGAACCATGAACTATTGCCATGAACAACACACCTCCTTTCTAAGGAAGTGCGACGGGTTCAGCCCCCTTGGGCGGGGAAGGGCTGCTGGCTGTCATCTCTTGCCTGGACGCTGCGTCAGTCTCCTAACGGGTCCCCAGCATTTAGCTGGCTCTGCCATGATTCATTCTCTGTGCAGTGGCCACAGGGATGCTCAAGCCAAAAATCTGCTGGTGGTCCTCAGAGTGCTCTGGCGTCTTCCCACAAGGCCCCCCGAGGCCTGGCCCCTGAGGAGCCCTCCATGCTTCCTGGATCTCTGAGCTCCAGCCACACGGTTTTTTGGTTCCTTGCACACACTGTGCTGCTCCACATGCATCGGTTATCCCCAGTGGACAGCAAGAGCCTGAGAACTGTGCTGTTATATACTTGTCCTTTTCTCCTGGGTACCCCCTGTGTCGTTTTAGCCATTAGCATGATCATTTGATGTTAATTGCGCCCCCCCCCCCCGTCCCCCTGCCCAGACTCTGAGCTGCACAAGGGGTGAGCCCATGTCTCTTGCTCACTGGTATATCCCAGCATCTTTCCCCGTGCTTGCATACAGTAGGTGCTCAATATGTGCCTACTGACTTAACGAATTAATGCACTGAAGACTCCCTGTGCCCTGACCCAAGTTTCTGAGCAGGTGGACTTAAATGCAGCCTGGCAGACAGGGGACCAGGCTGCTGGAACCCTGGGCTGGTTGGAGACTCTCCATCTCCTTCCGAGTGCAGGAGAAGATGGAGAGACCACTGCCCTACCCATAAGCCCCCAGGGCAAGTCCCCACCCTGAGGCATCAGCCGGGTGGCATCCTGTGTGTCCTTTCTGCCTCTCCTCCTGTCCCACAAGGCTTCAGGTGCCCACAGATTCTAGCGATGTGTCTTGGGCAAGTCACTTAAGCTCTCCGTGCCTCCCTTTCCTCATCTGTAAAAGAGGAAAACAGGTGCCTGTCTTGCTGAGTTGTTATGAGGACTAAATGAATCCACACAAAAATTCTGCCAGCATCACTTAACACTGGATAAATATTAGCTAGCATTAGTATTAAAATGTGTCACATATTCATTTCTCTGCAAAGCCACTTCACTTATATGAAGGATGGCTCCATTCTTACAACAACCCTTGGAAATATTATCCCCATTTTACAGCTTAGGAAACTGAGGCTCAGGGCTAGCATTGTGTAACAACTTTCTATGATGATGGGATGTTCTGTATATCTGCACTGTCCAGTGTGGTGGCCACCAGCCACAGCGGCTGCAGAGCCCTGGAATTGTTCTGAGGGTTGAATGAGGCCAGGCATGGCCGCGGGTTAGTGAGGGTCATGGCCTTGGTTACTCCTTGAAAAGCATTAACTGTTACTGTTGACAATGGGGTATGTTATCTGTTACCGCTGTTGCGGGGGCTGTCTTTATTGTCATTGTGATCATCACGACTGCTCCAAAGGAGCACGTTCAGAAGAGCTTCCCCTGCCTGCGAAGGAGTGTGCATTTGTTTCTCTTGGCAACAGGAAGCCTTCAGAGGTTTGTAAACTGAAAGCAACATGCCTGGAGTAATGAGGGCGTGTGGAAGGGAAGCGGCAAGGGGGTGCGGGAGAGGTGACGAAGCCACAGCCGAGGCAGTGGGAACGGAGCAGTGTTATCGGCGATGGGGTTCACGTCCGGTGATACATTGGACGTGGGAATTGAGGGGGCGGAGGAGCCATCCAACTGCCAGGTGCCTGATTCCACCTGGGGAAATATAGGAGAGGAGGCCTGCCCACTCCGCCACGTGCCCCCCCCACCCCCGCGCCATTGCACCCCTGCACCCAGACCATAACCCGGCTCTTGCTCAGACCCGGTCTCCTAGGTGCAGGCTGCTCCAGCCGCTGGGCGCCGCTGTCACTGGACTGCAATTCTAAGTGCGCAATCCTCTTCCCCTTCAACCTGAGCCCCCTCCCCACCATCCTCATGTTTTCTGCAGCCCCTGAGGGTGTGTGTGGAGGGTGACCCTGGCCCTCCTGTCCCCTGACTCCAGGGGCTGGGCTGTTCCTCCTCCTGACCCATCTCCCGGCGACAGCCTGAGGCGCCTCGCCTTTCCTGGCCGGCTCACTCCGGTGCCTTTTGCGCCCTCTGCCGGCTGCGTCGCGCCGTTGCATGTTCTCCCCACCACCTGAAGCAGCGCCCCGCCCTACCTCACGTCATCACCTGTGCCCTGCCTGTCCGGAGGGATGCTGTTAGATCCAGCCAACCCCAGGCTGACTAGCGCAAAAAGGGAACCTGGGTCTCTGGCACCATATGTGTAAATGACTTCGCCTTTCCTCTGGCGCTGAGCCCTGATTCCGCGGGGGACGATGGTGCTGCCCCACACCTACCCCCACCCCCATCCCTACCC
>NW_017732546.1:94452-98760 GCF_001890085.2 Hipposideros armiger
CTACCCCCACCCTCATCCCCACCCCCGCCCTACCGGGGGCTATGGGCTTCCGCAGGTGCCTCCCTCCTTCTGCTGGCATCTAGTCACTTCTCCCCATGCCTACGGTCACTTCTGTAGGCTAGGCCGCCACCATCTCTTAACTAGGCGGTTTCAACATAGCTCCTCATAGCTCCTCACCATCCCTCTTCTCCCCCAAAGAAGCGAGCACACGCAATCTGTGCTCCACCTGCAACAAGAGGCGGGATTTTTTTTTTTTAAAAGCACAGCTGATGGTACTGCCGCTCTGACTATAACTCTGCAACGTCTCCCGTTGCACTGAGGGCGGAGTTCTCACCTGGATAGGCTGTGCTGAGCACTGTCCCCTGCTGTGTGCTCCATCCTGCAGTCTGTAAAGTGGCTCCCTGTCTTCTTCCTCCTCTGTCTTTGCCTCTCCCTACCCTGGCCTGAGGCCTCTCTGTCCCCTTGGAATCTTTCACTCTCTGTCCCTGGAGTTAGGGGCTCCTGTGGCTGTCTCTTTGAGGGACTACAGGCACCTGACCCCCGCTCCCTGGGGCTGACCCACGTGTGGACAGGCAGAAGTACAAACGTGGCCGTCTTCTTGCAAGGACTGTCTCGGGACCCCCTGAGCCCTCACTCAGAGTTGGGTTCTTTAGGGGAGGTTTGGTTATGTAGGGCACTTCCAAAAACTGAGCTCCTGAATCAGACATTCCTAAGTTAAGGGTTTCAAACTATGATCCATCTAGGGCCACACCTTGGAGGCCCTCGCTGGGAAGGGGAACCCTCCTAATCCCCCCTGCTTTCCCCTTCCCCCGGCTTTATCCCCTGCAGCCCTGCTTCAATCTGTTGCTTATCTAAGTTAGATAAGTTCTCTGTACGATTTTGTGTGAAGGAAGCCTTCTGGAATTAAAAAGAAATGGTTTTAAAGCCTCATTCAAAAATTTGTTTCATTCCACCAACTTGCAAAACATTTTATAAAAAATATTATCTTTATATTTTTAGCTGTATGTTATGAGCTTACTCACAAGAAAGCAGGCTCAGAGAGGTTAAGTTGCTTGCCCAAAATCACACAGCGTATAAATACTGCAGCTGGATTCAAACTCAGGCAGTTTGGCTCCACTGTCCTTCCTGTGGCCTCTCCAAGGGAACTTGGTGTGTCCCCACCAGAGCTTGGGGCCTTGCCTGGAGCTCACCCTGCCTGTGTCTCCCCCCCCCCTCCTGCAGTGTTGCATCGACAACTTTGAGGAAATCGTCAAACTGCTCCTTTCCCACGGTGCGAATGTGAACGCCAAGGACAACGAGTTGTGGACGCCCCTGCATGCCGCGGCCACCTGCGGCCACATCAACTTGGTGAAAATCCTCGTTCAGTTGTACGTGCCCCTCTCTCTCCCAAGAACAGCCTCCCCTCTGCCTTTTTTTTTCCAAGTTCTTTTTTTGTTTGTTTTGCCTTTCATCTCTTAACTCTCCCTACACTTTTCTCTCTGCCCCTTTCTCTGTCTCTCAGTACCTGCCTTTCTCTTTCTCCCCACTTCCTCTCTTCATCTCTGCCTTCCTTCCTCTGTTTCTACCTCTCTCCTCTTTGTCCCCTAAACGCCCTTCTTTCTTCTCCACCTCTGTGTGTCTTTTTCTTCCCTTCTCTGTCCCTTCTTCACTCTTGGCCTCACCCTGTCTTTTCTACTCTGTTTCCTTCATTATCTCTCCCTCTCCCTTCATTCTCTTTCTTCCCCGCAAATTTTATTGTGGTAAAATGTACATGACATGACATTTACCATTGTAACTATTTTTAAGTGTGCAGTTAAGTGGTATTAAGTACATTCATATTCTTGTTTAAGTGCATTCATATTCTTTTTTTTTTTTAAGATTTTATTGGGGAATTGGGGGAGGGGAACAGCACTGGGGAATTGGGGAAGGGGGAACAGACAAGTTGCTGTCCTTTTGTTCTTCAGTCTAGTTGTGGAGGACGTTGCTTCACTGGCCCATGTTGGTATTATCATTGTGCTCTTCCCGGGTCAGATAGGCCGCCAGCCTCTGGATGGCTGCTCACAGCGGCTCTGGGCAGCTCACACTGGCTTCCGGCTGCTCATGCTGGCTGCCGGCCACACAGGGTAGCCCATGGCATCCCACTGCAGCAGGGGCTGCAGCCTAGGCCATCCCCGGCGACTCATGGCAGCCCAGCTCCAGGTCGAGCTGTTGTTCACCATCTTAGCTGTAGAGGGCAGTGTCACTGGCCCTCATGTGAGATCCGAACCGGGACCTGCTGTTTAGAGCTGGCGTCCCAAGCCAGCTCTTAACCAACGTGCCACTCGGCCGGCCCAAGTGCATTCATATTCTTGTGCACCATCACCACCATCCATCTCTAGAACTTTTCACCTTCCCCAGCTGGAATTCTGTTTCCATTAAGCAATAACTCTCTATCCCACTCCCCACCCAACCCCCGATCCCTGGAAACCACCATTCTACTTTCTATCTCTATGGTTTTGACTACTCTAGTGACCTATATAAGAGGAGTAATATAGTATTTGTCTTTTTGTGACTAGTTTTATTTCACTTAGCATAATATCCTCAAGGTTTATCCATGTTGTAGCATATGTCAGAATTTCTTTCTTTTTTAAGGCTGAATGGTATTTTTAATGCTTATATACATACACCACATTTTGCTTATCCATTGTTCAGTCGATGGACACTTAGGTTACTTCTAGGTTTTTGCTATTGTGAATGATGCTTCTATGAACATGTCTCAAGATACTGCTTTCAATGCTTTTGAGTATACACCCAGAAGTGGAATTGCTGGGTCATACGGGCAGTTCTAGTTTTTAATTTTTGAGGAACTGCTATACTATTTTTCACAGTGGCTGCACCATTTTACATTCCCACCAATAGTAAGCAAAGGTTTCTGTTTCTCCACATCCTCACCAACACTTATTTTCTGGGTTTTTTTGTTTTGTTTTGTTTGTTTTGTTTTGTTTTAGTAGTAGCCATCCTAATTGGTGTGAGAAAGTATCTTATTGTAGTTTAGATTTGCATTTGTCTAATGATTAGTGATGTTGAACATCTTTTCATGTGCTTATTGGCCATGTGTATATCTCCTTTGGAGAAATGTTTGTTCAAGTCCTTTGCCCATTTTTGAATTGGGTTGTTTGTTTTTTTGTTATTGTTGAGTTTTGGTTCTCTATATATCCTCGATATTAATGTCTTATCATATATATGATTTGCAAATATTTTCTCCCATTCTGTGGGTTGTCTTTTTACTATGTCGTTAGTATCTTTTGATGCACAAAATTTTTAAATTTTCATGGAGTCCAGTTTGTCTGTTTTTTTCTTTTGTTTCCTGTGTCATTATCAAGAAATCATTGCCAAATCCAATGTTGTGAAGGTTTTGCCTTATATTTCTAACAGTTTTAGGCCTTATATTAAGATCTTGATCCATTTTGAGTTAATATTTTAATATGGTGTTAGGTAAGGCTTCAGCTTCACTTTTTTGCATGATATCCAGTTTTCTCGGCACCATTTATTGAAAAGGCTTAACTTTCCCCAATGAGTGGGCTTGTTGAAAATCCTTACACCATATATGTGAGGGGGTGTCTATTCTTTCTGGGTTCTGTATTCTATTCCATTGGTCTATGTGCCTTTATTTCAGTGCCATACTGTTTTGATTATTGTAGTTTTGTAGTGAGTACTGAAATCAGGAAGTGTGAGTCTTCCATATTTGTTCTTCTTTTTCAAGATTTTTTGGCTATTTGGAGTCTTTGAGATGCCATATGAATTTTACGATGAATTTTTCTATTTCTGAAAAAAAAATCATTGGGTATTTGATAGGAATTTCATGGAATCTGTAGATAGTTTGGAATAGTATTGACATTTTAAGAATATTAAGACTTCCAGTCCATGAACATGGGATGTGTTGCCATGTCTTCTTTAATTTCTTTCAGCAATGCTTTGTCGTGGTTGTACAAGTCTTTTGCCTTGTTGGTTAAGTTACTCCTAAGTACTTTATTCTTTCTGGTGCTGTTGAAAATTAAGTTATTTTTGTAGTTTGCTTTTCGCATTGTTCATTGTTAGTGTATAGAAATGCAATTTAGTTGTGTGTGTTGACTTTGTATCCTGCTAATTTGCTGAATTCATTTTAGTTCTAACATTTTTTTTTTTATTGGGGAATTGGGGGGATGGGAACAGTGCTGGGGAATTGGGGAAAGGGGAACAGACAAGTTGCTGTCGTTTTGTCTTCAATCTAGTTGTGGAGGATGTTGCTTCACTGGCCCAAGTTGGCACCATCATTGCGCTCTTCTCTGGCGAGGCAGATCAGTCGCCGGC
>NW_017732546.1:98790-155225 GCF_001890085.2 Hipposideros armiger
AGGGACTGCAGCCCACGCCGTCACCGGTGACTCAGGCAGCCCAGCTCCAGGTTGAGCTGTTGTTCAGCATCTTAGCTGTGGAGGGCAGTGTTACTGGCCCTCATATGTGGGATCCGAACCAGGGCCCTCTGGCATCCCAAGCGAGTTCTTAACCATCGCGCCACTCGGCCGGCCCTAGTTCTAACATTTTTGTGTGTGTAATCTTTAGGGTTTTCTACATATAAGATCATATTATCTGTGAATAGAGATAATTTTACTTCGCTTTCAGTTTGGATGCCTTTTATTTCTTTTCATTGCCTAACTTCCTTGGCTAGAACTTCTAGGATTATGTTGAATAGAAGTGGCAAAAAGGAAACATCTTTGCCTTATTTCTGAACTTAGAGGAAAAGCTTTCAGGCTTTCACCACTAAGTTTGATGTTCACTGGGTTTTTTCTTGTATGGCTTTTATTATGTTGATTTAGTTTTCACCTGTTCCTAGTTTGTTGTGTGTTTTTATCACCAAAGGGTGTTGAATTTTGTCAAATGCTTATTCTGTGTAAATTGAGGTGATCAAATCGTTTTTTTTTCTTTCATTCTGTTACATTACATCAATTACATCAATCATTTTTTGTGTGTTGAACTATCCTTACAATACACAAATAAACCCCTATTTGGTCATGGTGTATAATCCTTTTAATATGTTGCTGAGTTTAGCTTATTAGTATTTTGTTGAGAATTTTTGCATGTGTTCATAGAGATATTGACCTGTGATTTTTTTTTTCTTGTGGTGTCTTCATCTGGCTTTAGTATCAGGATATAGTTCTCTTTTTTAAAATATCTTTTTCTCTGTTGGTCTCCAAGAGTCTATGAGTTCGTGTTTATCTCCTCTGTTCTCTTTAATGTTATTCCCATTTTTGTTTTTCTTGCTATCAAAAAAAAAAAAGAGCAAGCATACTTTCTTGCCCCTGCCCCCCAAATTCTATTCATATGTTTTTCTTTGGAGCAGACCTTGCTTTTGGGGGCTCCGTGCAACAGTAACTTTCCCTGGAATAAGGCCATGTCTCTCTGTACTGCTCTGATGGTCTTTCCGTGCCCTGAAATTCTTTCTACTCTGCTCAGGTTCTATAAACACACAAAAAAGGGCAACATTTCATTTTAAGTATATTCAATTAAATTCATCTAATAATTTGTGGGCACTTGAGCTGGGCCAGGCCCTGTGCACTCAGGGGTGCAAAAGCCATGAGGAACCAGGCAGGAAATCAGGCGATTTCAGTACCAGAGTGAGCCCAGTGGGTTGGGATCCCAGGAGGTCAAGGAGGCTGTCTGAGTGCAGGGAGTCAGAAAGCGTGGCCAACAGCAGGTGACCTTTTACGGAGGTCTTGCAGAGAAGCAGGGTCCATTGGGTGGTTGCTGCAGGATGGAGATGTCAGTACTGCTTCCCTGGCTCAGAGAAGTGGGTTAGCTTGCCCAGGGGCACACAGGAGCTCAGAGAGGTCATACTGGAGGGCTGTTAGGCCAAAGGACTGGCTGGTGGCCCATGCCCGCACCTCAGATGAGAACCTGGGTGTGGCTAAATGTGCCTGAGCATCAAGTGACAACAGCCCAATCAGTAATGGTGCGAGAGGAAAAAGGGTTTGACCCGGGTTTGAGCCTTGACCCTCCCACATCCTAGCTGTGTGACCTTGGACAAGTCACTGAACCTGTCTGAGTCTTTGTTTCCCCTTGAGTGAGGTGGGGCCAACAGTGCTGACCTGATACACAAATAAGATGATGTGTATGAAGGGCTTAGATCAGGCCTGACTCTAAGCAAGTGCCTGGTAAGTGGTGCTGTTGCTGTTAATGTCATTTTAATTATTGTCACCAGGGAGGACTTTGACATCTGTCCCCAGCTGCCTGCCTACTGGCTCAATAGAGCAGGATGCTGGGGGAGGTCCTAGGATTTGGGCCTTTTCACAGTCGGAGCCCCCAGGATCCTGAAGTTGCCATCCTTCTGGGGTGTACTTTGGTGGGGTTGTGGGTGCTGGATGCACAGTGGGGTTGTGGGTGAGAGGCTGGAGGGCAGAAGCAGCCAGACCACCGCTAGCCACACCTCCCTAGCCCTTACCCTGGCCCTTTCTCTGCAGCGGGGCCGACTTGCTTGCCGTCAACTCTGATGGGAACATGCCTTATGACCTCTGCGAAGATGAGCCCACCCTGGATGTCATCGAGACATGCATGGCGTACCAGGGTAAGAGCGGGGCACATGCCATAAAATGGGCTCTGGGCGGGGTTGCAGTGAGCATCTCTGAAATCAACGCAGATGAACAAGTTAGCGAACTCCGTACCTGCTTGCCTCATGCTCAGCGCTCAGGAAAGGGGATGGGTCCCCATTATTATTGTTATCGTGTGATTCACAAGATGAGACACGAAAGGACCCTGGAAAACATGCTGTGCAGAAGGGAGGTATTGTTCTCCTCTGTGTCACCCACACACGCGGGCGGCCGCAGCTGGCCTTGTCTCTTTGTCAGCTGTGACAATTCAATAAACATTCGCAATAAAGATATATTCCCATTTGGGAAAATAATAAAAAGTCAGGAACAGTCGCGGGTGCCTGCCAGGCACCACGCTGGCTGCCAGGGGCTGGGATAAACAAGATGTGGGCTGTTCTCAGCACACAAATGAGCTTCAGAGAGGAAACAAATGTAGCAATCAGAGAGACCAGCCTGCCCCCATCGCTCTGCATAAGTGCTTTGGAAGCGCCTCCTCAGAAGGAAATCTCAAATCCAGACCCTCGGCTGTAGCCCGAGATCCTGCCCCGGGTCCTACCCTTGTGTTTCTTCCCAGATTCCAACAATACTGCCAATTTGGTCTCTCCATTCCCCGTCACCCAAACTTTCACTGCTCATCTTTTGCAGAGGGTCTTAACAGTTTTATGGACCCCTCCTCAGAATAATGCTTTTCAATACAGTTCCCCAAATCATAGGATAATAAAGGAAACCAATTATATTAAAATAAACCTACCAAGATATTTTTAAATGTGCTATACGCAAACTTTATTAATTCATAGACACAAGAATTAATTTGGTGACAAAGTCACAGGCACTGCTAACTCTGTGGGTTTTGCCTATGTTCTGATGGAAGGAAATGCTCTAGTTCATTTAAAGGTTAATGAAAATAAACATATAATTTCTTCCTCTTTTTCATTTTACACACCTCCCCTGAATTCTATCCAAGAATATTTAATCTAATGGGCCTTTTCATAGAGCACGCCACCCTCTCCTGAAATACCATTAGTAGCTGCCAGTAACACTTAACACTTGTTTTCGCCAGAGATTCAGGCTTTTAAATGTCTTTCTAGGTCTCTCCGCCGCAATGTATTCAACGCTCCATTTAAAAGTTACGTATTCATTCAGTCCTGCCCATTACAAAAATTCATTGAGCCTTGTGCCAGGTGCTGCAAATACCACTGTGCAAGAAAAGAGGGGCATGCACGGGGACCCTGGTCAGCTAGGGTGGTCAGAGGAGGGCAATGGGGCGGTGATCCAGGCCAGACCTAGACGAGGAGATGGAGCCAACCATTTGAGCAGTTGGAGGTGGGTAGGTGGGTGGTGGGGACTTCCAGGTAGAAGAACAGCCTATGGAACAATAACTGATATCATTACGGTGCCGACTGGGTGCAGGCAGGGATGGCCCTTGCTCTGTGGTGTTTGTGTTCACCGGGTCTGAAAGGCAGCAATCTGTGAGCATGTCTGTCTCCCCCCTTGACTGGCAGACCCTGGGGAGCAGGAGCCTCGCTTCCCCCATCTGCCTCCCCTCCCCTCCCCGCTTGTGGCCTAGGCCCGGGGGTGCTGACTTGATTCCCCCTTCCCTACTGCAGGCATCACTCAAGAGAAAATCAACGAGATGCGGGCGGCTCCGGAGCAGCAGATGATCTCAGACATCCACTGTATGATTGCGGCGGGCCAGGACCTGGACTGGAGTGATGCCCAGGGTGCCACGCTGGTGAGGACGTGGGCCAGAACCAAGAGCAGCTCGAGCTGAAGTGGGCCAGCACCGGGTGGAGAGCACACCGCTACAGTTGGGGCCCCTGTTTCCTCCCAGCCAGTCTTCTGCTGGCTTCCTAGGGCTCTTATCTCTCTGTCTCTCACCTTGGCTGGACAGTTGGTTCCTCTGTGCTTTGTCTCCTTCTTGCTCCTTCATCCATCCCCATGGTGCACTTTGTCGTCACTTAGGGCTCTCTAAGAATGTTAATCACTTGCTGAGGGTTCATTGTGTGCTAAGTATTTTATGTATTTTCTGGGAGATTGAACAGGTAGGACAGTTAGGTCTGCAAGGTGCCGCCCACCACCAGAGGCTTTGAATGGTGCCAGGTTTTCACCTGGCATGTCAACGTGGGGTTTTCCCTTATTGGATATGTTGGTTACTATTGCTGTGTAACAAACTACCCCAAAACTTAGCATCTTGAAACAAGAAGAAATATTTATTACCTCACATAGTTTCTATGGGTCTGGAAATTGGGAACAGTTTAGCTGGATGGCTCTGGCTTGGGGTCTTTCGTGAGGTTGCAGTCAAGTTGTCAGCCAGGGCTGTGGTCATCTGAAGGCTTGACTGGGGCTGAAAGACCCACTTCCAAGATACCTGGCAGGTTAGCATTGGCTCATGGTAGGAGGTCTCAGTTCCTCATCTCCTTGTGGTCTCTTTTTCGGGCTACTTGAATGTCCTCACTACATGGCAGCTGCACCCTCTAGAGATGATTAATCTAAGAGCGCATAAGGTAGAAGCAGCAATGCCTTCTATGACCTAGCCTCAGAAATCACACACCACCCTTTCACAAAATCCTATGTTTTAGAAGCGAGTCAGTCAATATGGCCCACATTCAAGGGGAGAGGAATTAAGCGCCATCTTTTAAAGGGAAAGAATTTGTAGACATATCTTAAAACCACCATATTGGACCTGAGACCCCTTCTACAGGGCTCAGTGCATAGTAAGGACCCAGTAAATGCTGTTGTCTTATTACAGGGGCTCTAAGACCAACCACAGGGGAGAAGAGCTCACCACTCCGCCTTACCTTCTAGGTCCATATTGCAGACTTAATAATCCTCTGCAATATAGCTGGTATTTCCACCTTATTCTATTCCATTCTACTGGCCCCAAGAATGATCTGGGACTGGGGTCGGGAAGAGGGCGATCCCACCTGCAAATGTGGGACCAGCCCCTAGGGAATTCTCCCTTCTTTCCTCTCCTTCAGCTGCACATAGCGGGGGCCAATGGATACCTGCGGGCAGCTGAGCTCCTCCTGGACCATGGAGTGCGTGTGGATGTGAAGGACTGGGATGGCTGGGAGCCACTGCATGCAGCTGCCTTCTGGGGACAGGTAGTTCTCACCCACAGGGCTATCAAGGAGGCCAGCACATGGTCAACGTGCTGTCCTTTGGGCTGGGAGTTGGTTCAAAAGAACACAAGACCCGACTTAAGGGATTGACTACAGCTAGTATATGGGATATGAAAATGCCTAGAGAGTTTACAAAAACATTTGACAAGTGTTCTAACAGGATGATAATCAAATTTGCCAAATTAGAAAATTCCCTGTGTTTCTGCCGTGAGTAGTTCCTCCATTTGTTTCCCAGATAGAAAACTCTGGTTCCAGCTTTTGCAGTCCCTCCATGGATACCTGACAGCCCTAGAGTGATAGCTGACTCCTTTTTCTTCTGTCCCTTGTCCCGAGCATGCTGGAGGAGGTGTCAAGTCCATTGCATCCCAGGTTTCTTGGCTCCAGGTTTTTTGATTCTCTAAGAATCAACTTTGCCCCACCGTTCTGTGGGTCACATCATAAGAGGCCATAGGCACTCTCTCCACCTCCTAGGCTCTCTGAGCCCTGAGCAGGGGGAACGTGGGCTTCTTCCTGTGTTTCAGATGCAGATGGCAGAGCTATTGGTGTCCCATGGGGCCAGTCTCAGTGCTAGAACATCCATGGATGAGATGCCAATAGGTAAGTCCAGCATAACACCTGGTACACAACGTAGGCACTCGTCCATTTCTAGATGGGTAGAGAGATAAATGAGTGAATATATGGGTGGGCAGATGCTGGGTTGGTGTTTAGATGGATAGATGAATGAATGAATAAATTAATGGATGATACATTAATGGATGGATAGATGGACGAATGGGTGGATGCATAGATAGATCAATGTATGCATAAGTGGATGACCATATGGATAGATGGGTGGACAATGGATGGATGGATGAATAAGAGAGTGGGTGGGTAGAGGATAAATCTATAGATGGATGACTGGGTCAGGGACTAAATGGATGAATGAAAGGATTAAGTGGGTTTGAGTGGGTAAGGATATATATAAGATTTCAGCATCTCTGCATAATTTCTTGCTTGTGCTCCATGGGATACATGCTTGTTTTTGTTGTTACTTCTTGTGTCAGTGGAGAGTTGATGGCTCCTCTTGGGAACTATCAAAGCTACATGACTCCTTCCATCATAGCTGGGAACCTTAGGAGTCGTGACTGTGTGGAACCTGGATTTCCTGTTCTTATTCTCCCCGAAGGATTGGGTTGTAGCTCAGGAAATAAGACTGGAGTTGTTTGCTCCCCTCCCAGAATGCTCCAAAGGATGCTGGGAGTTTTCAGTGGGTTAGAGTGGCAGCTCCTCTTGTCTGGAGGGCTCTCGGGGGCCACAGGCCTCTGTCCTGCCCACCTCCCCACAACAGACTCCTCTGCCATTTCAGACCTGTGTGAGGAGGAAGAATTCAAGGTCCTGCTGCTGGAGCTAAAACACAAGCACGATGTGATCATGAAGTCACAGCTGAGGCACAAGTCGTCCTTGAGCCGGAGGACGTCCAGCACGGGCAGCCGTGGGTAAGTCAGGGACTGGGCAGCGGGGGGGGGGTCCCATGCATGCTCCTGCTGATGGTGCCTGGATGCAGCCTCCAGCACCCCCTGTCTCCCTCCAGGAAGGTGGTGCGTCGAGCCAGCCTGTCGGATAGGACCAACCTGTACAGGAAGGAGTATGAGGGAGAGGCCATCCTGTGGCAGCAGCGGAGTGCAGCCGAGGATCAGCGGACCTCGACCTACAACGGGGACATCCGGGAGACCAGGACGGACCAGGAGAACAAGGACCCAGTGAGTGCCTCATACCCCAGTGTCAGCCACTGCCTTGGGAGGGAGACGGGGCCCCTGCCTGCACTTGCCTCTTCATCTGAGGGTCTGCAGGAGATTAGCCGAGCAGGGCCCTTAAACCATCTGGATCACATCTGATATGGTAGCTACTGCGATTAATGAGGCGAGCCTAGTGTCTGTCTGAACCAAAGCTGGGAGCTCTGGCTCATAGTAGAGGCTCATATTCGACAGAGAGTGAGTGACAGCCACGTGCCTGCTTTTGCCCCAGCAGATTGCATTCTGGGCTTCCCAGAAGAGAGGTTTGGTAGGGCAGCCACGCCGGAAACTGAGGACACTACAACTTTCTGGGGGAAGTATAACAAAAAGTTGAGAATTGTGTTTACCAGAATACATCTGATCGGAAGAAGTGTTTTGAAAAACTGAGTAGGGTGCTGGTAGAACCTCACAGAAGCCTGCACCAGTAGTAGTCAGTGGTCCCCGGCATTAAACTCCTTCGCTAGGAGGATGCTGTATTGGTTTCCTAAGACTGCTGTAATACATGCCTGCCAAGTGGAAACTTAAAACAACAGAAATTTATTCTCTCGCGGTCCTGGAGGCCAGAAGTCTAAAAAGCAAGGTGTCAACAGGGTCGGTTCCTTCTGGGGACTCTGAAGGGGTGTCTGCTCCATGCCTCTCTCCTAGCTTCTGGTGGCTCAGGCGTCCCTTGGTTTTTGCTAGGACGACTCCAATCTCTGCCTGTTTTCGCACGGCCTTCCTCCTCTTGTATATGTCTGTGTCTCTCTTTTTCTCTTGTTAGAAAGACACCAGTCATTGGATTAGTGCCCACCCTGATCCAGCATGACCTCATTAATTTACTAACTTACACCTGCAAAACCCTCGTTGCAAATAAGGTCCACATTCAGAGAAGTGGGGAAGATATGAATGTAGTGGAGACACTGTTTGACTCAGTTCCAGTGCACTCAGGCCCATGCATGACTGTGGTCTGCTGAGTGGGGCAAGCAAGTTTGGGGCCAGAGCAGAATTGCTGGGGACACGAAGGGAGAGGCTGACTGTATCTGACTGTATCTTTTGGGAGATTGGCTCTTCCACCACACAATGAGCCGCTGAAAACGTGTCTAGAGAGTATTGCTTTGGCAGTATGCAAAATGATTGGCTGCCCAGTGTGCCCACGCATCTCAGTGGGACCGTGTTTCCCTGTGTGAACAGGGAGGTCACATGTCTCAACAGCAGGAGTGACGGTGCCTATGGAAGGGGACCCCGAAGCTTTGTTCCACCTCGTCCCCAAGGCTGGGGGTTGGGGAGAACAGAGTTGTAGATTGAGATCAAATCACGTTTCAGATGCCTCCCAGCTATGCTTTATTTATCTTTCTTTGTGATTTCTATATTTCTTGGAGATCTTTCTAAGAAATGGGGATTCTTGGAATCCCAAGTCAGCACATGGAGATTGCCTGCATTCTTTTTACCAGCTGTGGAATGTTCTTGTACAAGGACTTGCCATAATTTCTCAGCTGCCTAAGGATGACTTTCAGGCTATGCTCTCCTGGGGGAATAGATCTGTGAAACAAAGTCCTAGAATTGGGCTTGCTGGTACAAAGTATGCATTCTTCTTTAAAAACAAAAAAATTTTTTTTTTGATGGTGTGATGTTGTCCTTCAAAAGAGATTGTGGCAGTTTACATGCCTAGCTATTTTTCAACCCTTGCCAACACTGAGTAATAACAAAGAGATTGTGGCAGTTTACATGCCTAGCTATTTTTCAACCCTTGCCAACACTGAGTAATAACAAACTTTAAAAATATTTTTCAATGTGATAGGTAAAAAATTTGTTGTTTCAATTTTTAGGTCATTAATTATTATTGAGGTTAAATATTTTTTCCTATGTTTGCAGGCTATATTTTGCTGTGAGCTGTATATTGGTGTCCTTTGTTAATTTTTTCTGTTGGGTAGTCCATTTTTTTTTTTGAAAGATTTTATTGGGGAATCGGGGGAAGGGAACAGCGCTGGAGAATCGGGGGAAGGGGAACAGACAAGTTGCTGTCCTTTTGTTCTTCAGTCTAGTTGTGGAGGATGTTGCTTCACTGGCCCAAGCTGGCACCATCACTGCGCTCTTCTCGGATGAGGCAGATCAGTCGCCGGCCTATGGACGGCTGCTCATGCTGGCTGCTGGCTACACACGGTAGTCCATGGCAACCCTCTGCAGCAGGGGACTGCAGCCTACGCCGTCGCCGGTGACCCACAGCAGCCCAGCCCCAGATCAAGCTCTTGTTCAGCATCTTAGCTGTAGAGGGCAATGTCACTGGCCCTCATATGTGGGATCTGAACTGGGGCCCTCTGGCATCCCAAGCCAGTTCTTAACCAATGCGCCACTCGGCCGGCCCGGGTAGTCCATTTTTTAAAGTGGCCTTTTAAGAGCTCTTTATTTATTTGATAAATTGGTCCCTTTTCTGTCATATATGATATAGATTTTTTTTTAGTTTTGTCATGAGTCTTTTGACTTTGTGTATGGTGAGTTTTGCTGGGTTTTACATTTTTGTTTTTGTCAAATGGATCTACGTTTTCATTTATAGTTTCTAGGCAGCAGCTAATTTTAAAGCTCTTGTTATCCAGGAATTTCTGGGTGTAAAGGGCCTCTGGGTAAGAATCTCTGCCATTTGGAGTGGAGATATGCTGGGAATACAGAAGGATTGCAAATGACTGGAAACCCAACTGAAATCGCCTTACACAAAAAAGGAGTTTCTTGGCTCACGTCACTGCAGAGTCCGGGCCCCGCTGGATCCAAGGGCTCAAAATGCATCATCAGGAATGCAGTCCCCCCCCCCCCCCCCGCTTCATGTCACCTTCACTGTCAGGAAGACCCTTTGATATGGTGTCTCCCCAGCCCCCAGCTTATATCCTTCTTACCACACACAATTCCTATAGGAACAGAGCTTCTCTTTCCTAATCATTCTAGCAAAAGTCCCAGGGTTGAGTTTCATCGAACCAATTTCGGTCAAGAACCCATACCCAGACCAATTTCTGTAGTGAATATGTTGACAGTCCAGGCCTGGGTTCATGGCCCAGCCCCTGGAGCAAAGATGGGGGTTGGTCAGCTCTACCAAAACACATAGATTGGTGAATTCCCCAAAGCAAAATGGAGGTCCTTTTGCCCAGGTAGAGAAAGCCGTTGGAGGACAGGTCCGGACAACAATGCCCTCAGCAGAGGTGCAAGTGGGGAGTGGGTTCAGCTCCTCCGGCCAGCTGGTAATGCTCTCCTTTCTCCCTCAGAACCCCCGGCTGGAGAAGCCTGTGCTGCTCTCCGAGTTTTCTACCAAGATCCCACGAAGTGAAATGGACGTGCCTATTGAGAATGGCCTCCGGGCTCCAGTTAGCGCCTACCAGTATGCACTGTCCAACGGGGATGTCTGGAAAGTGCATGAGGTGCCTGACTACAACATGGTCTACGGCAGCCCTGGCATGGCTGATGCCACCCCACCCTGGAGTGGCTACAAGGATCAGAGCCCCCAGACGCTCCTGGAGCTGAAGCGGCAGCGTGCTGCAGCCAAGCTGCTCAGCCACCCTTTCCTGAGCACCCACCTGGGCGGCGCCATGGCCAGGACCGGCGAGAGCAGCAGCGAAGGCAAGGCCCCCTTGATCGGAGGTAGAACTTCACCATACAGCAGCAGTGGGACCTCAGTGTATTACACGGTCACCAGCGGAGATCCCCCACTCTTGAAGTTCAAGGCCCCCATGGAGGAGATGGAGGAGAAAGTTCATGGCTGCTGCCGCATCTCATAGTCTCCATGTGATGGAGGAGAGAGATGCTTTGGGGAGGGGTCCTTGGAATCCAGGCCAGCCCAGCAACCCTGGCTGGAGAGGCTTCGGAGGGCAGCTGTGGGGAGGTGGGATCTGCTGTCCAGAGGAACACTGACCCCACCTCTCAGCTAGCTGCCCCTAGCATCACCGCTTCCCACAGTTCTGCTTCCTGCTGCATTGTCTGCCGTCAGAAACAAGGCTCTACTGGCTTCTCGACTCACCCTGCTGTCAGATTTTGGGAGGGAGGACTGGGATTCCAGTTCTATTGCTGGTAAAGGCTTCTCTGGACCAGTACTCGCATGTCACACATCAACGCGCGCGCACACACGCTCCATCATCAACATTTGTAGGAGTGACAGCTGGGCTCATGGGAAGCAGGTAGGACTGAGAATTTGTGGGCTATTCCTAAAAGGATTGAGGTTAAGATTCGGAGTTTTTGTCACCACTGCCAACATGGCTTTAGCAGGGGAGGAGGCCTGCTAAGCCGAGACCCAGAGTCCCACCCAGAGTCCTACCAGGGTCTGGACCACCATCCACACATGGCAGGAGCAGAAAATCCTCTGTTCAGAGGGAGCCATGTAGCAACATGGGTGGATGCGATGGACACAAGCCTGCTCCCCACAGCCTTGTTCATCAGGAACCAGCTGTGTGACTACCCAGGGGTCAAGGTGGAAAACCATCCCTGGAAGAACCAAAATTGCATTTTGCTCTTGGATGGAAGCATCAAAACGTGGAGCGGGTGGGGAACAAAGTTAGTGTTTCTAAAAGTGCATTTGCTACAATAATTATTTTAGGCTGTAAAACTCTAGGCGGGAGGTAACTGAGTGGGGCTGCTTTCATGGATAGTTAGCATGATCACTAGGTTTCACTGACTGGTATTGGAACATGAGCTAAGTCAGAAGCTTCAGTTTGTAGGGCTTTTCCAAGAAGAGGGGCAAGTTCATGTTGGTAACTTCTGCAAACACCTCTGGGAACCATGACAGAGCCCAGGACCCCGGCTGATCTTTGTGAATATTGACGGTTTCAGTCTAGCCTATCTCAGTCAGCCCTCCTTCGACTGAGCCATCAGAGTCAGCAGCGAGGGGCTGCTGCCGCCCACCCCTCCCCGAGTGAATGCTCAGGACCCCAGGCCCAGCTTTGCCTTTTCTGGAATATTCAGTGAGACAAGTTGGCCAGTTGGCCCTCGTGAGTTCCTGCCTGGCTCCGGGGCTCCCAGCCTGCTCCTGCCAGGGTGGTAACGCCCCAGGGCAGCCAACCCAAGGTGCCCATGGCCACCGTCCTGCGCTGCATTCAAGAGCGCGGTGGTGGAGCTGGAGTTGGGTCTTGCCCCAGCCCTGCAATTTCATAACCCCAATCTCTCTGATGCTGGGGAGGTTGTACCACAAGGGGCAGGCTGTCCACCGCTTCTCCACGGCATTCTCTCATAAGCCCCTATGAAATTGTTGCCTATGAGTTGGGCGCTGTCTATAGGCTCAGCTAAAACCTGTTAGTGTAACTAATGAGCAGGTTTGTTTCCTGCTCTGTGCGCCTTTAATTTGCCCTAAAACTACCTCCTTAGAGCTCTGAAGGAGCCCCTTAGATCCAGAGTCTGATTTGGGGGACCAATCTGGGTTCCCCTTCACCCTCTTCTTTCTGAGCCTATGAAAAATTCTCCCTGAGGGGCACCTGGGCCAAAGGGCTGGAGCTGAAGAAGCCCCCCTTGTCCCACAACCCTAGGAATGGATCTGCTGCCTGTCAGCCCTAGTCCCCCCTGTGGCCCCCTATGGCCCCCGTTACCCAGAGAGACAGCTGGGTCCTTGGAGGCCTGGCTGATGCTTTACCAAGAGTAGAGCAGCTGGCCTGGAGAGCACGGGGTGCGAGGGAAGTCACTGTGCCCCTAGCAACTCCTGGATGCAGGACAGGTCACAGAACCAGGCCACCCATACCCCAGCCCCAGGACAGATCCAGTCTAGGGTGGAGGGGCCCGTCAGGACTCTGCAGACCATTGTGTAGGACGCCTCCCATGTCCCTGGGGGCTGGGGCGAGCTCTCCATCATGTCAGCTTACGGCTGGAGCAGGGCAGGGCTGATCTAAAACACACAACCTTTGGCTTTAAAGCAGTGTGTAGATCAGACGAACATTGAAATTCCTCTTGAGCTGACTTGAGCGGCCAGCTAGGGAGTGCCGGCGGCAGCCACACACTCCTCAGGCGAGAGCTGTGCAGGTTTTTGGATCTGTTCGCTCAGGAGCCGGAGCCCGGAAGCAGTCATTGCCCACTCTGCACCTTCTGGCCATTGCCTCTGTCCCCCTTGCTTCCTGCCGCCTGGGCCATTCCTCTCCCACCCAGAAGGCTGGGAATCCCGGCCCCCCCAATAGGAGCCAACTACAGACTCTTGGGCACTAGCTCACATTTTCAGTCAAGGACAAACTATTCCCTGGTAGGGGTTCAAGTACCTGGGGTACTTTCCCTCTAGGTCTCTTAGGTGTTGCAGTAAGAGCTGGGGCTAGGGTCATCCATTTATCCACTCATGTAGTTTATTGAGTAGCTGTGACATACCAGGTGCTATATTAGCGTCTGGGGATAAAGAAGGAGCAAGATAAAGTGAGGAGACGGTTCGTTACCGTTTTCATCCCTTGAGAACCATGGGCGTCAGCAGCAGCCCGTTCAATTCGCCTGAGACAGAGTGACTGCATCCTGGTCCAGCACCCCTTTGCTTTCCAGCTCCTGGGCTTCCTAGAGTATGAATCCCCTTTAGCCAGGAAACAGCTGTCATGGCCACTCCTGGATGACATTTGCCACTAAACGCAGATGCTGGATCTTGGGTTCCAGGCAGACACCGTCCCAAGTCCATCTGGAACTCTCAGGGATAGCTGCCTTCAGTCCAGCATCTTTGGGGCACCGGGTAACAGCAGTTTGAGGTCAGTGTCTAGAAGAATACGGAGTCTGGAATTTACCGCCCTACCTAGGCATCTCAGGTTCTTAAACTCATTGTCTCTTGCTGATTTTTGCTCATTGATTATGTATCTTCCTGCCCCACCAATGGCTAATGGGAGGAGAAGGAGCTTCTCCTTTAACATGAAATCCTTTCCTCCTGATTCTGCCTCTTCCTGGCAGGTGTGGATGAAGGGGCTGGGAGAAGGCTGGCAATTGATGAAACTGCTCTGCACTGTGTGATCAATTTAAACGGACTTAGAAGGTTAACAAGGGTGTGGCCCCTGTCCTATCCCACCACAGGTTGCTGGCTTTGTAATAACATGAGACCATTTGGGTTATTGATGTCAGTTACCTTTTGACCTTGAGCTCTCCCTGAGTAGGATACTGGGTCCTTTCCAGAAGGCGCTTATGAGATGCTCAGAAAGACTATATTTAACTCTTGCTATTGTAGCCTGGGGACAGCCTCCCCTTCCCCAGGGCACATAAGAGCAAAGGGTCATGTGGGCAGTGGATAACTCCACAGAAGTGATCCTCTTTGCCACAGGCTTCAGCCCTGTCCTCAACAGGAGTCTCTCGCTGGCCAGCTGGCCAGAGGGCCTGCTTCCCATGGGCATGTAAGTGCCGCAGTGCGGGGCCTGGCTCTGCACACCTAGGACAAGTCTGCAGACCCCCAGCCCTCCGCAATAACTCACCAGACCAGAAGCCACTGATGTACAGAGAATACTTACGAAAAATGTATTTTATGTGAAAAAAAGTTAAAACTCCGTATACTGTATCAGCAGCTTTGTGTAAAAATGGCAATCAAGAGAGTCTAATATATTTAAAACTTTTTTTAAAAAAAATCCTCGCGGATCTTTGATATTGTATTGAAGTAACTTCCAGGTAGCTCCCCACCAGGTGGCAGGGGTGGGCCTCATGTCCAAGACCGTGGCCCAACCACATCCCACAGGGGTACGCCCCTGGAGTTGCTTCTAGCTGCCAAGGCCTGTGATGGAATTCGCTGTTAAGAGTTTTTAATTAAGATTATTAAATTCCTTTTAATAACACCTGCTCGTGTGGCTGTGGTCATTGCTGTGAGCTCACTTGAACTGCGCTGACTTGAAGGGTGGGGAGAGCCCCCACCACAGAAGGCTCTCCCAGGAGGCCCCGGAAACAGAAAGATCTCTGAAGCCTCACGCATGGAGACATGGAGCAGATGTCTTTCTAGACCAGGAGATGGTGAAATGTGGTGAATTCAAGAAAAGATGGATGGTTGGGAATGACCTTCACTCTGTCAATGTTCCCTTTGGCATACATAGATTTCGGGGGTGCTAAAAAAATGTATACAAGTGGACACTTGAGTCAACATTGCTCAAGCAGTAGCTCACCGTAATCAGAAGTGTCTGGATGCTGATAGTAACCACTCTGAACACCTCTTGTAATTGCAGAAGTCAAATGTGACTTGTAGTCATTTTTTGTTATGGGTATATATTGAGTGTTACAATTTTAATACAGTTTTCCTTTCTTAACATGTGTATACATTTTTTTGGAACCGTGTGTGTGTGTGTGTGTGTGTGTGTGTGTATTCATACTTTCATACTTCCAAAGGTTTGTCTGATGACGTATTTACATGTAACAGGGCTGCCCCTCTGTTCTGTTTCGTTCTTGGGGTGCACTGACCTTCTCCCCCACCCACCCCAGTCCTTCTCTTATACAGCTTACAGTGAGGAGGTAAAAAAAAACCCTATATTACAACAACACAGTAGGCGAGACCCTGGTGGTCTCACTTTTTCCCTCAGGCAACAGAGGCACGCTAGGTGATTGCACTGCCCCAGGCCGTGGTCCTCCGTCTTTGTCCTTTGCAGATGTTTGTTGGTATCTTGGAAGAGGATGGAAAGAGTGCTCTCTTGGACCCTTCTGGACAGTGGATGCCAGAGCAGGGACACAGAGCAGGCCTCACACTTGAGCTTGAAAAACTTTACAAACAGGCTGGGGATGGGGAGAGGATGAGAACACAGGTATTTTTGCTGCAGCGACCACTGACTTACTTTAAAAGTTTATTGGCTTCTAAATAATAATGGTAACCTCTCACATTTGAGAAGCACTTTACACTTGTACACATGCTTTCTCATTTACGCAAAGCGAGGCCTGAACATTGACTGTTGGCTTTAGCACTGTGGCGCTGATGATGACCTGAACAAGAGGTTTTGGTAGAGCAGAGGAGGCATACGCTTGATTGCACAGGGTTCAAGAGAGAATGGGAGGAAAACTGGAGCGAGTATGCTTAGAAAACTCATTTGTGGTTTTATGCTAGCAAAGTGAGCAGAAAAACGGGGGGTGGGGTGGGGGTGGGGGGAGAAGCTCTAGAGAAATGTCGGCTCAAGGGAGGGCTGTTTAAAGATGAAAACGATTTCAGCATGTTTAAATGCTGAGAGGAGTGAACCAGTGAAGAAGGGAAATGGACGATCCAGCGCGGAGAGGAAAGAATTCCCGGAACGGAAGGGGCAGTTAATGGATAGTAACGGAAGGCCCAGTATGTAAGCAGAGATGAGAACGGGCGGGTAATTGTGGAAGTTTTCTCTGACCGCTTTTATTTTCTCGGTGAAATAGAACGGAAACGCTTAAGAGACAGAGAGGAAGAGGTGAATGAGGGAACTATAGGCTGGCAGGAAACCTTAAGGGCCCACTTGAGATCATAAGTTTAAGGCACACCTGTCAGCTTGGCTGCGCTTTCTTTTCTCCAGCACTGTACGAGTATGGCTAACTGCGTGCAGATGGAAAGTAGGTGGAGAGTGGGGTTTAACAGGATTTGAGTTTTGTCAGGCAAAAAAAAAAAAAAATACAAAACGGTGAAATGAGGGAAGACAAAGTTACCTGAGGGCGTCATCAGAGGAGTGGCTATTATGATGGGCCGGTATTTTTGAACGAGTGAATGAATGAATGGTGAAATGCAGGGGGAAAAGGCAACATGGCTGGTCACGCCCAAGCTCTAAGAGCCCAGGAGCAGCAGCCTGTCCGGGAGCAGGCGCCAGCCCCCGCTCCTGGTGCCTAGGTCTCACCGCCCCGGGCCTTTAGGGCCGCGCTGTAGGGCGGACCGGCAGGGGGCGCACTAGAATGGAGGAGGCTGGACTCAGGCTTCAGATCGGACTCTGCTGCCTGCGCCGCTGCCCGGGCCGCGCGGCCACTCAGGCCCATCCACTCTCTTGCAGACCGTGAAGAGCTCGGTGCCCCTTGGGGCCTGAGCAGGAACGGCTACGTCGGATCAGGCACCTAGTCGCAAATTTAAATTCCGCTAAGCGATCCCTAACCAGAGCCGAGGGTTGATCGCAGCCAGCAGCCAATACGGAGGCGTAGGATGGTCAGGCCGCGGGGCAGCCAATGCACGACAAGGGGCGGGCCGTAGCGGCGTGCGCTGCGTCTGGCCTCCGCCGTTAGGGAGAGGCAGCCAATGGGAGAGCCAGGGCGGGGTTGTGCGGCCAATGGCGCGGGCCAGTTTGATTCAAAGGTGCCTATAAAGCGGCCTGCTGGTCTGCACTTGCCTGAGCCTGGTTGCGTCCGAGTACCGTCATGGCTCGGCTCTCCGAGGGCTTGGACGAGCTGCCCATCGCCTGCCTGTCTCCTTGCGGGCCGCCCAACCTCGCCGAGCTGTACAGCGAGGCGCAGCGCCTGGCACTCGAGGAGCTGGTGGCTGGCGGCCCCGATGCCTTCACGGCTTTCCTACGACGCGAGCGCCTGGGCAGTTTCCTCAACCCCGACGAGGTGCGCTCCATTCTGCTCACGGCTGAGCGTCCCAGCGAGGAGGGCGCGGCGGCGGGAGCTGAGGACTCCATCGCCTCGTCGCACGACTGCTCCTCCGGCACCTATTTCCCGGAACAGTCGGACCTGGAGCCACCGCTGCTGGAGCTCGGCTGGCCGGCCTTCTACCAGGGTGCCTACCGCGGCGCCACGCGCGTCGAGGCGCACTTCCAGACCCGCGGCGTGGGCGCCGGCGGCCCCTATGGCTGCAAGGACGCGCTGCGCCAGCAACTCCGCTCGGCGCGAGAGGTGAGCCGCCTGGACCCGGTCCCTCGGGACGCCTTGGTCCCCGGTCGGACCGAAGACCCTCTTCAAAAATGGGAAACTGAGGCCTTATGGGAGCGCGAGTCTATAGCCCCGGGGTCCCCGACTCGCCCCACCCTGCATGTCACCGCTCAGATCTCTGATCCCCCAGCCGCTTTCTATGGTAGGGGACAGTGGGAGAAGCCTCAGTCACCAAGAATGCGAATTGTGCCGGAGTTCCGACTCCTAACATAAACATCCCCGGGAGAGGGGACCAGAAATACTTCTAGTTTCAAATTTCAGTTGAACGAAACCAGATTGCCAACGTTCCTGGCTGTCAGCCAACACCAGATCCCAATTTCAGGGGCTTAGGAGCTGCATTACCTAAGAAGCTCATTACCTAGGGGAAAGTTCCTGAAAGATTGTCCCCAGAGACAACTCCGGGGCATTCGGAATCTATTGTTGCTAGTCACCAGCACGTGCCTTATGTTGTAGAAAGCAAATGCGTACAAGAGTGGCAAAGTGAGAGCTCTGGTCCCTTCCCTCCTGCCACAGGCTGGTGGAAAAGCTGCTCCTTCTGTGAATGGGTGGGGTAGGGGGGGTTGCTTTTCCTTTGGCTGGGGGATGCGCCGGTTAGCCGCCACCTCCTAAAGTGCTGATACCCCTGCATTAGGTCGTCTCCATTCACAGTGAGTTTTGGTAGTTGTCTGACTCTTAGTGTGACATGGTATGGGGGTGCAATGGAAAGTTTTGTCTGGCTGCCAGCCTGGATGAGACTGCAGCAGGGTGCTGGATACCTGGGGATCAGGGAGGAAGAATGCGGCACCCAGGTGGGTGGGGCAGGTAAAAAGAAACTGCGGAGGTAGACACTTTAGTCCAGAGCCATAGTCAGCTGCCAACCTTGCTTGCTGACTGGCAGTGCTCAGTTTCCTGGCTGCCTGTGCCAGGGACATGGCAGGTAAAGCCCCAGGCCATGATAAGACTCTCTAGGGATGGTACCTGAGTGTGACTGGGTTACTGTATCTGTGCATCAAGTGTAGCTGAAATAGCCAAGTCCAGGAACAAGCCCTAAATCTCCCCAGTGTTCCTGATGCTGGCTCTTCTTTGCTTGATGGTGGGGTTGTAGCGGGTAAGGGATACAATAGGCTAGTGCCTTGCCTTTGGAGGAGTAGGGGTGGGCTCCAGCTAGGCCAGCATCAGCCCTGAAGTGCGTTGGGTGTGCTGAGGGTCCTTCTGATGCAGCAGATACATGTGGGTTCAGTGAGAAGATTAAAAAGATGGAAACAGGCTCGAATGTTGGGTAGGTGTACATTCCCAAAGCTTACTTACCTCCAGGACGAGAACTTAGGCACTTGAAACTTGAGGAAAGTAATGAACGGGTCTTCTTGAAAGAGGGATTGCCCTAGCCTCCTGCCCTCCAATTTTTAGTGGTAGTGAAGGGGCACTGGAGCTAACGCCAGAGGGAAAACTGCTTATACGTAAACTCGTGTTCTGGCCTAAGAAGGGGTTCTAGGCTGATTCTAAGGCTGTCCTTTGCCCTGGGGGCATTGTGTAATCCTGACACTGCTGGGTACAACCTACTGCTCCGTTCTGTGCCCTAGTCCAGCCATACACGCATATCGTTGAGATTCTGTATTTGGATCCTGGGTGATTTTAACTGATAAAGCTGGTACATTACCTTTAAATCGGATGAGTATTTTCAGAGTCTCTACTATATTCCTAATTACTTGCTTATTCAGTGCCTAGTACGTATCGGACACTGTGCGAGGAGCTGGGGCCACAGGTGACGGGCATGATCCTTGCCTGCTCTTGAGAGTTGACAGTCTGCTGGGGGGAAGCAGTGAGGAGGTGGCCACAGGCAGTGGGGGAGGGGCTGAAGAAAGAAAGCCCCTGGAGTGGTGGTGACCTTGGAGCTGGGTCCAGGAGAATGGAGGGGGCTTGCCAGGCCAGAGGATAGGGGCAGGCCCGGAAGTGTGAAAGGACCTGGCATGTTTGGGGGGGGGCGGCAGCCAAGTTCCTCACAGCTGGAGCAGAGAATATATGTGGGTTGGTGGTGGAAGAGGAGGCTGAAGGGGGAGACGGGCCAGATTGTCCAGAGCTCTGCACACTAGTTGAAGGAGCGGTGGGGAGCCATTGAAGGTTTAGAGGGAGGAGAGGAGCATGATCGAGTTGGTGTTCCTGAGCAGTAATCCTGGTGGGACCAAGAAGGAGGGTGGGTTACACAGGGTCTGGTGTCCAGGATGGTTATAAGGAGGGGTCCTATAAGGGATCTACGTGTAAGAAGACGGTCTGTGCTAAGGCAGTACTGGGGCCGGGGGGTGAAGGCAAGGAAAGAATTTTAGGTAGAACTGACAGGACTTGGTCATTAGATGGAAGGTTAGTGAGGGAGGGGCAGGGGAGCAGGCAAAGCCAAGGAGAAGATATAAAGAGTTCAAAAGGTTTGCGATATTTTAGCTTGGGCGGGCAGCGATGTTACTAGATTAGAACACAGATGGAAAGAAAATAAGGCTGAAGGTAGGGATGGGGAGATGAGCTGGATACGAGACTTGCTAAATGTGAGGTCTCAGAGACCATCTCTTTTATTTCAAAAAGACATAACACTGCTTTCTCTGCCAGGCTTCTTCCATGTAATCCTGAGTATTATCTCCATTTTGCAGGGGATGGAGTTGAGACAAAGAGAAGTTTAGCTGCCCTGAGGTTACACAGCTAGGGAATGACGGAGCCAGGACTCAAACCGAGGCACAGCATCTGTTAGCCAACGGCAGCCCCCATTTTCTGCCTTGTGCCAAGTAGAGATAAGGAGATATTTTTGTCCTCAGGTGGACAGAGGCTTATGGAGGAGACAGGTAATAGCTAATCTGATGGCTGGTCCCGTGCTGCTGCTCTGGGTAGAGGTGTGTGTGATGGACACAGGAGGGGCAGTGTCACTCTGGCCATATCCTTAAAATATGGTACCTGTGAAAATGCAGGTATCAGGCTGTGTCAGGATGAGATGAGAAGCCATTCGGTATCTGTTGCAACGGCAAAAGCACTGATGATATGACTGAGTACTTTCAGTGGGTCAGTTTCTGTGCTAAGCCCTTTCCCTGGATTCTCTCACTTCACCCTCCTAACCCTAGGAGGACGCTGCAATTAAGATACCAGGCACAGAGAATTTAAGCAACTTGTCCAAGAGCATGCAGTTAGTGTGGGACAGAGCTGGGCTCGAGCCCAAGTCTGCCTGGCTCCTGAGCCCGCGCTCTTAGTCACCGCTCTACGTGGCCTCCTTGCTATGAGGGAGGATCGGCACTTTGGCGGTTTTCAACAGGCTGAAGATTTTTCATGGTTTCTTAAAATTTGGACTTTGAATTTCCACACTATGGATCCTATGAACAGGAAAATGACAATGACAGTACTAAATCGGCTCTTTTCAAGAAGACTGGAGTGGTCAGGGTCAAGGCACAAGAAAGCAGGGTCACTTGGTAAATGGAGGAGTCTAATCCTGACTTTGTAGCCTGAACGGATGGTTCTGGGATGGGTTTCGTCCTCACCCAGGATGCATGCTGCTTTTTGAGCCATTTAGGCATGCAAGGCATCTGGCACAGAGTAGGTGCTCAGGAGATACTGTGGAAACCCATCCTGTGCGCCTTTGATCAGTCAGCTACATGTGTTGGGGAGGGTAGGATGGGGGAAGGTAGGAAGGTGATCCTGCCTGACTTTCACGCAGCAAGTACTTATCCCAGAGTAGGTGTGACTGGCTGTGAGTTCACCAGTCCCTCCGCTGGTTCAATTTCTGTGCGCCTTGCAAAGTGTGGGCATTCTGCCACACTGAGTGAAGTACGATGTTTTGAGAAAACCATTTATGTATACAGCAGGGGTTTTGCATGCAAGTTGACTGCTGACCTCGTGCTCAGCTGAATTTATCCGAAGCTGGAGGAAATGCTGCTTTGGACTTTTTGAGAGCCGAAATGTTTGCTTCCGAAGAAATGTTTAGGGTAATTTTGAACTATGCTCGTACAGGATTTTCCCCCTCACACACCTACTCTAGAGTCTATCCCTGTACTACTGTATTTGTCGATGAATCATTCGGCTCTTTGTCTCTGTTGCCATGAGAATCAGTGTTTGCCTGGGTTCTGGCCCCTACAAGTCAGGTCGGAGTGGAGACCTTGCTGGAAGTGCAGTGCGCCCTCATCTGGCCACGTGCTTCTGCTCCAGCTGTGGGGCTGTTCCTGGTTTCTGCGTGGGAGTTCATGGGCAAAGTTCATCTTACCAGGAGGTTCTGCACTCCTCAGAGCTATAGAGCCATCGTTCTTTTCAGCTGCCTATTCCCCTATGCACTTTTGTTTCAAGGAGGCACTTTTGCTGTGATGTCACCCTTGGGCATCCTTTCGACAACCAGAACATGCGTAGAAGCCATCTTTGTGTTGACCAAGAGCCCTGCCAGGAGGCGTGGCAGCTGAGGAATCTGTTGGAGGCCCCTGGGGTGCATGCAGATGCATCTGAACTAAGTGAGGCCCTCTTGATGTTGCTCACCAGCCCTCTGAGTCACAATACAACCAGTGCAGTGTGGTCAGCTCCTGTTCCGGAGGCTCGTTTCAACCCAGGGCAGGCTTTCTCAATCTTGTCACTGTTGACATTTTGGGCCAGATAATTCTTTGTGCTGAGGGTCTGTCCTATGAATTGTAGGGTGCTGAGCAGTATCCCTGACCTCCACCCACTAGATGCCAGAAGCACCTAATCCCCCAAAATAGTCTGACATTCAAAAATGTCTCCCGAGTGGAGACATTTGCTTAATGGTTACAGAGTTTCTGTTTGGGGTGATGAAAAGTTTTGGAGACATACAATGCTGATGGCTGCACCACATCGTGAATGTAATGAGTGCCACTGACTTGTACACTTAGAAGTTATTAAGATGGCTATTCCTTTATTTATTTATGTTGTAAACATTTTAAGCAAAATTTTTAAAAAAGGTCACCAGATATTGCCAAATGCCCTCTTGGGGGTAAAATTGCCCAATTGAGAATCACTGGACTAGAAAGTCTCACTGATGCATCATTTTAAGATGTAACTCGTCAGACTAAGGATGGCTGCCTTTTATCCCTTTCTTTTGATTTTAAATGTCAGGCTAAGGGTTTCGGAATATTTAGCCATTTCATTTCTTCTTTTTAATTGTGGTAAAATATGCACAACAAAATTGACCACTTTTTAAGTGCACCTTAAGCCCACTGACATGATTGCACCACCATCACCACCACCCATCTCTAGAGCTTTTTCATCTTCCCAAATGGAAACTCCGTACCTATTGAACAATGACTCGCTCTTCCATCCTACCCCCCCAGCCCCTGGCAACCACCATGCTATTTTCTGTCTGCCATTTCATTTATTTTTTTTTCAACCAGCATCCATGAGACAGTAGAGAAGCTGTGGGACTGTTTTCTGATCCCTTTATGTCAGGAAAAAGAAGTAGTGAGTATATACTGACTGGCTTTTAAAAAATCATGATGCAAATGACAGAACCTCTGGACAGGGATTTGGTGGCAAAAACATGAATACCCATATGCAATAGGTTTTTTGTTGTAGCGCTCATTATCATAGCAAAAGACTGGAAGAGCGCAGACAGCCTTCAGTAGAGCATTGGTGAGTCAGCTGACCCTTCTACACAGTGGAGTACCCTGCAGCTCTAAAAAGGGATGAGGACTAGCTCTACTTTCTGTTATGAAGTGTCTAAAGCTGCACTGACCAGTGCGGTAGCCCTTAGCTACATGCGGTAATGTAAATTCATATCAATTAGAATGAAGTACAGCAGAAAATTCAGTTTCTCGCACTAGCCGTATTTCAAGCATTTAATGGTCACTGTGGCTAGTGGCTATCATGTTGGACAGCACAGATATAGAGCATTTCTGTGATCTCACAAGGCTCCGTTGGACAGCGCTAGTCTAGAACATATGCTACCTTTTATCTACAGTGAGGCTGTGAACACATAGCCACATATATGTAGGAACATAATACTTGCTTATATTAAACAACACGCTTATACGTACATACACATACTTATTTATATTTTTTAAAATGGAAGAATAAACCAAAAACTAAGTGCAATTATTATCTTTATGGGGATGGAGGAAGGGAAAGAAGATAAAGGAAGGAACAAGGATAGAATCTAGTTGTCTCTGAATGTACCTTGTTTTGTCGATTAGATTTTAGAACCGGGCAAATGTTTTACCTAATTATGAAATAAAAATAACTCTGAATGATCGAATGGAAAGTCTTTCCCCTAGAAAACACCTCTTGATGGATTTCCCTCTCTTTCTAAAAGCCCGGCCCCCTTGCGTCCTTCATGCTGGAACAGTACAGAGGAAACACAGCCATACGTGGTCAGTCCCTCTACAGGCCAGGGAAACACTGGCCCCTCCGTGCCCTCCTTTCCCGGGGAGGCGCCGCGCCACCCTCTGCAGATGGAAGCTCCACCAGCACTTGAACCTGACACTTACATTGTTGGTTTTATAATAACAGCCTATGAAATCTACAGAGAACATGCACAAGTTTAGCTTTTGCTGTGGAAATTTCCTTTTTTCTTTGTTTTTTTAAACCCTGACGATGTTATCAAGGTATGTAGTTATGTAAAGATTTTTAAAGAAATTCCAAGGAGAGGATTTCTGATCTATTAAAAGATGTCACGGGCCGGCCGAGTGGCGCAATGGTTAAGAGCTGGCTTGGGGCGCCAGAGGCCCTGGTTCGGGTCCCACATATGAGGGCCAGTGACACTGCCCTCCACAGCTAAGATGCTGAACAACAGCTCAACCTGGAGCTGGGCTGCGGTGAGTCGCCGGCGACCACGTAGGCTGCAGCCCCTGTGGCAATGCGTTGCCATGGGCTACCGTGTGTAGCCAGCAGCCAGCGTGAGCGGCCAGCAGCCGCAGTGAGCGGCTGTCCAGAAGCCGGAGACTGATCTGCCTCGCCCGGGAAGAGTGCAATGATGGTGTCAAATTGGGCCAGTGAGGTGATGTCCTCCACAGCTAGACTGAAGAACAAAACAATAGCAACTTGTCTGTTCCCCTTCCCCTGATTCCCCACTGCTGTTCCCATCCCCCCAATTCCCCAATAAAAACCTTAAAAAAAAAAAAAGATGTCACAAACTGGGAGAAGATCTATCTTTTGCTTTCTTGGCA
Source organism: Hipposideros armiger (assembly GCF_001890085.2). Taxonomy (NCBI): domain Eukaryota; kingdom Metazoa; phylum Chordata; class Mammalia; order Chiroptera; family Hipposideridae; genus Hipposideros; species Hipposideros armiger. Next base: position 123,748 of record NW_017732546.1, read on the forward strand.
AGATGGTCTCCAGAAGTGGCAAGAGCCCAGGGGAGTTGGAGGAAATCGAGTTTGGGTGTCATGTGGTCGGTGTCAGGAATGCAGTGGACAGGCTGCCTTGACCACTGGACCGGCTGACACATCTTTGAATGTGCTCAGACCTCTGGTAGCATTCCAGGCACGTTGCCCATGTGTCCTTGCTTTCTGCCTGTGGATGGGAAGGGAGGGAAACTGAGGTGCAATAGGAAGCGGTGATTGACATGGACATCCTGCTTCACGCAGAGGAAGAACTGGAATGAGAACTGGAATGACTGACCGAGTGGCCCCTTGCAGCTGCTCATGTGCCTGGCCAGCCCACTGAGGGTGCCTGAGTCAGACTTCAGAGCTGGAAGGGGCTGTGCTTGAGGACACTGAGCTCAGGTCAAAGGACTTGCCTGGGGAAGGTAGCAGAATTGGGACGAAGACTGACCAGCTGCCACACGAGGGGCGTATGCGAGGAACTGTCAAATGCTTATATGGATTCCCTCGTTGACTGAACCCCCAAACACTACAAGATAGGCAGTTTTATTTGCATATGTTAGAGGCTAGCTCAACTTAAATAACTTGCTAGAAGGTATGTGGTGCTTAAAAGTGAAGATCCAGGACCCATGTCCAGGTCTAATTCTGTAGCCTGTTCACATAACATCTTTGATTTCCAGGCTATCCTGATTTAGTCCGTTTTGAATTAGTCAGCAGTACCACCTGCAGAGGAAAGGTGCCCAGTGTCCTAGGTCCCAAGTTTCCTTAATGTCCGCTCTGTGAATTATTGCGTGTTATTAGTAAGCATCCTCTGGAGTGGGCTTGACCCCATGGACTTGATGAAATACTCGACTGATCCTTTCAGGATTTAGTCCAAGCTCTCAGTCTTTTGAAGACTGAACATTAGTAGACTTGTTTGGAATAATATTTGGTTTAAGGCCTTCCAGCCACAGCTCTGGAGTCACATGGGCCTGAGTTGAAATTCCAGCTCCTGCATTTGCTTAACTCTGTCCCTTTGAACTGGTTACCTAACCTCTCCAAGCTTTAGTTTTCTCATCTGTGAATTGGGGATAACAATTAATGGGGTTTTGCAATCTCTAGACATGCACAAAAGATTCCAGTTCTACGTGAAAAGTAGCGTCACCCGTGTTTGTGCCCTTCCCAAAGACCAAGAATACTCGGCAACTACATGGGCCACTGAGTGTAAATCCACAAGGGATAGTTGGTAAGAGGGGTTTGGGGTTTTGTCACTTGCGATGATGATGTGGGACTTGACAGAGTTGTGGCTACTCCGGATGTGGCTGGAGACGTGCAGCAAGAGAGTAGGGCACCAGGCATCATGAGTGATTTGCACTGAGGTGAAGGTGGGTGCTGACCCTGGAATAGACTCTCAAAAGTCACCACTTGTAGAGTGTCCTAGCTCTAGGAAAGTGGGTAGGCTCTGTAGTATGGGCTGGGACAGGGCGGTGCCCACCGTGACCGGGTGGGGATGGCCATGGGATGCCCACCTCCCTGATGTCCATGCCTACATTAGTCCTCAAGGAAGAGAAGTGGCTGGTTTCTATGCCATCTTCCAAGTCCAGGGGTATTTCTGGGGCCCAGCACCTGCAGCGTGAACACCCAACACCTAGGAGATGTGTCTGGCCTTGCAAAGCAGGCACTCGGCCGGCTAGTGAATAAGTCCAGGTTCTCAATCCTCAGCTTGCTGAAGAGACTGTCCCCTCAGAGATTTGAGAAGCCGCAGGTCTAGTTCAACTCTGCAGGGCTTGGTTGCCTGGGGCCTGGTGGGGCTAAGGAGGGAGAGTATGGGGAGCAGAGGTAGGGGCTTGAAGCAAGGGAGGAAGGACTTCCTGCCGATTGCTTCCCCGGCAGGCTGTTCTTCCAACGGAAGTCTTAGGAGCTCTGCTCTAGTAAGAGAGGAGGGGATGTTAGGTATAGGGGAAGAAACGCCTCCATCCACTCTCCAAAAGCCCTGTGGGTGTTAGGGACCAGCGTTCAAATTCAGTGATTTTCAGTACACATTGGAAAGGCTGGCTGGGGCTTTAAAACCAAACAATGAAACCAATAGCCGATTAGACGCTTATTACCTCACAAAGCTGTCGTTTGTACAGCTGTTTTATTAAGTGGTGAATCTAAAGTCAGTTTCACAGCTGATTTATATTATGGGCCCCGTTCCCAGGCCCCTGCCTCCAGCAGTTCTCTAGCCCTCTTGAGCCGGGCCAGGTGGGCTGGGTTCCTTGGTCTTGGTTCCAGCGGCAGCCTGGGTGCCCATCCATCGGCCCCATCACACTGTTACCCCTGGCTCTTCTGTCTCCCTCATTAGACTGGGTTGGTCGAAGACAGGGATTGACGCCGGGTCCTCAGTGCCCAACTCCATGCCTGGCTCACGGTGGGCTCACCGGATATCGGAAACTAGTGGGGAATGCGAGAGGCAAGCAGGTTTCTGTGTGCTCCGCCAGCTTTCTCTCGTGAGCTCCACTCTCCTTACACCTGTGCGTGCAGAACCCTTTTATGAAGGATTTTACTGCTGCCTCAAAATCAGGTTTGTTTCTTTTTCTGTTTCCTGTTTGTGTGAACCTGAATGTCCCTCTGCCTCTCCTCCCCTCCAGCCCGTGCAGCGGATGGCTTGGCTGTCCCACGGCTCCTTCCTTCCTCTGCAACCCTCGTTGCTTCCACCGTTGAAAGGTCTATCACTGACTGTTTTTTCTTTCTGTCGTTGGTCCTCCTAAACAGGTGCTGAACCTAAAAAGTGTCTAAGTACCTGCTGTGCTGTGGGCGCTTGGGCACATGGCCGTGTGTCGAGAAGGTGGGGCCAGATCGCCTACCTCTCCCTGCCCACCCCTACCTCTCCTCCAGCGTCAGCAGCTTCCGTCCTACGGGGGCCATCGCTTGGCACTCATTATACTCTTCTTAAACCTCCTTTCCCCCATTGCCGGTGTGCTCCTGAGTCCCTGATTGGCATTCAAGGCCGTCTATGATCTTGCTCATTCATCTAGGTCGCAGTCATGTCCTGTTGCTCCCTTTTATGCATACTCCACGTTCCAGCCAAACTGGTACATACCCCATCATTTCCGACCTCTCCCTCTGTCATCACATGGCTTCCTGCCAGAATGCCTCCCCTTCACCTCTCCCCTGTCCAAATCTTGTCCTTACGTGTGATTCAGCTCAAAGGCCATCTCCTCCAGGAACCTTCCTCTGCTCTTCTGTGGTAAACAGTGAGTGCCTGTAGTGCACCCGCCCCCCTCGCCCCCAGTGTCCCCTTATTTGATTGTCTCTTACAGTAGGTATCATTTTGCTTCCCTGCATCCTATATCCTCTTTGCAGGTAAGCCGGGTCTAGGTTAAATTCTTTGTAGCCACCTTCTGCCTAGTACAGGGTTCAGCCCACAGTAGAGGTGAAGAGGTGCTGGCTGCATAAATCAGTTTCATGCCTGAGCCCTTTCCATGCTTTGTCACATTTAATTCTCACAACAGCCCTTGGACGTAGATGGCTATTATTAGCCATATCTTCCAGAGGAGAAAACTGAGGCTCAGAGACACTAAGCAGTTTGCCCTGGGTCACACAGTTAGTAAGCCGCAGAGCTGGGATCTGTGTGCCATGCTTTTCTGCCTCTTAGCCACTGTGTCATATGACCTGAATGAATTGGGGAGATAGAACACAATAGTACGTATAAAAACCCATCGGAGGATATAAACTGCTGAGGATGCCACCAATTCAGAAAGAACACTTATTATTTTTTAAACCACTGGTGGATTTTGCTGTACCCTTTACCAAGAACAGCTCACAGCTGGGGCTTCATCAAGAATGGGGAGTGGAGGAAAGCAGAGAGGCAGCCAAAGGGATAAATTGGTTTTCTCAGACTCCCTCAGCGATGACTTCCCAGGAGCTGGCATTTCAAAGTCCCTCCTCCTGGCAGACAAAACTTGGAGGTGTTGCAGGAAGACAGCAACATTTCCTCTTTGTCTCTGCATTTCTCCTTTAACCCCCTAATACTTCAGGGGTAATGACAGGTACTGCCCTGAGTCCCCTGGGGCCAGAGATTGAATCAGTCCTGTTCAGATGCCCCTGCTCCTGTAGATGTTAGACCTGCAAATAAATTAACGTTCAAAAGAAGTTAATGTGATTTTAAGAGCGTTTTTCTACTGTTGAGGTTAGGAGGAGGGAGAAACCCTTGCAGCTGCAGACTGGAGAGGGCCCCAAACCTTGGTTTCAGGGAGCAGTTTCCGAGGCTAACACCCCCGGCTCTGACTCGGTGTGCCGAGACTTGTTTCTAAGGCCGGATGTTTGACACCCCAAGGCCTTGCCAGGAGTTCGCTGAGGGCCACGGTTTCAACCTGCAAAGGGTGTGATTAGAGGCTTTGCAGCCGGAGCTGCCTCTCTTTAGCAAGGAAAGCTGGGGGCTGGCGGATGTCTCCCTCTACTGAACTGTCTGGACGGCTCCAATCCTGGACTGGTAAAGTGAATCAATGAACTGGTACTTAAGGGATGATTCGTCCCTTGTACTTCATGTAACAGTCATTTAGCGCTCACTACAAATCTATTTTGCAGTTAAGGAAACAGACATTTGAAACAGCCATAATCTTCCCAAAGAGCTGAGGCAGCTCTTCACTGGAGTCTAATGCCGAGTATGGAATATGTAGTGGGAGGCAGGAGTACAGCCACATTTGTGGGGAGAGGAAAAAACTGGTGAAGCTTCAGGGCAGAACCCTTAGGACATATTTCCATGTATTTGGCTTGCACGGTGGACAGATACCAAAGATTTACAGAGACCACCTTGCGTAGAGGGAGGCTCGTGCTATGGAAGCCATTTAGTTGGACATTGACCAGCAGAAGAAATAGAACATTGTGAATATGTGGTCTCAGCATTAATGAGGCAGAAGTGGGAGAATCTGCCTGCCTGGTTTGCTTGGTTTCAAGCCCTGAATTGGTGGTGGACAAGCCCTATGTCGATTGTAACAAAAAACCAGACAAGAATCAAAGTCATTATTTGGTTGGAGAATGGCCTACCCAGAAGGGGCCTCAGGGAATCTAAGGTTCTATGTTTTACGGGCATAGAAAACTGAAGCCAGTGGGGAAGCAGCGTGCCTAAGGTGACGGCGTGTTAGCCACAGAGCCCAGACAGCTTGCTGGTCTGAGCCGAACCTAACCTGCAAGACGGGTTTTAGTGAAGGAAAAGAAGTTGAATGGAGCAGGTTCATAGGAGGGCAGGGCAGTGGATTAATCTGTGTTTTTGAGAAATTGGCCAGTGCTGAGGATTGTGGCTGGGAGGCAGTTGGGAGGGGTAGCTGGGCCAAGTCCAGATTTGTAGGATACAGTGGGATGAGTGTCTTCGGAGGTGGAGAAGAGTCCTCTATGAGGGGAAAACCAATACTGCAGAAGAAGGAAGGGTGTCGTAGAATGGGGAGCCTTTCCCAGCTTGGAGATGGGGTCCAGGGTCCAGACAAGGAGTGGCAGGGTGGTGATGCTGTGAGCTGACCGCGTGCGCGTCCTCTGTCTCACTCTAACCCTACAGGTGATTGCGGTGGTGATGGATGTTTTCACGGACATCGACATCTTCAGAGACCTGCAGGAAATATGTCGGAAAAAGAAAGTTGCTGTATACATCCTTCTGGACCAGGCTCTGCTCTCTCAGTTTTTGGATATGTGCATGGATCTGAAAGTTCACCCTGAACAGGAAAAGGTTTGTATTACACTGCTCCTGGTTTCACCACAGTCAGAAATAGGACCTATCTCCGTGGTAGTTGGTAATGGGGCCCCCACGAGAAGAGAGGGGACTGAGGCCGTGAGCAGAGCGATTGCCTGAGGTCTCACGGAAGAGAACCGAGAGTCAGGATTCAAACCTCCGCCTCCCCCAGTCTCGCTGCCTCCTGTTGACGGCCAGAGACTGCCTTGAATGCTGCTGCTTTTGACTAGAGTGCTGGGTAGGCTCCAATTTCCATCGTCACGGCCACCGTTTATGGAGTTCCTGCTCTTTTCTTGGCACTGACCTAGGCTCTTGACAAATGTTATGCAACTTACTCCTCACAGCAGCCCTCTCAGGTAAGTGGCATTTTACCTAGGTTTTAGATCACAAAATGGTGACAGAGCGCCCAGTGTCTACAACTAGAAAATAGCGGGACTGGCGTTTGACTCCCCATCTGCCATCACTGTCACATGCTGCCTCTCATTTCTCATTATTATAAAATTAGATTTTTTTAAAATGTCCTTTGCTCTGAGCATGAAAGCAATTTGAACTTAAGTATTTAAGAGTAAGGTTATACAACTTAGCCTTGTCTGTTTAGTGGAAAGCGGCAAGAAAAATTGTCATACTTATTACACCATTCTTTTTTTTTTTTTTCATGAAGCAACTTAACCTGTGAGCTTCAGAACTTTAATTCATCCACTTAGTTCATCACCTGTGAGCACCTACTATGAGCCATACACTGGTCTAGGTACTGGGAATAAAGCAGTTGGCAAAACGAATGAAGAATTTGGGCTTTGGTACTATGGGTTACTGTATAGTTACCACCTTGTTATTAAGCAGTTTGGTTTGCTTGCAAAATTTTGGCTATTTGACACTGAGTTCTCATTTGTTCTTTTCCCTAATGAAACAGAGGACTGGGTTCAATTCGGTAGTTTCTGACTTGTCACTAGTGCTACAAAGCAAATCATGATGGAAGTAGGATTGGAGCGTGGAGACCCAATGAGACGAGCCAGCCATGTGACCTAACAGATAAAAAACGAGATCAGGTGGACTTGAGGAAAATGCAAAATGAAAAAGCGTGTTGTCCTCTAGTCAAATGTTCAGTCTGTAACTGCTTACATAGAGCGAGCTGAAGAAATTGAAGGTGTCAGTGTTTAATTTCAAGGCACTCTTTCTGTAATTAAGGCGGTGCGTTAGCAGCAGGAAAATCACAGAATAGTTTTGACCACAACTTTCATCAAGTGATCAGCTCTGATTCATCTACTGGGCAGAAGTCTAGGAGCGCTGTTTGTCGACTCAGCTGCCCACCGCTGGTTGCTGCCTTCATGGGTGTCCCAGTTCTCTGTCGGAGGGGTCAAAAGGAGGTCTGTACGTCTGGCCTCGCCAATTTTTATCATGTCTTAACTCCTTCCTAGGGAAGCACCACTCCTGGTTGCTTCTCTCACCAGGACACATCTGTGCTGCTGAGCAGGTGCCCTCACTGAGTGGGGGCTGACTTCCTCCCCCAGGCCCTGGCTCTGTGGCATTCATGTCTTGTCTCTAGGAACTTGGTCACACATTTGTGTGCAGGCCTCCAAAGTGCTCTGGCCACAATCCTAGAGGCCTGTGCAACATTCAGGCCCGTGCCAAAGGGAAAGATGCACAAAATCACGCCTCAGTCTGCCCACAGTGATATTTTTCATGCTTGTTATATGTTGATCCTTTGAAGCTCTGCTTAGGAATCATCACCTCCTCTAGGAAGCCCCCCCACCCCCGCCAACATGGCTACATATGTGTAACCAGCACCGCCATCAACATACAGAACCATTCCATCCACTAAGATCTCCCCATGCTGCAGCTTTATAGTCACACCCGCCCCCCTTTCTGTGCCCTGCCCCCACCACCTTTAACCTTGACAACCACTAATTTGTTCCCCGTCTCTATCATTCTGTCATTTAGAGAATGTTAAATAAATGGAAGCATATATAGTATGTGACTTTTTGAGACTGGCTTTTTTCCACTCTGTGTAATGCCCTTGAGATCCGTCCAAGTTGTTGTGTGTATCAATAGTTTGTTCCTTTTTATTGCTGAGTAGTATCACGTGCTATGATTGTACCATAGTTTGTTCAATGTCCATTGAAGGACATTAGGATAGTTCCCAGTCTTTTCCTTATGAATAAAGATGCTATGAGTCTTTGTGTACAGGTTCTTGTGTGGACATAGATTTTCACTTCTCTGGATAATGTTAGTCTTGCTGTAGTTTTTAATCATTCATTACTTTCCTCTTGCCTATTTTAGTCCTTGAAGGTCAAGAGTGTGCCTTATAGCAAGAAGCATGCTTTATATCTCTGTTGTCTCAAGGCTTGGCACGTAGTAGGGGCTTTGTTTGCAAAATGAATGAGAGAGTCAAACAAAAATCTTAAACATTTAATTTGAATGTGTAAGATTTCTAAAGATATTGAGCTGCTGATCTGCTCCAAGAATGCAGTTTGTCTTAGTATTTTGCATACCATTGTATATACATTAATGTGTGTCATTTTACAAAGACAATTATGCATACACATACAGTATATAGTCACAGTGTGTTACCAGTGTACCTTTTGGATAAACACCTACTTGTAGGAGATGTGACATTGCTGATTAAGCCACAAATGATATGTTTTCTGCCTCAAGTCTTGAGTTAGAGAAGGCTTGTCCTATGTTCCTGTTCTCTCTCCTCATTATGATGTGGGGTAAGTGAGGATGGGCTGAGTAGGAGAAATACCAACTTCGCTTCTTTAAGCCTTTGTTAAGGTGTTGTTTATCACTAGCGTGTTTCCTTTGATGATTTAATATCCCACATTTTGTTTCCAAATCATTTCTTGGATTCCGTTGTGTAGTTTTCCCAGAAAGTGTGGAGCTCCTGTTAAAGCACATGAACTAAGGGGATCAAGAATAAATATAAGATGTACTAGACCAAACCGGGGGAGGATCACTGCATAAATTATGTAAATGTCTAACCACTATGCTGTATACCTGAAACTAACATAAAATCATATAGGTGTCAACTGTCACTGAAAAAAAATGAATAATTTTTAAAAATTGAAAAAATACATATTAAATTTACCTAAATGGGAAAAATATGTATATATATATATAAGAAAAGGTCACATGAGAAGATGGACTAAGCACGAAGCAGCATTTCTTGAGTCCCGAGAATCATCGGGCTCGTGGACTGGGAGCCCCTCACTGGCCAGTAAGTTTGCCTATTTGGGAATTGTAAACTGAGCCCTCTTGTCTTAATCATTTGCTCACCGTATTGTTCATGTATTTTTCTCCCTGCTCTCCCACCACCAGCTGATGACAGTTCGGACTATTACAGGAAATACCTACTATGCAAGGTCAGGAACTAAAATTGTTGGGAAGGTTCATGAAAAGTTCACATTGATTGACGGCATTCGTGTGGCCACAGGCTCCTACAGGTAAGTTTTTCACCCGTCCATGCTTATTAATCTACATGTTTTAGAAGGAGCATGCTACCTACAGGCAAAAGTTTCTTTCCCCCGCTCAACACAAGGCTTTATGGGCAAGTGTTCTTATATGCATACATCTGTGTGTGAGTAGGTTAATCAAAGCCCCCTCCTATGAGAGGTAGTTGGGGTAGGGGGGTCATCTCCCCTGCCCTGTGGTCTACAAAACAAAGGTGTAGGGGTTGAAACTTGCCTGGAGACCCCATGGTGAGCGAGTCCTAGATTCAAGCCTCAGCCAGGCCTGCAGTGGATGAATTGGCGGTTAGCAGTGAGTCCTGTTCCTTGGGGACTTTGACACCTCCCTCCACCCCCAATCCCTGCTCACTTGAAAGTAAGGGCAGCCATAGGCACAGGCATCAGTGTGGAGGGCAGAGCTGAAGCCTTCAGCTTACACTTAAATCCTTCCCCTTGCTTCAAGCCTTGTAATCTAGTGCTTAGTCTAGAAAGTACTGATCCGTGCTCTGGCCCCACCTTTGAAGTCTCACTTTGGCAATGATGTCTTAGGCAGAGTTCAGGGAAGTTGAATTAGAGGGTGGAGATAACGCGTGGTTAACACTAATCTCCAGAAGTTAAGACGTACCATTTTTCCTCCCATGGCTTCGAAGGTAGTGTGTTTTGCCACCTCTGCCTTAGGTGGCCTGATGGGGCGCATGAGGCGTGTCTGTAGAGTTTAAAAAAGAAAAACTCACTTTTGAAGAAACACACATATCCAAGTGATAACTATGTGTCAGCCCTGGGTAGAGGTGGACATGCAAAGATTTGTGGGCGATGAGGCCGTAAGATCAAGAACCTCTCGATGCCTTTCTTCTCAAATAGCACTGTCACTGCCCGGGAGAACATTCAAACTCTTCCTTGAGACCTCCTTTCATAAGAAATCTGTGGGGTTTTTTGTTTGTTTTTTTAGCTGAGCCATCCTGCCACCTGTTGGCAGTCAGCGGAAACTCAGCTCAGGCTGGGAATAGAACCACTGTTGCTCAGAGCTCGCACTCTTGAGCGAGTTCTTAACCAACTGAGCCACTCGGCTGGCCCTAAGAAGTTTTTAAGTAACAGGAGGAAACTAGATTTTCACCCAAAGTAGGATTTATCTATATTAGCCAAACAGCTCCAAATGGGTTTTGGCTATTCTAAAATATAAAAATATAAAAACTATCCTCTACAAATAAATATGCTGTCATTGAGGATGAGGATGAGGATGAAGATAGCATCCATGTGTTGAGGACATTGTATAATCCTGGTGTCGGATACGTGTCTTGTTTACATGATCTCATGGAGGGTTTTCAAAAGAATCTTCCTTCTTTTCTATCAGTGGTGACTGCAAGTGCAGAAAGCTAACTCAAACGACTTTGTGCAAAGTGGAATTTATTGACTCACGTGACTTGCAAGTATAGGAAGGTTTTTAGCTCTGTTTGACCTCCAGGTCATACATTTATCAGAACACTGTCTCCTGGTCCTGCTTTTCTCTACTTGGTCTTTATTTTCAGTCACGCTCTCCATTTGAAGGCAAAGATGCAGGCTTTCTTATGTGACCTGTAATAAATATCTCCCAAAGAGAGCGACTCTTTTTTTTCTTTTAGCACTGGTATCAGTTCTTGAAAAATTACTGGGCCCTAGCTGGGTCACATGGCCACCCTGTACCCAAGGGGATAGGATAATCTGGCCAGCCTGGTCACATGCCCACCCCTCTTGTGATTGGAGAGGGCACATAAATGAAAGCTTTTTGGGCTAGAGCGAGTGTGGGTTCTGTCACCAGAGGAAGGAGAAAGGACGCTGGACAGGCAGGAGCGCATGGCCGCTAATCGGCTCTAAATGTGCTTCCAGCGGCAGTGTCATCATTGGAGTATCGATACTGTCCCCTTTGTGAACATGGCAGCGCTGGAGCATGGAGCAGGAGCACCGCACTACAGTTCCTAAGGACTGAGCCCGGTCTGAGGTCTACCACCAGCTTCCCATTGTGAAATCACCGGCTGGTTTCCTCACTGAGAGAATGCGGGCGCTGGCCTAAATATTTCAGAAGCCCTTTCTGGTTTTTAAAAACTCTGAGGCTGGGGACGGGTAGGTTTTAGCATGTTGGTTAAACAGTTGGCCTTTTTACTTTAACTTATATGTTGGGTTGTCAGAAAAGTCATGATGCATTTTTGCATCGAAAAACAGAGGAAAAAATACGTCATGACTTTTCCAACAACCCAATATATATCATATATCTGTGTTTAGGCTGCTTGAATGCACGTTATATGGTAGGTATCGTCATCATGGTTGTGACTCTTAGGAAGCAGGATATCTGGGCTTTAGTACTCAGATTGACAAGAAGTAAACTGCAATTGCTTATTCTTACCAGCTTCTGTTTGTTTTTAATCCTTAAGTTTTACATGGACAGATGGCAAATTAAATAGCAGTAACTTGGTCATTCTGTCCGGCCAAGTGGTTGAACACTTCGATCTGGAGTTCCGAATCCTGTATGCGCAATCGAAGCCCATCAGCTCCAAACTCCTGCCCAACTTCCCGGTCAGCAGCAAGTTTGACCATCTGGTTGACCGGAAACCACTGTCCAAGGAGCTCACGCTAGGCAATCTGCTGCGGCTGCGGCTCGCCAGGCTCTCAAGCTCCCCCAAGAAGGCCGAGCTGGAGTATGGGTCGCCCGCCAAGGGCAGGGCAGAGTCCTTCACCGTCGGTGAGGAAGACTACTTCAACAGCCTCAAGAACCAACCGGAGGGTGGAAAGAGGGCCGATGCCGCCACTCAGACAGAGCCAGGAAAGGAGATGCGAGCAGTGAGCGTGAGTGACTCGGGAACACAAACCAGCACCGCCACAGCCAGTGCTGGGACCCAAACCACAGTCGCCACCAGGGCAGCAAGCTCCCAAACCGTGGTTCGGCTCACGTCGGCCACCACCCAGACTGACGTGAACGAGAACGTTCTCTTCTCTCAGGGAACCCAGTCGAAAGAAGGCTCACCGGTATCAAAGATGTCTGTGTCAAGGTCTTCCAGTTTGAAGTCTTCCTCCTCTCTGTCTTCTCAAGGCTCGGTGGCAAGCTCCATCGGCTCGCTGACTTCCATGAGAGCCACTGACCTCGTCCTCCCTGGACATGCCAAGTACTGGGGCATGCCCCACTTGGACTCATTTAGAAACCTGAATAAAGAGCGGCAGCTTCACTGTTCTGGTATCAGGACCCGGCTCAACCATATGCTGGCCATGTTCTCAAGGAGAACACTTCTTACTGAAAACTATCTCGGATTTAATTCTGGCAATTCTACCAGAGCACCCATTAATTTGCTGACTATTAGAGATATCGCACTTTATCCCTCCTATCAGTGACTGCCCGGGGTCCAGACCGCCGCTGGGTACACCCAGCCTTGCAGGCGACATCATCAGAGCGTCCTGCTTTACAGAGTGTCTCCTGTCCATCCTTGTTTCTCTTTCACTTGACTTTTAGTCTCTCTGATTTTCTTTGAATTCTGTAAACTGCGTATTATTTTATGTGCTTTTACTTTATTTTTGTCATGTACAAACCAGGTATTGGTTTTATGGTTTAAACACTATGGGTACAGTTTCTTTGCACAATTTTAATATTGATATCTCTTAAAGAGAATGCGTAGGGGTTCTCAGATTAATTCAGGTAAGAGATAAAATATGTTTTGCATTTTTCTAGATTTGTGTGCTCTTCTGTTTAAGCGGTTTAAATCACTAGTTTTTATGATCGAATAAACTGTTTCTTAATTGTCTGTCTCTTCTTTAGGATGTCTGTGTTCTTAGCATTAGCGAAATATAAACAACTTTTATGTGGTGATTCCTTGAGTCCCTTTTTGTTTTGTTTTCTGGCACTTTTCTCTTTAGCTATAGGAGTGTGTCACATGTAATGCACCAAATAGCTATTTATGCAATTTTTAACATAGTGTTGGGTGGAGAAGAAGTAGATGATGCAAATTGTAAAAGAGAAAATATTCCTTTAAAAGTTAGAAGACAAAAAGAAGTGTCAGGTTCATCCCTTCCTTAGCAGTTTGAATATTGGTGTTACTATTACTATCTCTATAGTTTGAATGAAGAAACTTGCCAGAAGTCATAGGACTTTTCTTGTGCCTCTAGCTTGCCTTTTTTCAAAGAATCAGTTCGAGCTATTTAGACAAGGACCTTGGTTCCCTGCTTCTCTGCCAAACAAGGCCTTAGTGTGCATTCCTGGATTTATCCCTGATATTAACTCTGGTGACCCCACGGGCCTAATTTCATCAGATGGGTGTATTGACAATGATTTAGCAATCTGATATCCTGGAGCAGGGGCAAAGAGGACACTGACAATTATCCCACATTCCTCATACATTGGCAGGCACTGCAACTGGTTTCTACACCCTGCTAATCAGGGTTGGTATGGCTGTGGAATCCTGTTTTTGTCTAGTCTCATTTGCATGGACAGACCAAAGAGAGCCCAATGATGGCTTCCTCCTCCTAATCTGGCTAGAGCAGAAGAGGTCTGTAATAGGGGAGGGTGTTGTCTGTCACACAGACACATGAGCACACCTGCAGGTTTAATGCACACATCAGGACTCCCCTGTGGTCAGCAGGTTATTTGTGGGGTTAGTATTATGATCTGGGCTGCTTTGCAGCCCAGACAACTGGTTCAAGTCTGGTTGTGAACAACTCGGGCCTACGCCTTGAAGAAACATAATGCTATTTGAAACCATTTCCAGGTGTGGATAATTTCCTATGTCTTCTCTTTGACCCTCACAACAATGTAGTGATTCCGCAGCTGTTATTCTCAATTTTCAGGTGAAGAAACTGAAGCTCAGGTTAAGTAGCATATTCAAGGTCACAAGGCTGGTAAATGGTGACACAAGCATTTAAACACAAATTTGCAGATTCTAAGTTCAGTGATCTGCTTTATTACTGTTTCTTTACAGGGAGTATGGAGGCATTAGCAGGTGTACCTCGAGAAATGGCAGTAAATGCAATTGTGACTTGAAATAATAAATTTTAACCTCATGAACAAATACAGGTACCTTTGAAATGTCAACTTACTGTTCTATGGAACTATTAATAGCCAGTCATAAAAAAGGTTCTGTGTTTGGTTTGGGAAATGATGGATCAAATACATTTAAATAGGATTCTTGACTGAAGGACGACTCAGACTTTTGAATGAGGTCATGATCACATTGACTTTCTCAGAGGAGGGCAGGTATGTGGCCTATCACAAGCTTACCTAACCACAGAGTCCTCTTTTTGTGGAGCAGGACTCCAATCTATTCTCTGAGAGTTGTTGTCAGCGATTAGAAATAAGAACAAGAGGTGTATGGAATCCTACGAAAATGTCCCGGTATCTCAGAGTAAGCAAAGCTTTTCTGGCACTCCTCTGGAGAGTATCACTCACTACAGGGCACAGTTTTTCCACGGTGAGATCTGAGAGCCACCTGCATCAGAGTCAGCTGGGGCCTCATTTAAAATGTTATTGGTCCCACTCCCGGGGGAGAGAGAGGAGGAGGGTGGGTGTGGCAGACTATTTGGCTCAAAAATGTTTGCTGCCACTCCCTAGGAGAGAATTATATTTCTCTATCTGTCTAATGTCAGACTTGGCCATTATAGAAGAGGCTGTAAATATTTTGGTATATATCTAAAAGATTAAAAGTTCACTTTGAATAAAAGATAACCACACTACCATGATCATACCTACGCAACTTTGACAAAAATGTCTCAATATCATCAAATAAATAGTATTCAAATTCAGGTTTTTTTTTTTCTCCCTGATTTGTTTGAATTGGAGATCCATGCAATTTCAAGGTCAATCGAATCAGACTGCAGGGTCAACATTGTCTTGAAAAACTTAAGGAGCCAATTGAAGAAATGGCCTCCCCATAGCTGTAGGCAGTTAGGCTGGGAGTATCTCTGTTTTACATGAGATTTAAAGTGACTAACAAGAAAACCTAAGTACAAGGTCATGTACATGAAAAGTTACATGAAAGAAACCCAAAGCGTGGGGGATACAAAATGGAATGAGGCCACAAGCGCATGCCACAGTGACCAACACTGTTACTTTGGGTAGGCCACACATGAAAGTTTCTCAGTAGCCAAGGCAGAAGGAGAAACCTGGTCAGACCAACCATTCATAATGTCTCTAAGATCAAAGTAAATCCAAGTATAGGAAGAACAATCCTCGGTATAAGATCAGATAAGAATTTCTCACAAGGATCCTCTTATAAAAATGATACCGTGAAGCCTTCTGATAATAAACACAATGACAGATATTCTGGGTGTGCGCCAACATCGAACTCCATAAGGACGGTTGTCCAAACCTATAAATGAGTTGGACCTATTCAGATGTCCTGTGTGAGCATGGAATATGTACCTGAGACTGAATATGTTCAGATGAGCATTATTACACCAGGTTCCCTGGAGCCACCTAGAAATATGCCCCGTTTGCCTGGCAGAGTTCCAGGTTATGCCCACGAACACCCCCTTTCATTCTCAGACGTGTCCAATTGAAGCATACAGTCGTCCTATCTAGAAAGCCCCTGGCCGACCTCAGGAGGCTCTCCCCAACTTGTCTAGTTTCATAGCCATGCATGTTTTTCAGGCCAACGTGATGGACTCCCCTGGCAGCTGAGTCTCCTTCCTCGTGGAGCTCTCCACACCTCTGCCCAAATCCTTGAAGCTAAGTAAGCACTTTTGCTTATGCTAATACATGTGTGAACTTGATCCTTTGTGTGCAAGCCAACAAACTACAGGTTTACATATGTTACAAGCTGCAGAGGGCTGCTGCACCTTAGATTCAGTGGAAAATCCCAGTGCAATACAATTCGGTAAAAGTGATTCTGCAAAGGACAACCTCTTTTCAGGCTGGGAGATAGCTCTCTGATCTGGCTTGATGGAGCAGACCTAAGGGCAGCTAGGATTTTTCTTAAGATGCCAAGACTTTTAGCACATGACTACAGGGATGGTGTGATTGACATCTGTTATTTTTACTTCATTCAGTTGCCCCCTGATATTCACCCTCAGGTTTCCCTCTGAGGAATCATTCTGTTCCCAGCTCTTGGTCCACGTGGTTCTGGTGTCGCTGACCACATCTGACTTGGGATGGAGTGTGTGTACATCATATTGGTTGGCCCTCATGACTGACTCAGATGGATACGTGGCCAGATATTTTTACCACCGATTTTTGGAAAGAGGCTTGATGCTGAGAGGATGTGGTGGCTGAGCTGACGTGGCCATCTATTATAGTTACCACATGACACCCAGGTCAGCAGAAGGCAGAAGAAGAATCAGAAATGAGCCCTGATTACGTCATGTGTCCTGATGCAGCCGTGTCTCAAATCAGAACTACGCTTGTGGACTTTGTGAACCATTTTTGCTTACGTGAGAATGGGTTTTCTATCACTTGTTACATAAAAGCCTTAACTGGTACAAAGATGAAGACTCCGAAATCCTATGCCTCCTAAACAAGGCTAAGATGGTGGGACTGGAAATAGTTCAGTGCAGAAAGTACCCATTAACCACCACCATAGGCACAGAAAAACATCTATAATGTACTCATGAAATGATTTTGAGGAGTATCTTTCTGGAAAACCTGTTATTCAGAAGTTGCAAAATGTACCCCTATGTGACAAAATGATCAAACAAAATGAGTTGGCATTGAACTAAATAAATTCTGGATGCCATCCCAAGAAATAATGGTTTCAATTTTAGAGTTGTTATTTTAGGCCATTCTTTCTGAAAATAGTTAATTAGGAAGGATAAGATAGTCTACTGAGACCATTCCTAGTTTGTGACAGTAAAACCACGCCATCAACCTGTAGGTTGTTACTTAGGCCTTTTCTCCAATAGAAGTCTGTGTAAGCAAAACAACTCATTAGGGACAGTTGGGCTTAGAAATTTCTGGGACAGATAAACTAATTCTTATCTAGCAGAGCTAAGCTCTAATGATTTTAAATGGTCCATGTGGTTGAAAAAAACACTGGCCTGGGAATTGGAAAGCTGAGTTCTAGATTTTAGTTCTGATGCAAAATAGCTCATTGATTCTGATCAATCCTTTTAACCTCTATGGGCCTCAGGGTTTTTTTTTTGTTTCTATAAAACAGAGTATTTAGATGTTGATTAAAGTCTCCTCTGACTTTAATCTACTGTTTCTTTGTAAATACGAAGACTTCTTAATATAAGTTGAGTAATTTATAAAACAGAAATAAAAAGTGGCACTTATTTAATTTTCCCTTGTATTCATGTATAAACCCTGTTTTCTATACTTGGGCCTTTAGTGAAAAGAAGACAAAAATAAAACAAGGATCAATGTATGGAGAACTAAAAATAAGTATAAACCATGGTGTTCACATATACGAGGTCCAACAAGTTTGTGAACTCATCCTAGAAAAAGTGCTACATACCTCATTGCTGAATATCATTACAGTCACCTTCGAAGTACTTCCCTTGGGAAGCTATGCACCGACGCCAGTGCCTAGTCCACCCTTCCAAGCAATTTTGGAACTTTTTCTGGTATGGCCATCAGAGCTGTTGTCGTATTACCCTTGATGTCCTGAATGTCATCAAAATGTCTTCCTTTCAATATTTTCTTTATCTTTGGGTAAAGAAAGAAGTCATTGGGGGCCAGATCAGGTGAGTAGGGAGGGAGTTCCCATACAGTTATTTGTTTACTGGCTAAAAACTCCCTCACAGACAGTGCCCTGTGAGCTGGTGCATTGTGATGCAAGCGCCATGAATTGTTGGCGAAAAGTTCAGGTCGTCTAACTTTTTCATGCAACCTTTTCAGCATTTCCAAATAGTAAACTTGGTTAACTGTCCAGTTGGTACAAATTCATAATGAATAATCCCTGATACCAAAGCAACATCATTGCAACATGTTCGTGAACTTAATTGTTCAGACCTCATACATTTCTCAATAGGCACTATTAATGGGCTAGGACTATGAAAAGGGTCCTTGTCCTCAAGAAGCTTCCAGTGTAATAGAGGAGGCAGATGAACTATAGTTAACTAGGTAAATGTTATCACAACAGTGAGCACACAGGTCCTGATCCTGGGCAGGGGATGGGTTGGGGCGGGGATGCTTAAACCAGGCTGTAAGTTTATACAATTCTTAGGGTGACCCTTAGGAGGATATTTTAAAGGATGGATGGATAATTCTAGGCAGAGAGATTATCATGTATTGAATATTTTCATTATTATGGAAATAAAGAAGATATTTGGAAAAGGAATGTATACATCTAAATTCAGACTTTTATTTTCCCCCTGGGTACAGTGGGTTTGCTGTATTTGAGTTAATGAGAGCTAACATTGATTGAATGCCTGCAATGTCTTACACTGTTAGGTGCTTTACATGTTATCTCATTTAATACAACCTTTAAAAATATTAGATGACAGTCAGGAGCTAGGAAATGGCAAAGTTAGGATTCCAAATCATGTCTACCTGTCTCCAAAATGATCTTTCCATGACTATGTCATTTCTTTCAAAAATTGCAGAATTTTCTTCACTGCTCTAAAAATGCATAATTCTGAAGCCTCTCACTTTCTTCCAATTAGTTGCCTACCCATAAAATATAATAGTTCCTTTATTTTAGCGTATTAACTTTTATTAGCTTTCCTTTGGCTTAGTGGAATCTTTCTCAAGCTTGTTGATCAAAAGAATCATGGGTGGGGCTTCTTAAAATGCAGGTTCCCAGGCCACACCCCTGGAGATTCTGACTCAAGTTTGGATGGGGCCTAGTATCTGTACTTTAAACAAGCATTTGAATCACATGAGCAGTCAAAGTGGAGGAAACACTGGGTTAGTGTCCTAGCCTAACTGATTTACCCATTTCTAAGTCTCTTATTCCAATCCATTCCCTCCCTCCCCCGTTTTTTCAGCATTACTCTCAAGACTCCTGAAGACTTCCATACGCTTTCCCATTGTTTTATTTACTGATAATAATAAATACTACTGTTTATCGAGCATTTATTACTATTCACGGTCGCCTCCTTAGACAGAAGCTCCATGAAGGGGCTGAAACTGCAGTAACCTGGGCACGCAGTATTTACTGAACCAGCACACTCACAAGGTAGTCACTATTATTATCCTTCAATATGACTATATGGACGAGAATAAAAGAGAAATAAATAGTAAAGCCGAGACAGCTTTAGCAGTTAATTGGACTGGACTGCCTCCGTGCTCACCGCGTGCCAGCTGTCCTTTCCCAAAACTTGCCCTTCCAGAGGTGTGCGGCCGCCATTCAGGCCACACTCCGCGCTCCTAAGAAAGCCACTTGATACCGCGATCCGCCACTCTAAAGGGAGCGGAGTAGCGCGCCCTTTTCGCGGGTGCGGGTCACGTGAGTCTGGGGGCGGGGCCGGAACGCTCTGGGAAGACGAGCCGTAGGTCACGTGGAGCCGAGGGGGCGGTGGCCACGGGGGGCGTGGCCGTAAAACCTCGTGAACCACCGGGCCTAGGCTCCTCGTGGGCCACGCCCCCTGCCCCTCCGGGGGCTCGCTTGCGACGGAGGGGTGGAGCTTTCTTCGTGACCTTTCACCCCAGCATGGCTGCGCCCGTGGGACCGGTGAAGTTCTGGCGACCAGGTAAGGCCCTTGGCGGAACGCTGGGCAGATGTAGCGGCCTGCCTTTGGTCTTGGCCCAGCGGCGGTGTGTCCTGGGTCCTGCGGACCTGCGCGCAGGCCTGACCTCGGCGGGCTAGCCACCGCCACCAAGGTGCTGGTCGGCTCTGCGGCTCAGGCTCCCACAGGGTCCTGGGGGTTTGGGGGTCCGCTCCCTCTTTACGTAGAAATTCTCTGTGTGACCTTGTTCGAGTCTCAGCCTCCCCAGTCCTCGTTTTTCTCACTCCCGATGCCTGTGTTGCCCAACCCGCGATGGGGAAACGCTGAAGCGCCCACGCGTGCCCTGTTACTGCCCTGGGGCTACAGTGGAACCCGACAGACCGTGTTGCTCAGGGTTTAAGAGCTCCAGCTAAGGAATCAGACGCCTGGGTTCGAATTTTCCGCCCTGCCACATAGTAACAGTACCTTTGGGCAAGTCCCTTAACCCGTCGGAGCCTTAGTCTCTGCTCACCTATGGAACGGGCAGAGTAATGACATTCTGTAGGCTTGAACAGTGAGCACGACTGCATTGTCTGACGTAGAGTAAGTGCTCATAAAAAGACAAAGTTTTATTTTGTTTTAGGGTCCTTCTTTTCTACTACGAGTGTCTGCCAGAAAGTGAACACCTTCATATCGGCTGTCACGCACTTTCCCCACTTGCCGGCTAATAGGAATCTCAGTCACAAAATGCCTTGCTTGTTTTGTTTTAATTTTCTCAATCACGATTTTATTGAATGTGTACACGTTGAAACCCAGCTAAATGCATTACTTCCCTCCTTCCCTCAGTTCCTTGTGAAAAACAAAAGTTTTCTTTACCCCCACCACTTGCTTGTTTTTTTCCCCCCACTTGCACCTCTGCAGGTCTGGATGTGCAAAGTATATTGCAGCAAAAATGAAATGAGACAGAGAAGGTAATACAAGGAAGGCTTTAAAATTGTTTTTAGAGTGGGTCTCTGAAATTCTGACCATGCATATAACATGATGTGGGAGATAAACCCAAGCAAGAGATGTGTTATTTATTTTTTTTTAAATCTGTAGTTTTTCATTTAACAACATTTTTATGATTCAGCATTTCAAGTCATCAGCCAATTATCCGTCCTGACTTTTGTTTGCAGCCAAAACTAAGATCCCATTAGGTAATGAGATACCCTCTATTTTATTTATTCAGGCCTTTAATAACAGGTCAAAGTGTTAAGTATAATAAAGGCCTGAATGAATTGTTAAAAATCACATCAAGATATTACTTTAGTTAAAGAACATGTGATTACTCTTAAGAGTTTTATTCTATTATTTAATTCATTCATTGAGGGTATACTTATTGAACAGCTAACCTTGTGGTCAGCAGACAGATATAGATAACTAGGGCTGTGCTTTGCTATCAAGGGTTAGTCTCTGTGTCTCTCTCTCTCAATTATTCTATGAAGTTGAATACCCTTTAGAAGAGAATATAAAATGAGGCAGGAAAAGGTGGTGGAAAGGAAGATGGGCTTTAGAGTCCGTGACTACCACTTACTAACTTGGTGACTTGGCACAGCCACTTAAGTGCTCAAAGTCTCAGTTATCATCTATAAACTGGGCATAATGCCTACCTAAAGGATTGTTTTGAGGATTAAATAAGAATACATGTAAAGCTGTTAGCACTAGATACATATTAACTATTATAATTATATGGAAGTATAGGGGAAAGGGAAAGATTGAATGTGGGTTGAATGTGTGGAAAAATACTTCATTAAGACAGTGACATTTTTGAGGTAGACACTGAAGCACAAATAAGGTTTTGTTGCGTAGAGGAGAATGGAGCTCTAGGCAAAGGGTGCAGCATGAACAAAAGCAACGTGGGATGCATGCCTCAAGAATGTCCAAAAAACCCCAAAATAGTTGAGTAGTGTGATGCTGTTAAGTGGTAGGGTGTATCTTGGGATGTTGTAGGGGCCTCATTTTGAGAGGTCTCATGGCAAGTTA
Source organism: Hipposideros armiger (assembly GCF_001890085.2). NCBI lineage: Eukaryota > Metazoa > Chordata > Mammalia > Chiroptera > Hipposideridae > Hipposideros > Hipposideros armiger. The sequence continues at coordinate 145,429 of NW_017732546.1, forward strand.
AAGAGTTTGGACTTCACTGGTTTTCAGCAGAGGATGACACGATCAGGTTTATTTTAGAAAGATATCTGGCAGTGTTGTGCAGAATGGCTGGGAGAAGAAATTAGAATCAAGGACACTTGTAAGAGAAGGTACTACTAAAATTGAGGAGGGCTATGAAAGCCTTAATTTTGGCCTGGGAACAGAGAGGAGGGACCTTATGGGAATAGAGACATTTTAGAGGCAGACGTAGGAGAAGGTAAAGTCCGTTATGACTCAGATTTCTGGGTTGGGTGGCTAGCTAGGTAAGTGGTTCTCAAATTTTGCTGTGTAGTTGAATCACTTGGGAAACTTAAACATCCTGCTGCTCTGTCATACCCCATGGCAATAAGTCAGAAGTCTGGAGGGCTAGGAACCAGGCATCAGTATTTTTTCAAGATTCCCCGGCTGATCCCAGCCTGCATCAAAGTTTGGGAACCACTAGGTAAACTGTTGTCATTAACTGAGGCAGGGATGGGTTTTCGTACACATTTACTGGGCCCTTACTTTGTGCTTTGTGCTGGTCACTTTTGCTTCCATCATCTTATTAAACGGTCACAATATCTGTGATGGCGGTATCACTCTCTTTTTACAAAGGAGGAAACTGAAGTTCAAGGTATGAAAATAGAATGTGGGAAGTACATGGTAAAGGTCAGGGAAATGGCTGACGCTCGATATAAGGCCAGATGTTGGAATCACGAATATATCCTGTAGGTTGGGAGCCACAGGCTCAGGTAACTACAGGGGCCTTTCAGACCACCTAAATAAGTGAAGCTGCCGGGTGGAAGTATTAGGGTGTGGATGACAACTATGGTTAACTGCACTGCGCATCCACAGATAGATACACACCGGAGCTTGCATAGGCTGTGTAAAGCAGGAAGCTGTATTCGGGTCTACCTAATTGTCGTATGGGCTCAGAGTTGCCAGATGTATTTTTTAAGCCTAATATCCAGATTCGAATGGGACATTTTGACATGTTTTAAATGAACTATTGTATTGGGTCGTCGGGAAAGTCATGACGTATTTTTCTATGTTTTTCAATGCAAAAATGCGTCATGACTTTCCTGACGACCCAATATTTCAAACATTTTAACCAAGGCATGTTTTGGGACCTTGAGAAACTAGTTTGTGATCTCTGCCTTAAGAGCTTTGTATGAACTACCTGAGATTTTTGTAGAAAAAGGTTGACGAGCACAAGTCGATCAGAAGAGCCTGGCTTTTTTTCTTTCATACATACAATGAATATTTAATGATTGCTGACCATGTGCCTGGTGAAACTTAATAGCAACAACTTAGGAGATTTTGTGATCTGATCTACAGTAAAAGATTTATTGGGGCTGTGATCCAGCATGTGTGTGTGTGCGTGCTGGATCACACACGCAACTGAAAAAAGTTGTGCAAAACCAATATTGCTTTCTGGGATGCACTCTGAGACTTTCTATTCTATTTCTAGTTCATTATTTTAAAAAATGCTGATCATGAGGCACTGTATTAATTTCATAACCCACTAACGGATCACCACTCAAACTAAAAAACTGGGTGAGAGGGGATGTTGGATTGGGGGGGGCAGTTACTATTATCAGCCGTGTTTTATAGCTGGCGAAATGAAGGCATTTATAGTTTGCAATAATTACAAACTTGTTATTCCCTTAAGCACAGAGAATGTTCCCAAGAGAAGAACGACTGTAGGCAGCCACAGTGGGCCCTGGGATGTATACGGAGGGAAGCAGTCCTAGTTTGGTGAATGAAGTCTTTTGTGAGGAGGAGACGGGCTCCTTATTGATTGACAGCAGCTGTTCTTGTAAGAGATCTGCTAACAGAATCCTGTACTGAGGTGGATTTGGCTGTAGGTTAGAGACCAGGAGGGGTGGGGTCGTGAAGGAAACACCTGGGTGGATTAAACCCTGGTGAAGGAGGGAAGTGAGAGACCGTGCAGGAGCGATGTTAACATGTTCTAGACATGCTGTAGAGATTTAAGTGTGTTTTGAACAGGACAGAATTCCGGACAAAAATAAAGTTGATGAGGACAAGGTAGTCTTTGCAATAGTTTTCTTGGGTAAAGGTTATAAGACATTATTAAGATGTAGGGATAATAATATCATGTGTAACAAGGGAAGAAAGGGAAGGAAATGCACTTCTTGGAGTACAGGCTTTGTTCCAGGTCCTGGTCTATCTCTTATCTTGATGAAAGAAAGGTCAGCATTTTGGCAAAAACAATACAGCAATGTTGGGTTGCATCCTCTACGGGAGCTTCCCAGGTGAAATCTGAAACCGGCTCCTACAGCAGAGGGCAGGGAGAGACCAAAGAAAAAGGCAGACACTTCAGATTGGTAGGTGGCAGATTAATAAGCAAGGGAATTTACACAGGAGGCCTGGCTTGGGCAGCCACAAGACCAGTAGATTGCTGCACCCACCCGCCAAATCGTAAAACTTGATACAGAGGTCTTAACTAGGGTCAGTCACATACAAGGGGGGCCTGCCTGGGTTCAGTCATGCACACAGTCCAGATGGTCTCATCACCACATTTCTATCTCAAGGCCGTGTCCTTGGGCAGTTTCTAGCCCAGGGCAGACGAGTGGAATTCACATCCCAAAATATAGGGAGGTGGGTGAGGAGCCTCCGATTGCAGGAGTCCAGCTCGTGGGTCAGACAGGCAGTCTTATCTTCTCGACGACCTTCCCCAACAAGCAGGGCCCCGCTTACCTGCTTTTTGGCCATCTTGGACCTCTGGAACACAACTATATTCGTAAAAATAAATGGCAAAGGCATCAGGGATCTACGGCAGTGATTCTAAATGTAGTGCTAAGGGGGTCTGTGGACCTCCAGCATTTTGTATTATGATAAATTACATTCTGGTGTATTTTTCAGGAGAGGGCACTCATAGCCTTCCTTAGATTATTGAAGGGACCTGGGACCCGCCCTCCCCCAGTGTAAACCTCAATCACTGGGCTAAATCTTATCACAGCGTCCCCGTAGTTTCTCATAGCGTTACGGATTCTGAGTTCAGACCTGCGAGGTGACAGTTTTGTGTAATTATCCCTGTGCACCCCCAACAGAAGGCTGTGCAGCATGTGTTTGAACTTCTAGGGAGGGTTTTTATTGGTTCATAAAGGCACCATTACCCCAGTGCTCACCAGCTCTAACTTTTAGGAGTATATTCCTTATGTTGAGTTGAATTCTGAGCCCTGTGCCATTTATTTATTACTCTTACTTCTGTCTTAGAGCTACACAAACAGAGCAGCGTGAAAAGTTACAGAAACTGATCCTAAAAATTGAACCCATGCTCCTCCTCAAGCATTTTCCTTTCCAGGCTAAAAATCCACGGCACCTTGAACAGGTTGGGTTGGGATGGGATCATGATGGGATATGGCTTCCCTGTTCTTCACCATCCTGAGCACCAGGTTGTCATTGTTCTTATACTAAGAGTCTGTCATGGTATCTGCGGTTTCATCTGCTCAGCACACTGGTTTCTTGGAACAGCACTTCCCATCCAACTGCTCCAATCCTGTGGTTCAGATGGGGGCTGCCATTTATTGCATCCCACTCCACTGGCCCTGGTTTATTGGACCCGGCTGGGCATTGGACCTAAGCTGGGAGAAAAGCTGCCCCCAAATAGCGCACACCTGGGACTCCCTGTCGACCTTAGCAGGTCTTTAATTTTCTCCATAGCACTTACTGCCGCTTCATGCACCAAGTTACAGTCTATGGGGAGGAAGACTGAAAGAAGCAAGTAAGCTGCACAGGGTAGGGCCTGTGTCTGCAGTGTGCATGCTGTATCTCTTGCACTTCCGTCCCCGGTGGGTGTGTGAATGAATGATTGGTGGAGGACTTGTGAGCCTGAGCTCCGGCATCTCAGCAGCCTTGATTCCAGCTCCTGTAGAGAAGCCAGCCTAGGGGACCGAGAGGAACTTGTCGAGAGGCATAGAGATGAGAGAATGAGAAAGCCAGGCAGTGTTTGAGTCTCTGGTTCCAGTCGCCTGTGAACCTGCCATCCTGCAGTAGGACTCATCCTTTGCCCCAGCTAATTCCCACTGCGTTTCTTTTCACTTTTATGAAGTGTTCGGTAAGAAGACCGACATGGAGGCCAGAACTAAAAACATTGTCCTCTGTAACATACAGTTGTGTGTGGCCAATTCGGAGCCCAGTGGGACCGCCATCTCCTTTGTTCCTGACAGGAGTGAGGCCTTTACGGAAGATTTTTGTATTCTCATAGGTACTTTTCCAGATGTTTTCCTGAAGTTAAAGCTTAGTATCTCTTGGTACTTTGAGATCAGATGTGTTGCTTCTGTTGTATATCTTCATTTTTGAATTTGTAGTTTTTGCATGTTTCTCTGTTCCTTGTATCAGAGAACCTGAAAATTTTTTTCTGTTACAGGTACAGAGGGACCAGGCGTCAGCATCTCTGAAGAGAGACAAAGTCTCGCTGAAAACTCTGCAACAACCGTTGTTTACAATCCGTATGCTGCCCTTTCAATAGAACAGCAGAGACAGAAGCTGCCAGTGTTCAAGGTACATTGGAAAAGCATGTTCAGCCTGCTGGCCTGATGCAGTCTGCCATAGCTGTGTACTTGGCACTGAAGCAAACAGCGTCCTCTTAGTCTTAATGACACTTTAGAACACAAAGAGCTCAGGATGACCTTATCTGAAGGGATTAACTTTTCAAAATATGCCTGTTAGTTAACTTTAGAAATCTTCAAAGTCTTTAAGATTTTTTTCAGTTAGATCTTATGTATTAAAAACTGAAAAGAAGTGGAATGACATTCTTTTCCCTCCACCTCTTTGCTTTCAATTATGGACAAGTTCAGACATACAGAAAAGTAGAGAAAATAGCACAATGAGCTTCTATGCATCTAGCTCCAACAAATTACCAACATATGGCCAAGTTTAGCTTTTTTTTAAAGGCATATTTCTCTAAGCTAGATTAATTGGGAATATGAGGTAGTTTCCGTTGAGGATGTTAACTCCTACCGCGATACTGACAGGACTTTTTTGGTTTTTATTTTTAGCTGAGCCATCTTGCCACCTGTTGGCAGGTCAGCTCAGGCTGGGAATCAAACCGCTGTTGCTCAGAGCTCACACTCTTGAGCGAGCTCTTAACCAACTGAGCCACTCGGCCGGCCCTAGCGACGGGATTTTGGTGTGTTTATTATGTCCCATGTGCATATCCAGACACTTAATTCCATCAGTCTCAGGAATGGATGCATCTCTTGTCATCTCACAAGAGACCAACGTGTAAACTAGAATTGAGAGTATGTTTGTTTACAGGGAGCCGTAGTTCTCTAGTACAGATGGACCCAGTCCTTGGACACACTTTCTCCCTGTTGCCAAGTCCACGTGGGAAGCCAAACTGTGATCAGAAAGTGGGCTCAGAGCCTAAGGTGATTTAGGTGTAGTTGAAAAATATGTATTTCATATGCATATAGCCTCTCATGATGGGTGATGCCTCTGGAATGACCCGAGTAGGTGGAGCCACTAGCACCCATGTCTCTCTCTCTTCTAAGTTCTTATACTTAAGGAGCCCCTTTGTCTAGGTTGTGCTAAGAATTCCTCTTCTATGAATGTATTCTTTTTCCAAGTGGATATAAAACAGCATCCTTCTTAATTTAGCCAAGCCACCTTGATTAGAGTTTTATGTGGCCCCAAATATTTTAGTTGCTCATGCCCTGACAGTCCCTGGGTTTCTTCCTCAGGTGATTAACCTCATCCATTATGTGGGAATGCAAACCAGCTTGACCCTCAGGAGATAAAGAGTATAGGTTCACTGTTGCTTCCTCACCACTGAGGGACACAGCTTGAGCTGTGATGAAGTGTTGGGAGTTCAGAGTTCAAACCCAAGCTTCATCATTTGTGTGCTGTGTGACTTTGCTTCACCATCTGAGCTTCTGTTTTCTTATTTATAATATGGGACTCATAGTACCTCCCTCACAGGATTGTTGAGGACCAGATGAGATCATCCGCGTAGAGCATTTTAGTAAGATACCTGACATGTAGTCAACGTTCAAGTACAAGGATAATTGTTTACTAAGTATTTAATTTTGGCCTTTCCCTGATTGATCCTAATCTTCCAACTATACTTATAAAATGTAATAAATGAAACAACAAATGAAAAAAAAGTAAGCAAGAAGTATACATACGTTGATGAAATTAAAATGGCAAGAAGAAGGGTATAAGTGATTGATAAAAAACAAAGCAGAGGTTAAGCATCGTTAAGATCTCATAAGATGTTAAAGATAAATCTAGAAGATGAAAAGGATAAGAAGTTACCCATTCACCACTCCTCCTCCTGTCAAAACTAAAAGTTCAGGTAGCTTTAGAAACAGAAGTTGAAACTAAAGCCTCAGTAAATCTGCAGCTCACCCCTTTGTGCCGGTACCATTACGAGGTGGCTTTCCCTTGTTGCCTTTTGTAGGCCGGCATTCTCTGTGGGCCCTGCTATGCAAGCTTGTCCTCTTACTCCCTCAGACTCAGCCTCTTTGAAGCTCAGCCTGGTCCTTTTCACCAGTTCTCCTTGATTATTCCGCCTGCAGCCGTTGGTGTTACTGTCATTTCCCCAGTTTCCAAACTGGGTATCTTTTTGTCATCTCTCCCTCGAATGTCATACACTAGACTTTCCCCGTTTGCAATGCTTCGTATTTAGCACACGAAGTATGAATTATTGCCTTCAGTTTCTTTGTGCTCAAATCACCCTGCTGCCCAGTTTTTTCAAAACCCTTCAGCTAAAGTCAAAACCCTTCTCAGCTAAAGTCCAGACTCTAGCTCTGCAGCCCTAACTAATCCTCTTGTAACTCATTTCCAGGCCAAACCTGAAGTCTTTCATGGGCTTTTTATAGCACCCCTTTTTATATAGTTTATGTAGTTTGCTTTTCTCCATCTTCTTTCTTTGCTTATGTTATTCCCCTTTCCTGGAATGCCTTGTCTAGCTATTTGTACTCAAATTGTCTTTCAAGTTTTCCTTGACCATCCACCCATCCACCCATCCACCCATCTATCCATCCATCCATCCATCCATCCCATCCATCCATCCATCCATCCCACCCACCCATCCAGTGGATGGATCTACCATTTACCAAATACCTGCCAAGAACCCAAACTGTCCCCCTTCCCCTACCCAAGAAAAAGAAAGCACGAAGTATAAGCAACTGACAAGAAAGCATCTAGACTAGTCATGAGGTTACCTGCAGCCAAATCTCCTTTGGGAGTTTGTAGAAATGCAGATTCCTGGGCCCCACCTTAGCCCTACTGAATCAGAAACCCTGAGGGTGGGGCTAGGAATATTCATTTTTAACAAATATCCTAAGAGATTTGCACACTAAGAATTTAAGAAGTACATATTTAGACCCCAAACAATGCCAAATTCAAAAACCCAAAACACCCAGTGCCTCATTTAGCCAGTTAGGCAGCAGCCTGGCTCTTCCAATCTTCAGCAAACATGTTGCTGGCTTGGAATCAGATGAGCTGAGCAGTGATTAGAGTGGGAGGATTAGGCAGTTTTTTTACTTCATTCCAAACCAGGTATTTATGGAATATCTTTATGACTTTCTAGAGGTGTGTCTGTAATCAAATGTGGGTACAGAAATATATTCTGAAGCTAAGTGGACAGGATGTTGGAATTATCTGTGACTTCTGCTCACGCTGAATGGGTATAGGAAGGGACAGCTACAATATTAGATGTCACCTATGAGGGCTTTATTGTGAACTTGGATTTAGAGGTAGAGGTAAAAGCATAATCTTTTTGTCTGTTTTATTTTTTATTTTATGAGTTAATTGATGAAACAAATTTAATTAGGTAATACATGCTTGTTGTATAAAATTCAAAGCTCTCCTTCACACCCCTGCTCCCCAGCCACTCTTTCTCCTCCCTGGAGACAGTATAGATCCCAGTGTCTTGTTTTGTTTTGTTTTCCCCAAAGATGGCTTTTACCTAAACAAGCATATTGTATTTCCCCTTTCTTTAAAAATGCAAATACTAGCGCATTATTCACAGTGTTCTGCACCTTGCTTTCTGTCCTTATATCTTGGTGACCATTTCATAGCAGTATAAAGAGACTTTGTTCTTTTTTTTTAATTTTTTAATTTTTTTAAGCTGAGCCATCCTGCCGCCTGTTGTCAGCTCAGTGGCGGCTCAGCTCAGGCCAGGAATCGAACCGCTGTTGCTCAGAGCTCAAACTCTTGAGCGAGCTCTTAACCAACTGAGCCACTCGGCCGGCGCAACTTTGTTCTTTTTTGACAACTGCATATTGTTCCATTTTTGGTGTGTGCGTAACTGATTTAACCATTTCCCTCTTGATCAACATGTAGGCTGTTGGAATTTTTGGCCATTTTAAACAGTACTTCAATGGTATGCTTGTATATACATATCTTTGTTCACATGTATGTCTGTAATATAACATCTTATAAGTGAAAATCTTGAATCAAAGGGTATGTGCATTATATATTTTGATAAGTCGTATACTCAACTGCAGTTGTATCATCTTATACTGATACCAGTAGTATCTGTGGGTTGGAAATACATTTTTAATGTTCTTTTTAAAATTTCCTTTGGCAAACAGCTAATTTCGTAATGTTTAAAGGTCTTTGTTTAGGTCTTTTGAGAAAATGTATGGCTATTTACAATATGTGGTTATATTTTTTCAGCTAAGGAATCATATATTATACTTGATAGAAAACTATCAGACAGTGGTGATTGTTGGAGAAACGGGATGCGGGAAAAGCACGCAGATTCCACAAGTGAGTATGTATTTAAATGTCTTCACACTTAGATTTGATTGGAAGAATTTCGTAACTTGAGAACACTCTTTACTGTCATTTGCATTTTTAAGATCTCTCAGAGAGGAAATGTTCAACCCAACTAGGTATTTTTTATTAAACTTTCAGGGCTTATAATTTCTTTGATTAGCACGGAAGTAACAGTCATCTTCAATTTATTATAATTCCCTAATGATAATTGAATAGCTGTACTCTGAAAGGAACAATTTGGACTCATTCAGAGAGGTGTAATGCATAGTTTCTGTCCTCAAATAATTATAGTTGAAGAGGAGGGATAAGATGAATACTTTTATAGTTGTAAATAAAAATAGACTACTATAGCATTATGCAGTGCTATGAAAGAAACCTCTCTGACAAGGCAAAATGATATCTGATGCGAATAGAAGTCGAAAGCAGGATCAGGGAAGGCCTTGGAAAAGAAATATTTGATGTAGACCTTGAGCAGTCGGTGGGAGCTGGCTGGGAAGATGTGCTAATCCAGTGAATATTGGGGTGGAGAAGTGTTTGGGGCTCAACATTAGTGGACACATAGGCTAAAGAGTGGAAAGACAAGGTAATTGAGGTCCAAGTGGGTCTTAAGAGCCTTGACTTGGACGGTGAAGAATGATATTTAAGTAGCCAGGGATGAGAGTCCTTGCAGGTTTTTCTTTCCTTTTTTTTTTTAAAGATTTTTATTGGGGAATTGGGGGAAGGGGAACAGACAAGTTGCTGTCATTTTGTTCTTCAGTCTAGTTGTGGGCAGTTGTCACTGGCCCTCATATGTGGGATCCGAACCGGGGCCCTCTGGCATCCCAAGCGAGTTCTTAACCATCGCGCCACTCGGCCGGCCATGCTTATTTGTTTTTTGATAGCAGCCATCCTCATGGGTGTGAGGTGGTATCTCATTGTGGTTTTGATTTGCATTTCCTTAATGAATAATGATGTTGAACATCTTTTCATGTTCTTGTTGCCCATTCGCATATCTTCTTTGGTGAAATGTGTATTCAAGTCCTTTGCCCCCCCTTTTGTTGTTGTTG
>NW_017732546.1:155264-209476 GCF_001890085.2 Hipposideros armiger
ACATACCAGGAAGCACTTATAATTGTACAGCTTGATAAACTTTAACAAGTGAATACACCCTGTGTTACCAGTACCCAGATCAAGAAACTGATCAAGAATATTACCAGAACCCCAGAAGTCCTCTTGTGTCCCCTTCTGGTCTGCTGCCCTCTCCTCCTGACCCCAGAAACATATACACAAAGGTAGCTCTTTTTCTGGCTTCCAACACCGTAGATTAGGTCTGCCTATTTTTGAACTTTTATAAAGAAATAACAATATAGCTTCTTTTGCCCAACCCAATAATGGGTTTAGGATGGGGTCCAGACACAGGTATTTCTTAAAAGTTCCCCAGGTGATCCAGGGAAAAGTAGGCAGAAGGGAATGACCTAGTAGAGAAAGGACAGCAGAGGAAATGGTGACCTGGAAGGAAAACATATGTGCAGATGGCATGAAGACCCTGGCAAATGACTTGCTTCTTACAGAGGGACACGGGAGATGGGCCATGTTAAATTACCGAGAGATTATTAGTTGACAGTAATAATAATAACAACAATAATATTGATGGTAATAATAAAACAAGTAATAATTATAGTAAGTGCAACATAAAGTGATCACTTTAAACGCATTTATCTGTTTAATCCTCAGGGACCCTGGGAGGTAGGTACTATTATTATCTTCATTTTACAGATGAGGACACCATAGAGAGAAGGGAGGTGGGGGGAAACAGAGCAGAGATAAAAGGCCATGTGAGGTTAGGTGGTTTTAGTTTGTTTTAGAATTAGTCAGTATGCTTATTTAGTCAGCTTAATACAACTATGTTATGGTAACAGAGAACCTGCAAATCTCAGTGGCTTAACACAGTTTTCTTTTCCTCGTACTGTGTGGTCTTCTTGGGTTGATGAGCCAAGATGTGGGCTGCTTCAAGTGATCACTGGGACCTACGACGAGGACACATCTCTTACCTGGCACTTGTGCATCTTGTGGTAGATGGCAGAATCAGGAGATGGCTCTTCAGACTTCTGACTGAAGTGGCACGTCTGCTTCCATTTAACTGGCCAAAGCAAGCCACATGGCCAGGCCTACAGCACGAGGTGGCAGTGCATGGAATCTCACAAGGATGGGCAGCTGGTCTCCGGATCAATAGTACAGTATAGCACAGTGATGTGGTTGCTTACCCCAGCGAGGCTTGGCTGCCAGGGAGCAGAGGGCCTGCTGAGCGGCTGAGTCCAGGGAAAGAAGGCCTGAAGGAGGGACAGAGGAGTAGGGCCTGAGGAGCCAGCCTGGGCAGCGTGACAGCAAACAATGGTAGTTTTTTTTTTTTAAGACTTTTAAGACTTGGGCCAGTGAAGCAACATCCTCCACAACTAGACTGAAGAACAAAATGACAACAACTTGTCTGTTCCCCTTCCCCCAATTCCCCAGCGCTGTTCCCATCCCCCCAATTCCCCAATAAAAATCTTATAAAAAAAATACTTAAAAAATTTTTTTGAATATTTAATAGGTTTACATGGTTTAAAATGTAAAAGACACGAAAGGACATAAAAAGAGAAATATTTCTCTTCTGCCTTATTTTGTGATACTCACTTTATGTAGATGTAACTGATGTTATCAGTTTCTTGGATAGAGGATTTTTTTTATTGCAGTTACAGAGAAAAGTGTGTGCGTGTATTTTTACTATATAAATGTATATATCCCTCCCTCTTTTTAAGCACAGATGGTAGCATCTGTACTGCTTTAATGTACCTTGTCATTTTTCACTTAATGTATAGTTCTTTTTTCAGTTGCATGGATTCTACATAATTTATTTTGCCAGTTCCCGGTTGATAGGCACTGAGGTTGTGGATTTCTGGTTTTGTGTGATCACAGTGATGCGATGAGTCAGTTTGCAGAGGGACCATTTTGCACACACATGGGTGTACTCACAGAATAGATACAGCAGTTACGGAGTTGCTGGGTCACAGGGCATCTGCATTTGAATTGAATTATTTTTAAGGAACTGTATTTTCTTATAAGCACTGTGTTTTTTGAATAGGAAACAGTCACATAGTGCCAAGTTGAAAAACACAAAGGAATAATTAGAAAAAAGCGAACCTCCTAAGCTTTGCTGGTGAAAATGATTAAGATCATTGTGATAGAGCATCCTGGTTGGTTCAGGTATCCGCTAGCCCTTCTGTGGAAGGATTATTCCTCTTTTTCCTCACCCCTCAGTTCCTCTTCTCTGAAACAGTCACAGTTTTCAACTTCCTGTGATGCTCAATTGGAGTTTTGGCCCAGGAAAATTGGGAAAGCTAAGCTCACGGCAAAGATACGGAGCAGGTTTTTCCTCAGACAGGTGGTTTGCTAGATTTATACCGGGGTGCCAAAAAAAAAATGTACACACATTTTAAGAGATGTTATCTATGTATTACTTTTCGAAGTTGGTGAATTGAATTGTGGTAGAAACATGTAGTGTGACGTTCACTCAAAAGATGGCGTTCATCAAATGAATTCTAGCATCATTCGTTGTATTACAATTTTAATGCTACTTTTCTTAAAATGTGTATACATTTTTTTGGCACCCTCTGTGTAATGTATTTCCTTGGACAAATGCAGCATGCTGAAACACCAAACCCCAGTTTTGAAATTTCACAAACTGTATGTGGAAGCCAGATGATATTTTTTCCTAGAGCTGTGTCAAAACAGTAGACTACGAAAATAAGCTCACGACTACAGTTTGTATGAGCCGTTGTTGGTGGAGTTCTTCTTAATCCCCCTTTTTAACTAGAAGACCAGATTGGATGACCCTTAAAAAGAGTAGAGAGAGCCATGATGGAATTGGCCATCTCCCTCCCTGACGTCCCACGGCCTCATGACGTCAGCACCACACCTGCTTCTGCCGTGTCTTTACATTTCCACTTGTCAGCAGTCGTCAGCGTGCAGAAGTCTCAGCCATAGGTGTACTGAGGAGACAGATGTGGACAGATGGCTGCGTGGACAGATGCTTTATTATTATGGAAATGATTTTCCCTTTGCTTAACTAACAGACCGACTACGAGTGTGCATGCTTTATGTTGGATGGTAGAAATTGGATGATAGAATTATTTTGGATGGTAGAAAGCTCTTCGCTTTTTATCTGTGTCTTTGGACGGGTTATGAAACTTCTTTTTTTCCCTCATCTCTAAATTGTTGATGATGCTGTTACCTTCCTTACAGGATTTGTTGTGAGGATTAAATGAGGTTATGATCAGCACAGTTCCTGGCACTTAGTAATGTACTCGGTGAATCTTAGCTACTATTCTTGTTGTTCGGTTTGTGCATTGGGGTGGTTGGTAGTGTTTTGTGTACGTATTTAATGCAAGAGAGAGAAACTTGGCAGCTTTTATCACAAAAAAACCTACATATGTTAAACACTTTGTTCTTTATAGTCATTTTGTAAACTATTATTTTAGCTAGGTTTAGACTAACAGGAAAGTTGCAAAAATAAGAGAGTTCCCTTATACCCTTCACACCACTTAGTACAGTCATCAAAGGCAGGACCTTATCATTTGTGTGATTCTGTATAGTAGCTGGACTACAGATCTTGCTTAAATCTCATCAGTTTTCCCACTAAAGTCCTTCAGTTGTGTGACCCAGGATCCTACATGGCTTTTAGTTGTAATTTGTCTGCAGTCCTCTCCAGCCTATGAGAGTTCCTCCTTCTTTCTCCATCTTTCATGGCCTTGACGTTTTTGAAAAGTACTGGGCATTTATTGTATACACTGTCCCTCAGTTTGGGTTTGTGTGATGTTTTCTCATCATTAGAATGAGCTGATGCATTTTGGGAATAAATACCACAGAAATAATGATGTGTCCTTGTGCATCCTGTCATGGGTTTTGAGATGTCAACGCCTTATCACTGATGAGATTAATCTTGATCGCTTGGTTAAGGTGCCAGGTTTTGCCTATAAATTTGCTGTCTTTCTCTTCGTAGTTGAAAAATATCTTGGGGGTCATATTATCAGACTGCAAATACTCTGCTTCTCTTCAAACTTTTGCCTCATGGAAGCATCCCTCAACGGATCGTGTCTGCAGCAACTACTCCAGTGTTTGTCTAGTGATGATTTTTTCTTTTCCTTTTTCCTTCTACAGCTAGTAAATGGAATCTTCTATAATGAAGAACTGTCCCTTCTCCCTCATTTATTTATCCATTCAATTGTTTCTGTATATCAATACGGATTCATGGATATTTATTTGGTTTTATGGGTTCAAATCCAATACTATCATTATTTATTTTGTTGTTAAAAGTGGTCCAGCTTTGATCATTGGGAGCTCCTTCAGTTTGGCTCCTGTGTTCTTTCTAAAAGCCGCCATCCTTTTTTGGGAATACTTCCTTACCTTCTGGTACCACAAGACATTTCAGTCTTATCTTAGATTTTCCCAGCCACTAGCCCAGGGGTCAACCCCTTTTCCAAGGAGCCCTAGTTCCTTTTATTGGAGAATGGTGTTTAGAGATCAGAATTGGGGTGCTAGGGTGTGCATTGCTACTGAGGTGTCATTGCTAGAAGTCTCAGTGGGAAATATATATATGAATATACATATACGTGTATATATTTCATCAGACTTAGGAAACGTGAATACTACTCCCCACATGAAAACATCTAAATATCTGTATCTGTATGTACTCATATGTACATGTATGAGTATGTGTATATATATGAGTGTGTGTGTGTATTTATATATCATATATATATATATATATATATATCATGAGTTTATGCTCATACTTTTGATTCTAGTTCAACACCATAGGGCTCATTTTAGCTTTTCCTTATCTGTAACTTTTCTCCAACAGTCAGAAACTTGGATCCTATTATCTACAATATATTTACTTATTTGTTAAATTCTAGTATGCATATAAAAGTTTCAGAATTGCTAACTCTTACTCCTGTTTGGGTATTCACTAACGTTTACTAACTAGATTACAGCATTCACTGACATTGATTGACTAGATCACAGCATTTACGTACAGCTCCTTTTGTCGTTAGCTTTACAGCATCCAGTCAAGATATGGTTTCCCAATTATTTAGGTTTTTTTCTTTTCCACCCCCTTCAGTGTGATCACGTTATTCATTTGTAATACAGACACGGTCATTTGTTAGTGTTTGTATTTCCTTTTGATTCCCGTCCCCATCCTGGTTGGTTTTGTTCATTTTTGGGGTATTTGAAGAGTATGTGAAACATGACTGTGGCTCTAAGAGTCAGAGCTACAGAAAAAGATTTACTCAAAGCCTTGTCCCTCTTTTTTTAAAGATTTTATTGGGGGATTGAGGGAGGGGAACAGCATTGGGGAATTAGGGAGGCTTCCCTCTTCATCTCTGCCGTCCTGTTTCCATTTCTCCCTTCTTTCCACCCCTTTTCTACTGAACCTCCATAGACAACTGTTCTCTTTAGTTTCTGGCTTATCCTTCTTTTATTTCTTTTAAACAAATGAGCAGATACATGTACCAACATTTTAAATATATTTTTTTCTATTATAGAAGTAATATATATTCATTGTAAAATGATTTAGATATTATAAAAATCCGTAACTCCAATAAATGCCGTAATCCATTTTGGATTTTTAAAATGCATACAATCAAATGAATACATAAATCAGATAAATGCATAAAATCAAATTATTTTGACTTTATATCAACTAATGGAATATCAACTAATGGAATATATACATGTACATAAAATCTAATTGTTTTTATTTAATCCGGCTTAAATGTTTTGTATGTTGATATTTACATTGAAATGTCTCTGTGTATACTTTAAAATTCTTTGTTCCACAGATTTAGCGCTGTTCTGAGTGGTCCATGGATAGTTTTTTTGTTCCTTGAGGTGGCTGTAGTACATGGAAATTTCATAAGACTGGGGAGTCAAAGTGTTAAATTTGTGCCTTGGTTCTTCTGATTATCAGCTCTGATGTGAATTTAAACAAATCACCTAACATTTCCAAGCCCTAGATCCCTCATTTGCAAAATAATTTCCAAAATGTCTGCTGGGACAAGAACCATCTGTTATTTCTTATCTCAGTGATTTTAAGACAACACGGGTCACCTTGGGGGAGATAGTTTCTGGAGAAATGATATCGGATGTATACTTAGAAGTAATTTTATTTGTAGTACCTTGCAGAAGCTGGTTGGACCGCCGAAGGAAGAGTTGTAGGAGTGACCCAGCCTCGAAGAGTGGCTGCTGTTACTGTGAGTTTCTGTTTTGGGTTTTTTTTTCTGTTTTTTTTTTTTGTATTGCAAAGACTCCATCTGTGTCTTGTATCTCAATTGACTTACTTGTTTCGTGTTTCCTAAATGCTCCAAATGAATATGATGTTGCTCCTTAAGAGTTTAATTCTTTAGTTTAAAAAGAACTATGATCTGATTAAAAACAAAAAAATTGATATGCATACATTATGAATTTTTAAGTAGTAATAAATTACAGAGGAAGTCAGAATAAAACAAAACAAAACAAAACAAAAAAAGAAAAACCCAACCTCACCGATCCAGCAAAAACATTGTGAACATTTGTGAACATTATTCCAAACTTCGCTTTTCTGTTCACATAAAGATGAATGGTTGGTTGGATGGATAGAAACAGTTGCATAAAAATGGGATCATAGATATGTATTTGCTTTTTGTTGAACTGAATAAAAGAAAAAACAAGTGAAATAGAAAAGGAGTGGTTAACTGAACTTTAGGTAAATACTTGTTCACCATAAGATAATTTATTAAAGCTTGAAAACTAAGAATAAAGACCACAAAAAGCTTTAGGATGTTACTTATTTTTGAATTTATGTTATAGCTAGTTTCCTATTATAAGAGTAAACTAGCACACTTATTTTTCCACCTTTCCTCTCTCCATTTGATGTAGATGCAGTAGTATAATTTTTATTTCAAGGTTTATAAATATATGTTCTTTTCTGTAATCATAACTCCCACAGGTATTTAACTTTAATTCTAGTTTAATAGTTTTAATGTTTGCCATTAATTATTTCCATGGTTTGCCAACCTTGAGTTGCTCATTTTGCTTTATCATGTTTTCACTTGATGCGTGTAAGGTTTTTGCACCAGGATATGTCTTGATGCTGGTTGTTCTATCTCATTTTTTCTTAAGTATGGAAGAACTTTTAATATTCAGGCTCAAATCTCTATATCAGATAGGTTTTCTTCTATTATATCTTGGCATACTTTTCTGTTCCATTTATTTTATTCACTTTTTCTAAGAACATTAGATTTCCTTTGTCTGTTTTTGGTATTTATTACCATCTCTGGAATCAACTGTTCTTTGCCAGTTTGTTTTGGGAGATTTCTTCAAGCCTATCCACAATGTTCATGTTCATTTTTAGTCAAATTTATCCTATTTTAGTTCCTTTATATCTGTACCTGGGTCTCATAACCACTTCTTTGAATATTTCTTTTTCTTTAATAGAGAAGTGAATATTTAGAATGGGAAGAGATATTATAATACATTATAAATTTTAAAAGCACATAATACTACCAACATTTTTTTGAAATCCAGAAAAATAACATAGTGTTTTTATTAATTAACTGCCTGACATATTTCTGTAAATCTTTTTTTTTTTTTTTAATTTTTGGCTGCCTTTCCATTGGTCACCTCTTCACATGACAATGATTACTATTATTTTTCTAGAGATAGTAGAACAGTGTTACAGTGTTACTCCTTCTTGCCTGGTTGATTCAGATTTGCTTTTTCTTGTTGACACTGTGGAAAAGTTCCGTTAATTCTGTAACGGACTATTTATAGCATTGTATACATGTTAGGGATTGCTCTCAAATTTGGGGAAAGTGCCTCTAGCGTCTTTCATGTCCAGGCCGGGAGATTTGGAAGATGTCCGCTGGCTGGTTTCTCGTCTGTACATTTGAGACCTTGTTTCTCCTCGACTCTTCTTTGACTTTGTGTCTCTTCCTTCAGCTGTTTTTAGCTCAAGCTCGTGATTTCTTTGCAACTGGATTCCTTTGACTGAATTCTACTTCTGTTTCTTTGGATAATACTTTTCAAGTTTCTTTTTAAACTGCCTTTCTTGCTCATGTTCCTTTTCGCCTTCTTTCATGGCCGGCTTTAACGGAGCGGGCTTGTGTTAGCACTTCTAATGGCTGTGGAACTGTGACGTGGTACTGGTCTGGGCTGGATCATGCACAGCCTCTCACGAAATCTCTTCTCTTCCTTTGTTGGGGGGATGAGGAAAAGGATCTGGCGGTATGCTCCTTAGTGATTTGAGAGGTCTGTAATGGCTCCCTATCAAATTCTCTGGCTCCCTGATTTGGGATTTGCTGCTTGCTCCTGACTGTCTTCCTCAACTTCCCCTCCCTTGTGATTCTTTGCTTTCAAGAATTGCTTTGCCCATTGAGACATTGCCTGTGTCCCCTGGGCCTGACCACTGCTGCTTCTTGCCTTCCTAATACAAGGATTAAGAGCCCTGCCTTACAGGGTGGTCACAGGACGGGAGCAGGCTGGGAGCCAGCAGCCTGCTCGGCTGCGCTTCCAGATTCGGACCTCACTGTATTTGGCAGGGGTCCTTCCTGGTTCATTGTTTGGGCTCCTGTCTGTCTCCTCCTTTCACTGAAGATGGAGGTTTTAGTTGATAATGTTTTCTTTCTTTTTTTTTGTTTTAAATCAGCTCGGAGAGAGGGAAGTGGGGGCAAAAATGCCTTCATTTTGCCATCTTGACACAGACAAGAAATTTATTCTATTTCCCAGAGTTATTTTTGTCCTGGACTGAGTTTTAATGATTGTGTAATCCTTTTTCCCAAAGTTCATTTTCTAATGGTCTTCAAGTTAGAAATTGATAAACATTTTGCAAGTCTCATCTGTGTGTATAAGAATGGAGATAACAGTTTGGAAAGTACGTAACCTTTTCTGTTACAAGAGGTGACTCGACTAGAGCAATTTTTCCTGTTCGTGGTTTGGAATCCCAGCTGTTAATCAGTTTTTCATTTTACCTCCAGATTTGTAGACATGGATAATTTCCATGAAGCCACATGCTTACTCTGGAAAGAACAAAACGTGTATAAATTAACTGTAGTATTAATAGAGCTGTCAGGTTTGAAATGCTACATCTCAAAAAGTACTTTGTGTACAGACTGAAATCCGAAAACAGCCTCAGAGCCTAAGAACAGATTGCATAAGCAGTTCCTAATGAATATGGTCATTGGGCTCATGTGGTCTGGGTTTGGCTTCAAGGCCAGGCCCTGCCTTGAGCTGTGATTCTGAACAGGCTCTAAGCTTATCTTATTTCAGTTTCTCTCTTCCTAAAAAGGAGGGTATCTTGCCCCCCTTATGGGCTGTGTGTGTATTTAATGAGATATAATTTGTCAAAGCTTGTGCTTATATAGTACTTGTAGGTAGTAGGTGCTAAGCCATTGGTTTTTCTTTTTCTTTTTACTTCCCTTTCCCTTTATTTATTTGCTTCTGTCAAAAAGATAATACGTATCCAGTCCAATTGATGCAGTTATTAGAACTGAATCAACAGAGGCAAAAAAAAAATCTATTAAAAAGCTAGTAGAGTGTGACCTTTCAAATGCCAAGTGCTAAGATCATAAATAAAAACTTAAAAAAAGAGTTTGAAAATAAAACACATACTTTTAATAGCAAATATATAATAGTGAAATAAGAGGACTATAGTTGTTTGATTTCTACCTTATAGACTGATAGAAATGATTATATTTTTATGGGGAGGCTTGGTTCATTTATGCTCATTCTTATAAGCCTATTTCCCCCATCAACTCCTAGTATTTCTCTGCACACATTCTCTGTCTGTACCATTTTCTGAGATTTATAGTATAATGATCTGTAGGGTTGAAATTGAAATAATAACCATAACAAAACTGTCTTGGTGAGAAACTGCTTGTTGGGAAATATAACCTGCAGAGGTAGAACAGTGTAGGATGAATTTCAGGTTTCATAAGATGTTTTGAAAGACTGCGTGGTGTAGCCCAGTTGCTGGCTGATTGGTTCTGTTTGGGCTACCAGATCTGTAACTTCAGGTCGTTAGGGCAGAGTCACTCCTGATCCTCATCTGCTCTTCAGTTTCTTAAACACTGATGGCCAGATAATTCCTGGTGTTCTTGGTTTGAAGAGCTGTGTGCAGGAGAAGGCTTTAGGGACAGGAACTAGGTTCTTGAGCCCGGGACTGCTGTGGCCCAGTGGGGCTCCTGTGTCCCAATGGGGCTGCTTTGGCCCAGTGACTGTACCAATAAGCTGCTTCAGGACACCTCCTATGCCAGCCCACATTCCAAACCCAGCACTAAAACTACATGGGAAGTTGCCTTACATTGGGGTGGGTGTGCCAGTCCCCAGGAAACCTCTATAATGCTGCTTCCTTTGGTTCTTTTTAGTTAGGTAGTTTATATGATGTTACATCGTTTATTTTCTTTTAAAGTAAATTAATATGCATTACTGATCTTCTATTTTTATAGTTATTCATTATTTCAAATATTTTCTATTAATAAGTTAATAACCTTTGAAAAGCCTTCTTGGGGAGTTAGATCTTGCCATTGGGTTTCCCCCCCCCTCTTTCTTACACTCCCCTTTTATTTGTCAAATTGGTGGGTGGAAAATCTTATCTATAGTTAGTGGTCTTCATAGTACTGGGGGTGCCAAAAAAATGTATACACATTTTAAGCGATGTTATCTATGCTCAAGCAGTAGTTCGCCGCACTCAGAAGTGTCTGGACGCTGATGGTAACCACTTTGAGCACCTCTTGTAATTGCAGAAGTCAAACGTGACTTGTATTCATCTTTTGTTATCGGTATATATTGAGTATTACAATTAATACAGGTTTTTCCTTTCTTAAAATGTGTATACATTTTTTTGGCACCCTCTGTATATTATATATTTCGTATTCTACTTTTACTTCGTTGTGTAAACTTGGATCCTTTGTTAATCTCACCCGCTCATATGCCCATTTTTACTTTTTAGTCTGCATTCTGTCTTGTCTTTATATCCTCTTTTAATAGTTTTGGTAGCTGGGACACTGTTACAAATTGTTTTAGATTATCTTACCCAGAAATATTATTCTTTTGCCTCCAAAGAGAAAATGAACTTGGCCCAATATTGAATTTGATCATTCCTGTTCTCCTGCCTTCATGGTCCAGTGGAAGGTGCTTTATTTCAAGGCATGAAGACATTGAAATGTGTCTTTAGTTGGTGTGCTAGAGAAGTTTAGGGACAGAGTGAATCTTGTCATCTCTTTTGCTTTCCTTTTTGCTTTGGCCACCAGGAAATGTCGGGCTGAATTTGTAGCTCAACTTAAGTAACTTTGGCATATCTATGTTTTAAAATTTTTTCTCATAGGCCTTGACCTTTTGAATTCTATCTGTCATTTCTTTGATTCTGATCCATGACATCTTTATGTGATTCTGTTTTTATTGCGTATGTTCTTATAAGCTGCCTCAAGTTGATTATAGAACAAGGTGAGATATATAAAGTTAATAAATCGCAGAGATTGTCACACTTGTTCTCTGACAACCTGCCCCTTTTCTTTTCATTTTCCACTCTGTTCACATACTATTTAAAAATAAATGACCTTTAGATTTTCCATAGCATGTGCTCTGTGCAGTAATTTCTATGTCTCTATTTTCAGCATGATCTTTCTTCCCAAAGGTTGCAGGGAGAGTAGCTGATGAAAAGGGCGCAGTGCTAGGCCATGAGGTGGGCTACTGCATCCGCTTTGACGACTGTACCGACCCACTGGCTACGAGAATTAAGGTGAGGTGCTCAAGTCACTTTTCCTATTGCAAATAAGGAAGAAGATTATTTGGGGGGAATTAACAACCTGCAGCATCACTGCTGACGGGACACTGATACTGTGGCAGAAAGTACATGAAAGCACCCTGGCCCCCAGAGAATTGAGTCTCCTGGGAGGTGCAGAGGCTTGACTCTTAGCCCTGAAAGGACCTTGAAAGTAAGGTTAAGCTCTTGATTCTATAGATGAAGAGGCTGAGGAGCTGGGAGGTTGAATGACTTGCCTGAACATTAATGCCCGTCGGTGATAGAACCAGAGCTCAAAGCTGTCTTGTCTTACGTGTGTTTCAACTGATCCACATAGCTGTCTAAATATAGAAACTTCCCTGTAAAAGGGCTGAAAACAGGGACAAGGTAGTATAAATTGATAAAGTGTAGAATTCACAAATGTTGTTTTTACTAGTTAGAACTTTCCTGTTTTTACATGATAATGGATTTTACATGTGTGTTCTTTGAACTATTGATAGTTGCTAACATTAAAATAATTAGCATCAGTAATAATCAGTGTACAGTCAACAGTGTCTCCTGGGTACCACTTTGCTGGAATCAAAGTCTAGTCAAATAGTGCCTAATGCAACAGAAACGCTCTGTGAAATGAAAATTGGTTATTAGAATCTCAATTACCTCAATTTGCGTAGAGGAAAATTGAAAATAATCATGCGAGCTCCATGACCTATGTGGTGATTTGTAAAAATGGGGACCTTATTTTCCAGATTTTTGTATTTTGTTACTTTTGACATTCATTTTAGTAGGTAAAGAGCATATTCTTCTTTATCGTCAAATATATTGAGACTAGCTAATTTTTAGATACATTTTAGTGGATTATATAACCAAATGATCATTTTAAAATCTTTCATGAAAAGCTTTTGCATTCCATTTGGTCATAACTTCAAGGTGCTCAGCTCTCCACTGGTGGTCTGTCATTGGTGGCAGGTCCTCCCCTTCCCCCCAGTGTGTCTCTGTGGCAGCTGGTACCAGGTCCAAGAAACATGTGCTGGGAATGCATCCTGCTCTTATAAACCAAAAATAAAAATGCTAAAATACAGCATGTGAGGGAGATGTTTAGCCTTGTTAAAGTATTGAATCGTTTTGGGGTGACATCTGGGTGGGGTGACAGCAACATCTGGTTGTTGCTGCATATTTCTAAAGCACTTTATAAACCTTAATTAATCCTAAATGATAATAGCCGACATTCTTGAACACTGTGTGCTGGGTCCTGTACAAAACCCTTTACATGTACCAGCTCACTTAATTTTCACAATAACCCTCTGAGGTAGATACTTTATTATCTCCATTTTACCAATGAGGAATCAGGCTCAGAGAGGGTTAGTACCTTGCCCAAGGTTCACACAGCTAGTAAGAGGGAGAGCCAGGATCTGAACTCCCAGCAGTCTGACACCACAGCCCCTGCCAGCTTCCCTAAAATAATAGCAGGGGAAGTGGAGGCTCATCACCTCAAGAGCTACAAGTCCATAGTTTTTGGGACATTTTAAGAGCAGTTGTCTCAGACTCATGACATTCCCTTGGGCAGACACAGGTTTGTCTTCACTGCCTGTTCATCAGCAGTACCGGTGGGTGGTACAGGCCCGGAGGAAATGGGGCTTAGCCGATGTGCGTGTAGTAAGGGCAGGTGAAATGCTGCTAAAAGAATGGCCGACCCCAGCTGAGGATCCCGTGTTTGAAGTCTTGTTTGGGAGCAGTTCCATTGCTTCATAACTAAAATGTTGGGGGCATTTCCTCATAGTCCTCTGTGGGAATTGTCTTGTACATATGCTGGTGAAGAGGTTGTTTAGTTGAACTTAAAAAAAACAAACACAACCATTGATGTACAGTATAAATGACTTCTAAAACTTTTGTGTTTTTGTTTTTTAGTTTCTGACAGACGGAATGTTGGTCAGGGAAATGATGGTTGATCCTTTGTTAACAAAATATAGGTAAATGTGTTTTTCCTGTGATAACTTCCCTGAAGTTTCAAAAGTATCCAAGTAGATGGAGAGGGAGTTGTGTTAATTCCTGGGGTTCACATCTGTGTTTAGCCACCCCCCAGCTTTTCTCCTGACCTTGGCTGTTTCCATCCTTGATGTCGTTCTCAATTTATTGACAATCAAAAAAGGGCAAATGAAAATCCCTGCTGTTATTTGAACAGTCTGGTGACTTATCCTATTTGTCTTGCTTCTATTATATCCCAGGGTTGATGGTGACAGCAGAGTCGCATCGCAGAACAGGGCAGCATTTTGTTGAATATAATATGCAGAGTCCAAATAATTATTTACACTTTCTCCTTCCTTGTGTGTCTTTGTCCATCACTCGAGGCATTAAAATTGTCCCAGCCAGGCTCTGTGGTCTCTGGGAAAGAACGCCACATTTGACTCCCTGGTACACATACGACACAGCTGTGATCACGTGCGTCTGTGTTTTCTGCAGCTTCACGATCTTTAAGTGGTTGGCTGCTGTTCCAATTATGTGCTCTGTGCTCTTCTTATATTGTAATACTCAGGTATTAGATCCTATTGGAATCCAATGCGGGTGGTAACAATCTTTAAAGACAGCAATAAATGTACCGTTTTCTTCACCAAGATATGTTGATGTCACCATTTTTATTACGTAGTTGAGGAGTTACCTCCTTGTCTAAGTGGAGTTATTTGGCTTTATTTTGGTACAAGGTGACTGCATGGGGCTGAGTACCCCGCAGTCCCTCTGATGATGTGGGTGGGGTTATGCAGTGGGTCTGTTTGGATGTCCACTGAGGTCCTCCGTCTGATTCTCAGTGCCATCATGCTGGACGAGGCCCACGAGAGGACCCTGTACACAGACATTGCCATCGGCTTGCTGAAAAAGGTATGACTGTGTTGTTTTGTGTTGTTGCCAGATTAGGAAAATAATTATAGCAATTTGGAAAATCCAACCAAATAGGAAGGAAAAAAATTTTAAACCATCCGTAATCCTGCCCATTCGAAGAAAATCACTGGTAGAATGTTGATGTGTTTTCGCCTCTTCATTTTTCTGTATTTCTGTTTGCATGTGTAACATGCGTCTCTTAGGCATCAGAGGGATTGGATTGTGTGTGCTCATTTGTATATTGCATTTGTATATTTCTCTTAATATTTCATCAAATCATTTTCCTGTGTCATTAAATATCCTTTGAAGACATTATTTTTAATGGCTGTGGAGCTGCATATACCATAAAGTATTTGACCCTTCCATTACTGTTAGGCATTTATATGGCTTCCAGATTTGAAGTCTTTTTAAATAATGTCACAGTAAGCACCCTTGTTATTCAGTCTGTTGCGTTTCTGTTCCTTTTTTTAAACTTTTTGTTACAGAAGGTTTCAAACATACCTGAGTGGAGAGAAGGTTTAATGACTCCCATGTGCCCATCATCTGGCTTCAACAATTACAATTTATGGCCAATTTTGTTTCAACCTTATCCTCCATCCTCTCCTCCCTTCCTGTATTTTCTGATTGTTTTCTTTAGACAAAGTCCCAACCCCAGGAGCCTAGAGAAAGGTGGTAGAGCAGAGAGATTAAGAGCATGGATTCCAGGTCAGACCACCTGGGTTCAAATTCTGGCTGCTGAGTTTACTCATCTCTAAAATGGGGATAATAGAAGGATCTATATGTACGCTGGTATGCTTTCCTATATAATAGCCACTAACCACCTTAGATTTAAATTAATTAAAATAGAATAAAATAAAAAATTCGGTTCCTCAGTCCTACTGGCTCTATTTCAAGGGCTCTGTAGCCACGTGTGACTAGTGGCTACTGCACTGGACAGAACCTCTCCATACTGAAGAGCGCTCTCTGGCACAGAGCTGCTCTGTATCATAATTCATTGTGAGGCTTAAATAAGACAATGTAAAGTTCTTAGGATGGCGCCTGGCACACAGTCATAAATAGACTACGAGGTACCTTTGTTTAAATTAGAATAAGATGCCCCCACTGGGAAAATGTCTAGAGCTAGGCGAGGGGAGTGGGGGATGGATTTCACATGCTGCAGCCTCCTCAGCCTGGCATCTTTGTGCAGAGCGTACACTACACAACTGTACTCAGAGACCCTGGAATAGTACAGAACTTACTTAGTATGTGTTAACTGCTATTATTACTTGGATTATTATTTTTCTTCCTTGGCCAAAGATTTAGACTTTTTGATGTTTATGAGGGCTTATGTTACCTTCTTAGGAACAATGTAACAAGAGGGCTTATTTCACTGAATCTTTGCCAACCCTGAATATGAGCCTTAAAAAAATAGATCCCTGGAGGTGGCCAGTTAGCTCAGGTGGTTAGAGCGTGGTGCTGATAGCACCGAGGTTGCCGGTTTGATCCCTACATGGGCCACTGTGAGCTGCGCCCTCCTTAAAGATAATAATAATAATAATAATAATAATAATAATAATAATAAAATAGCTCATTAAAAAAATCCTTGTCAATGTGATAGATGAAAGAATAATCTCATTATATAGTTTTTCTGTAATTTGATCATTTCTCCTATGCCTGTTCATCATCTGCTTCTTTGAATGACTATTAATATCTTTTACCCACATTTCTCTTTTGCTGTTATTGGTTATTGTTTGTTTGCTTTCAAAGTCCTTCTTTATACTTTAACTGTATATATGTGTACATAGATTCTAACTATCCGGAGACCCATTTTTTTATTATTATTAGGTTCAGGTGTATAAAACAACATAATGATTAGACATTTATACACCTCATAAAGTGATAACCCCAACAAATCTGCTACCCACATAGCTATTGCAATACCATTGACTACATTCCCTACGTTGTACTTTATATCCCATGACTATATATATAATTTTTAAATTACAGTTGACATTCAATATTATTTTATATTAGTGTCAGGTGTACAGCGCAGTGGTTAGGCATTTATATAATTTATGAAGTGATCCCTCTGATAAGTCTAGTGTCATCTTACCCCATACATAGTAATTACAACAGTATTGACTGTATTCCCCATACTGTATTTCACATCCCCATGACGACCTATTTGTATTTTCTGATCCTTTCACCTTCTCTCCCATCCCCCAACTCCCCTCCCATCTAGCAACCATCAGTTTGTTCTCTGTATCTCGGAGTCTATTTCTGTTTTGTTTGTTCATTTATTCTGTTCTTTAGATTCCGCATGTAGGTGAGATCATGTGGTATTCGTCTTTCTCAGTCTGACTTATTTCATTTAGCATAATACCTTCTAGGTCCATCCATGTTGTTGCAAATGGTAAGATTTTATTCTGTTTTTATGGCAGAGTAATACTTTAGGAAAAATGGTTTTACTTTTGGTAAATTCAAATTCAAGTCTTATAGCTCCTTTATACTTCCTATAAAATTTCTTTCAGCTTTTTATTTTGGAAATTTTTATATATTTATACAATTAAAAAGCATAGCATGATGAACCCCCTTTTAACCTATGATTTTAACAGTTATCAACTTGTGGTCAGTCTTATTTCATCTGTAAGCTCCCCCTCATCCAAAAAGTACACTGAATTATGATGAAGTAAATTTCATATATCAGATTTCATCCATACACATTGCACTGCTATCATCGTTCCCTGATGCCTTCTGTTTCAGATTCAGAAAAAGCGAGGGGACCTTCGACTGATTGTGGCTTCAGCCACTCTGGACGCAGAGGTAAGAGCGTCTCCCCCTGTCCCCCTGCCCCCCATAAGCACTGGAATAGTCGGGCATATATGTGGAAAGTTACTTTTAGCAAGAGCTTGTCTTTGGCAGAGTGGCCTCCCTTCCTTATGGGGCCATCTGATGACCTGGATTCCACAGGATCAGGGGATACTCCTTTTCAGCCTGTGGGTGGCTATCAACCTGTAATTAATTGAGTTCATGATTACCTACCTACTTGTCTTGTTCCTGTATATACCGCGTTTCTCTTCTCACAGCTCACAGGCAGCTCCTTTTTATTACTTTTTAAAGTATAAGGCTATATTTCTTGCATTTATTTATGACTATAGCATTTATATTTAGATTTTTTTTTTACATGGAAGTTTTCCCTGTACATAATTTCCATGTTAATTTTTATGGCTAAATTTATATTATTTTTCTCCCTTAACAACTAATATTTTAGTTCAAATAGCAGTTCAACACAACAAATAATATTGACCTCTTGATATATGTGTATATACATATATATATAAAATAAATAGGTGTTTACAGTTCAGTATGTTGTTCAAGGTGCTGAGACAGGCAGGGAGCGAGTTCTTAACTCTATCTGGCTGGAGGGTGTCCAGAAACTTTCACGGAAGAGCGACATCCCCATTGGATTTGAAAGATGCATAGACGTTTGCCAGACGGGCAGGGACGGGTCAGGGCATCCTAAGCATGCACAGAACACAGGGGTGTGAAACCCTCTGTGCACGGGGCTGGGAGTCAAGTGTGAGGTGGAAGCCTGCCTTACCTGTAGAGCCCTACAGGGGGCGATGTGCCTCTGGCTTCCACTTCCGCCACTGCTCCCTACACTCCAGCCTCAGTGTATCCTTGGTGTTCCTCAGAAAAACCTAAGCATGCTTCTGCTCCAGGGGCACCCTCTTTCTAGACTGTTCTTCCCTTAGACATTCTCATGGCTCTACCCTCATTTCATTCCAGTCTTGATCGAATGCTATCTTTCCTGAGGCCTGACCACTCTGTCTAAAGCCCCTGTTGCTGTCCATCTTCTTATTCAGCTTATTTTTTTCTGTTTAGTACTTATCGCGACCTAACATTATGTGCATATCCAAGTGTTTGTTTATTGTTTATCTCCAGCCACTAAAAATAAGCTCCACCAAGAGTGGGGTTTTGTCTTCCTCATTATTTTATCCCTTTCACCAAAAATAGTGCCTGGCACAGACTAGGCGCTTTGGATTGAATGAATTTTGATTGACTAGGAAACAATGGGGGATTAAAATGGAAAGTTTGGTAGGGGTCAGATGATGGAAGGCCTTATAGGCCAACCAAAGGAGGAGGAACTCTCTCTGGGACCGGGTTGGGTGCCCTGGGAGGGTGTGCAGTATGGCTATGACTTGATCATATTTGGGTTCTGGAAAGATCACTTTGGGTGCTATGTAGACAAAACCAGAGAGATGTGGAAATACCAATCAGGAGGCCAGTTTTATAATTCAGCTGCGATATGAAAGGGGCCTGGCTCTGGGCCCCTGGTCTCCTTGTGGCTTCAGGATCCAGAACAACTGGGAGAGAGAAAAAGCTCAGCATGGCTAAGCGAGGTATCTGCATGTGTGCCCAGACTGCTTTCTCAGACCTTCTCATAGGCCGTAGTCTGTTGTCTTAGGTCTGCCCATGATAACTTTTGGGTCAAGCCTCCTTGGTTGCCTGCTTTAATTAATTCTCATGTCCTTCACCCATGGTACATGCTGGAATGCCACTTTTTTAAAAACATTCATGGATTTATTAAGCATCTAAACATATGCCAACTGTTCCATAGGTAAGCTCCCAATAGAGTTGAATCCATAAAATAATTAGTGAACTAGAGTAAATTATATACAAAAAGACAAATGAGCTACTCCGCCATCTTGACCAGAAATGGAACGCTGTGTTGAAAACCACACCTGACCTGTCCTCCTGTTACCTCCCCGTGGGTGAGCTGCACAGAGCATATCTACAGAGGGTGCCAAAAAAATGTACACACATTTTAAGAAAGGATAAAACTGTATTAAAATTGTAATATTCAATATACACCGATAACAAAAGAATACAAGCGATGTGTATACATTTTTTGGCACCCCCGGTGTTTTACCTTTTAGCTTTGTTACCCCCCTCTCTTTAAAAAAGTCATTCCCAATAGTTTGTATTGTGTTTGAAAACTGTGATGTCCAAGTCTTAGCATTCTTGTAGAAATAATACAATAAATAATACTTATTTATTCCTTATAATTGCCTTTCATTGTCTTTTGGTGTGGCACAGAGAGATTTTTAAAAAAATAGCTTCTTTCAGTTCTGCCTACAGTAGTTGATATGGATGGGTTTTCGGGAAGTAATTTTTTTAAGTGGCAAAGTAGAAGGTCGGCAATGTGTCGTGCCGCGGGTATACTACGATGCAAGGCATGCCGGGACCTCAGCAGTGGTCGGCTGTGCCTTTGCTGGGCGAGAGCCGTTCACCCCTTCATCCCTCCTCGCCCCGGGTCTCCTCTGTGAGGGGAAGGTGAGGTCTGTGTGTGTGAGGGGGGGACCTGTGGGGCCCGTGAGTGCGGGCGCATGTGGGGTGTGGTATTGAGTTCCCATGTGAGAGTAAGAGAATGAGGAAGAGGAATGGAGTGGGCTGAGGGCCAGGGAGGGAGCGTAGGCGTGGGCGTGGGTGTGGGAGCGGGGAGGGGTGTGGCTTAGGGAGCATTTGACTGAGAGGTCCCGAGTGCCCGAGCTCATTGCTGGTCCCCCAGCTGCTGGATCTGTGGGTGACAGACTAATTGCAAGCCCCACTGCCTAGAGGGGTAGATGATGCCACCTGCTCTGGTTTTGCTCAGGGCCCCAGGTGGCCCAGGATGCAGGCGAAGACACCAGTGACTGTGGCTGGGAGGCAGAGGCAAGCGGAGTACGAGGGGCTGGTCACATAGCTGCCTTGATTGGTTTAGCTGGTTTGTTAATGGAAGCCGGATTAAGCAAGAACACGACCAGGTATAATTACGAAGTATTTACTGACCATTGTATCACATGCTATTGTTTTTCTTTTATTAGCGTCTATCCACATGGCAGAAAATAGGATTGCTGACAACTCCCCGACTGTTTTCTGTCACAGGGCCAGCTACTTGAGGAGAGGCTAGTTTCTCTTTCCAGATTCTTAGAGAAGGAACTTGGGGCCAGCTGGGGTGAGGTACCCACTTGGGGCCAATCTGCACGGGCCAAGGCCTGTTGGCCTGGGGTGAGCATGTTGTGTAGATGTGGTTGCTGGAAGCCAACTCCTGTAGGTCGGTGGGAGCAGCTACCACAGAAAGAAGCTGTGGTGAGCGGAGAAGACAGCCTAGCAGGTGTCCACACCACTTCCATTCCATTTCATGGGCTACGCTTGTCCTTTATGTCATTTTCTTACCGTGTGTCTATGTCAGTGTGATCCCACCTCCTTCAAACATGACTCAAACTCTCCTTTTCCAGGTGTGCTGAACCCATTCCTCTCTTCCTGTTCCCTCATTCTGCCCGAGAATGCATACACTGTTGATATAGGATGTTTCCTTTTCAGCCTGTAATTTTCTGTGTATTTTGTATTTCCAAATCAAGATAAGGGATAAAGATCTTAAGGATTTGGATCTTGTGCCTTCTCAGTTAATGTTGAATTTTATTTCTTGGAAGAGGAACTCCCCATCTTTATCTTCAGCACACATATTCCTGAGCAGCAAAGGGGTAGCCATCCACTCCGACAGCTTTGTTAAGGCATCAACCTCCTCCCTGCCCTGTTTGCCTGTTCGGTCCAGAAAGCTGGTCTATCATGCCCTTCCTAAAATCTTCCTCCTCTCCCCGCAGCTTCTAGAGCCCTGCTGTGTCCCCTCTCTCCTGCCTCCCTGATGACGTCCCCTCAGGTTCCTTTGCTGGCTGCTCCTTCTCCTCCAGGCTGCCCACCTCCATGGGCCCTGGTTCACTAGACGCTTTGTGCTTGAGGCCATTTTGACCGTGCTCCTGTGCTCCAGTCTGAGCTGCCAGCTGCTGGCTAGTCACAGACCACCGAAGCTCATAGACCTGTGACTGCTACAAACCTGCCACTCTCTGCTTCTCCATGGCAGTCCTTTTCTTATTGTCAGCTATTCAGGCTCAGGACTTCCATTGCTTGGGGAAGTTTTCAATGCCTGATTGAGTAAGAAGCAGTGTTCCATCCTCCCCAGCGTGCATGGGCATGTGCTCACACTGCCTGATTGCCAGGTCCCATCAGTCATAACCTCTGGAATGCTTTGCTTTCACACCTCCCCTGCCCAGGTTCACACTTTTCATTGTCTCTCCTCGGAGCTATTACAATCCGTTCCTTAATTAGTTGGCTTGCTTCCAAAATGGCTGCCTGAGTCAGGCATCCAGAGCACAGGTCTGATAAGACCATGCCCATCCTCACTGCCTTCGTCTTGCACATCTAATAAAGTGCCTGTGCAGGATGGCCTTTGGGCCCCTTGAGAGAGAGAACACAGTCACTTACTGCGCACTCCTTGTAGGTCAGATCTGTGCCAACTGCTATCACACTATTTGAGCCGCACAACAGCCTTGCAGAGCAGATAGCAGTTTGTCATGTTGTAGACTGGAGGGCTAACTCATACACGAGGCTGGCCTGCCCTAGACCTTGGACTCTGTCCTTTCCATCTTCATCTACACTCTGCTTTCATCCTGGGAAGGGGAGTCTCTTTTCCTTTGCAGTCATCTGTTACGGCTTAGCCAAGGGAGACTGCACCTCCGTGCTGCCTTCCCTAATAGCCAATCATTACCGACCGTTCACTCTCTCTGATTGTAACTTGCACCTCTTTTCTGGTCATGGAGTCATTCTGCGTTGGCTTATGTTATGACTGGTTCGTTGCACACCTGTGCCCCCCAGGTTATTCGCTCTTTTGGGACTTTGAGGGGTGTGTCTTCTTGCTTGTTGGTGCACCCCAGGCCTGTGATCCGCACATCATAGCACCCTGGAAGGCTGAAGCCACTCAAAGGGAATTTACCCAAAAGGAAAGTGGAGAATGGTGCCGAGTGGTTCTTCATAGCGCAGTGTTGTTCCTTTGTGGGCACGAGGCGCTTTCATATCTGTGCTCACTCTTCTCAAACACAACTTCGAGGTCAACGATAGCATCCCAGGGTTTTGTAGTTAAATCCAGTTGGCTCTTTTGGAAATACAGCTCAAGGCTCATGCATTTTGTATTTGATGCAGTTCCTCAGTGTACTCGTGGGCGCCCAGATGCCAGGAGCAGGCTTGGGCATGGTTAATTAGGATACCTGTGGGATGTAAAGAAGTCAGGACATCATTAGGCCTCTTAGGAGAACAGAAACTAATGCCTGGCCAGGCCTCCGGGGGACTGGAATACAGCTGGGGAACGGGAAGGCCGCTGAGCGTCCAATAATGACACACTCCGCCTAACGGGGTGTCTGTGCCCGTCAGCCTCCGGCTCGGCAGCTTCCCAGCCAACACTCACTTGCCCAGCAGTTTGGACACTCAGCTCGTCTTGGGCTCAGCTTCTCTGGGTGTCTTGGGTCACATTCCCTGAGAGGGGCTCTTGGGTGGTATCTCCCTGCCCCGTTGTCGGCCAGAGCGCTCATGCCAGGCCTCCATATAGATTGCCTGTCTGGTGGCCAAGTTCCATTGAAGAGGACGTGGCCACGTATTTGGGAGGAACTGCCAAGAGCCAGTTCTCAACAGGGTTCTGTGGGAGTGTCAGAGAAGTATCTTAATTGGTGGCCTGCCTCATACAGAGCTTTGTGCTAACTCCTGTAGGGAATATGAGCATGGAGATACTGTTGCTGCCATGAAGTGACCTAAAATCTACGGGGAAGGTTACAGTAAATATGTATCTGTAACTATGGTACCAGGACTAGACCGGCTGTTCAAAGAAGTACAAGTTTCCTTTATAAATTGATAACCTTGTGTGATCAGCCCTGTGCTTTCCAGGTTGGAACTACACATCAACCTGCTTTATTTAGCCTGTATTTAACTTGAGTCTTTTGACCTAACTTTTGGTTAAATAAAACATATAGGATAGGGTAAGATAAGTAATACCACAGCTACATGTTAACTCAAATGCGTCAGTGAATACAGGGTTGAAATCTAGCTTTTGTTATTTTTATCAAACCGTAGTAAAGAGTCTGTCATTGAAATGTGATTCCTCAACATTGCGATAATAAAAATGTGATTTGAAATAACCATTTTGCAACCTATAGTCTGTATTATATATATATAATATATATTTTGCTGCCTTGTTATCAGGGTAATTGATCTGTAACTGATGCGTATATTCTAGTGATGACTTTATCTCATACACCTTTTCAGTCCTGTTCCAGATTATATATATATATATATATATATATATATATATATATATATATATCCAATCCCTACTACCCAGTCCCTGCTCTGCCAGGTTTACATTATTTTCTTTCTTTCCACGAGTTACTGTGAACCTTTTTTTTTTTTTTGAGAGGAATGAATAATTGATTTTCTTTTTCCTTTTAGAAATTTCGGGATTTCTTTAATCAAAATGAAACCAGTGACCCAACCATGGATACGTGTGTGATCCTTACAGTGGAAGGGCGAACATTTCCAGTGGATATCTTTTATCTACAAAGGTTTGATGACACTTGCATTTTTAATGATGGTGGTTAGAAAGCTAGGCCCGTATTATGCGATGAGAAGCAACTGCATCTTTCCCAGGGGCGATAGGCCAGGCTGGTGCGGAGGGGCGTGTTTTGTGTCCCCTGTCATTATTTTCTGGCTCCTGTCATTGATAGGATATTCTGCTCAGTATCACTGCTGAATTTAGTTTAAACTCTTGTCCCCATGCGCAGTTTCTATGAACCTGTGGTCAGTAGTTCAGTGGGAAACGGCCAAGGAGCAGCGAGGTTGCGGGGAGGATGGCTTGATAGTTTTCAGAACTGGGGTTTATGAGACTGCTTGTAGCGGGGGCAGTATTGTTGAGTCATTAGGTTTTCAGCTCTCCACCTCTTAGCAAGAAAGCCTGGTTGACATTTTTGGGAGGAGCCCCTTTGTACAGGAAGAGGTCATCCTAATTCCTACATCTAGTCACTGGACAAGGACCAGGAGCCTGGTACAGTGGCTGATAAGTCCAGAGAGGGGCCTGACTTCTGAGCTGCTCTAGTCAGGCAGTGCACCCATCAGCTCCGTCCACCCACCTCCGACATGCTTTCAGTGGTCAGGAGGGAAAATGGAAAGAGTGTGGGATCCAGTACTGGGACCAGCCCCCTATTTTCACTGGCCAGGCATCTTGGCATACTAACGATAGCACATCTATTCGCTTGGGTTTATTGTTCTTATTTCTGCGGAAATAAAGCAAAAAATCATAGCTGGCCTATAACTATGAATTATTTTTAAATGCTGCATTAAAAAAAGAAAAAGTAACTTTTATTTATGCATACATCGATGACGTGTCGGGCAGGCCCTGACTAACTTTCATGAGATTTTGCTGCCTTGTTATCAGGGTAATTGATCTGTAACTGATGCGTATATTCTAGTGATGACTTTATCTCATACACCTTTTCAGTCCTGTTCCAGATTATATATAATCAACCGTAGAAACTGTGATGAAAATTCACCAGACAGAGGGAGATGGAGACGTGTTAGCATTTCTTACTGGCCAGGTAATTCCATTGGGCCTTTTCTCTATGCTGAACAGGCACGTTAAGACAGCACCAAAATTAGTTACAGAGGATTGTTACTTTGCTTAGTCATTTATTTTATGTTTTTTTGCATTTTGTGATTCTTTAATTGCATAAAAAATGGTTTGGTTTGATGTCATTCATCTGCTGACTACACTGTCAAAGAGCTATTAGCTCCTGCCTGTTCTGTCTGCAATTAAGTGTGTTTTACTTTTATTGGCAGATTCCAAAGTATGTTACACACTTCAGTCACTGGGCTGTTAAATTTACCACAATTGAACATTGTGTTGGGTACAGTTTGTGCACGCATGTTGCTGCCGCTCGTGTCTTTCCCAGTGACATCCTTACATCCTGGGGTGGTAAGTGGGCAGGTCTGTCACAGGAAAGACAGCTGAATAAGCCCACGTGCTCACTCAGGGTTGTAACACTGTTCAGAACTACCCTCTAGCTATCGTCTTTTCCACTGTCAAACAATCTCCGGTAATCTTTCCTTGGAAAAGCTCCCTGCAATTTTATATGCCACAACTTGTTCATACGTATTCCATGCTTTGTTTGCCACGCTTGCTAAAAGCTGAGTAAAATCATCATTGTTTTTGTTCATCATGAACTTTTCTTCCCACTGCCGATAGTACAGATGTCAGTAATTCCTATGACAGTTGCACGTTTTCACCCCGTAGGCACCGCTGTTTGATAGCATTTGATTTAAATCCCACCCCAGAGTGAAATGTGATTGAGCGGAAAGTCACGAATCTGACCGCAGTTCAAATCCTGACCCCAACTTTCATTTTCTTTCATATGACGAACTGACATGCTTCAAATTCGTCCCAGTTTCCTTGATTCCTGGTTCGATGTTTTTAGGAGGAGGTGGAAACTGTCGTGTCTATGCTGATCGAGCAGGCTCGAGCACTAGGGCGGACTGGGATGCAGAGGCACCTCCGGATTCTCCCCATGTATGCAGGACTGCCATCCTTTGAGCAAATGAAAGTGTTTGAACGGGTGTCGCGCAGTGTCAGAAAGGTGAGACTAACCCAGTGACCAAGGGTGTTTGCAGCCGTCTGTAATCATGTTGGTGCCTCTTTGTTATGCACCGGACATTTTTTAGTTAAAGTGAAACTTGCTAAACAGGAGGTTGCTTTAAGAATATCAGATCCATGTTTCTGTGCACTCAGGAAATAATGTTATGCGAAGATTTCTAAACCTGTCCCACAGAAGGGTCCCTGTGATGGTGATGATCAGAGCAAGTGACATCTTTGCCTCTTTCCTGCCTGCCTAACGTTTCCCCATGACAGTACTACCTTGGCTTGAGGGACTATCTCGGTGGATTGGGATCAGTCAGGCACAACAGAGCAGTTACTACAAATGGTTCCAATGCCATTGGCTTGAAGCATCAGCTTGTCTGTAGAGCCATGTTTAAGTCAATTAACTCAAGGTGTGGCCGAAAAATATTTAAGCCTTGAAATTGGGGTGGGGAAGGGTGTGGTGGGAAGCATTTGAAGGCACAAGCAGGCAGCCAGTCTGCTTCACGCTCATCACCCCCCTGGGCCTGACTCTGCTGTCCCTTCCATTACACGAGGCAGGCACAGAAGTGGTGTGGAGTTGGCTTAGAGCAGCTAATCATCAGCAGGTGGCAGAGAATACAGCAGGTGAGGGATGGTCTGAGGATTGGCTCCCAGTTCAGACCACTGGGAAGTCAGTGCTCCGCCTCCTGGCCGTGGGGATGGAGCAACTCGAGTTTGCCCGGTCAGGTGTGCAGTACGGCCAACCAGTCCAGAGGCCTGGGTCCCGCGCCTGAGTTACTCTGTGTTCTGGGATGAAGTCCTCAACCTCAAAGCCTGCTCCTCAGCTGTAAAACAGGAATAATCCCTTTCAGATAGATGACTTTATAGCATAAAATCTTCAATGTCTGTTCTGTAATAATGGTAGGAAGATTTTTATAAAATGATAGATGGAAACGAGCCTTAAAGGAAGTTCTAAGTGCACCCTGTACATATCCCCTGCCGCTTCAAACCCTCCAGGGGCAGCGTCCAGTGCAATTGGAATAAAATGCACACAGCTCACGGCAGCCCAGAGACTGCGCGGTCTGTCCCTGCCTCCCTCCGATTCATCTTGCACTTAGTCTGGACTCTGGCTGCACTGGCCGCTTTCCTTTCCTTCAGCTGTTTCTTCTGCCTGGGTCTCTGTAGGGTTGGCTGCTTCTTGTAACTCAGGTCTCAGCTCAAAATCACCTTTTAGAGAGGCTTTCCCTGGCCATCCAATCTAAAGTAGCACACCCCATTATTATACTATATAATAAACACCTTAAATGCCACATGATATTGCATTATTACTTTGTTTTGCTTTCTTCATAGCATTTGTCACTCTCTGAAGTTATCTAGTTGTTTACGTTTACTGCTTCTCCACCCAAACACCCTAGAATGCAGAACCTGGGAGAGCCAGGGTTTTGTCTTTCTTGTTCATCCTACATCCCAAGCACTTTGGACAGGGCCTGATAGAGCACAGACCCTCAGAAAATAGCCAGAATGTGGGTGAATGAAGGAATATCCATGTACAAGGTAGTGATTTACGTTGGTTGTGCAAAGGGCAGAAATTAACATTTGTTGAATATTTACTGTGGGCCAAGTACCGAACTTTAATCACTTTATGTATATTTCACATTTAATCCCCTCTACAACCCTGAAAGGGGGGTAAGTATTATTACATAGGTAAGGAACCGTGCGCAGGAGGTTCACGAACTTGCCCAAAGTCACACGGCTAGGGAGCATTCAAACCCAGGGCCCCCTGACCCTAAAACTCATGCTTTTTCCTGTATCCTAAACTGCCTCTTATAGCTTCTCCAGTGTCAAAAAAATAGCTTTAAATCTTTCAGGATTTTGAATAGTTTATTAAAAGTGAAAACCAAATAACTCATTTTGACCCTTCTTTCTGTGGGGAACTTAGGTGATAGTGGCCACCAATGTGGCGGAAACCTCCATTACAGTCAGCGGGATTGTATATGTGATCGACTGTGGCTTCGTGAAACTCCGAGCTTACAATCCCAGGACAGCCATTGAGTGCTTGGTGGTGGTCCCAGTGTCCCAGGCATCAGCCAACCAGCGAGCAGGACGTGGTGGCCGCAACCGCTCGGGAAAATGTTACCGCCTTTATACAGGTTAGTATGGCTTTCCTTAAGGGTTTTTGACTTTCTCAGTCTGCCGGCGCATTGGAGAGTATTACAGATATGTACCCTCCGTGAGCAGGACTTTACATAAAATCCAGACCTCCCCTCTGTAACCTGGCCCCCACCACCTTCTAAACACAACACTTGTGGCTACTGCTCCCCAGTGGCCAGCACTCACCCATGAGTCACCAATTATGTGCCATCCCTGCTCTAACTCAGTGACTGGGCTTCCCTGTCTGCAGCCCTGTGACCCTGGAGCTCGGACTGCGTGTCTCAGGTCCGTCCTTCCCTGTCACTTAGCTTAATGTGCTGTCTTCTTGTTCTGAGATCCCTGAATCCTGTGTCCATCTTTATCTCTGGTTCAGAGCACCTTCGCAGAGCTAAAATGGCAAGATCTATCGTGAGACTCACTAAGAGAATCGCGGGTCAGCTCCCACTCTGGGCCATGCACCACGCTAGGCTCTGAAGGAGTGAAGGAAATCCGTAAAGGAGCCTTCTGTCCAGCTGGAAGGCAGCTTCACCGACAGACGCTGTGATGGCCCAGAGCTGTTCTTTCTCTCTGCACTTCTCTTTTGTGGGGGATGGTTCCAAGATTTCTCTCAACTGCCCAGACTTAGTTTTCACATCATTTTGAATTCCTCTCTCTGTCCAGTGTGCAGTCATTTACCAGATCC
Organism: Hipposideros armiger; assembly: GCF_001890085.2. Lineage (NCBI taxonomy): Eukaryota > Metazoa > Chordata > Mammalia > Chiroptera > Hipposideridae > Hipposideros > Hipposideros armiger. The sequence goes on from NW_017732546.1 coordinate 184,128, forward strand.
GGGGGGTTTATCATTTATCTCTTCTTGCCTTTCTTGTTACCATCACCCTTGTTCAGTCCTTGACATTAATTATTCTTTCTTTCAGCAAATGTTTACAGAGCACCTGCTGTATGCTAGGCGTGGTGCTAGGGTTTGGAGATGTAGGACAAGGTGAGACATGGTTTGTGCCACATGTGGTTACTGACAGCTGGTGGTAGAGGCAGACCCACAAACAGATCGGCGTATTATGGTGTGATAGGGTCACCATAGTGGAATGAGCCTTGGAGGCAGAGAGCAGGGAGTTGTCCTGCGGGGGAAGGTTGCACAATCGGGTATTTGGGCCTGATCTCATTGGCAGCCCAGGTGAAGGGATAGCAGGGGAGGTTAGATTTCAGCACACCACGCAGAGGGATCGAAATGAACAAGGACTTGGAGGGGGATACGGAGTGTTCATGGGAGGAAGGGAAAAGGCAGAACCTGAGGCTAGAGAGGTCAGGGACTTCCAGTACTGAAGGTGCTGAGAAAGAATGAATGGAGCGGAGAGAGGGGAACCAGAGCTGAAAGGCATCCTGAAATTCAGAGGAGGAGAAAGTTTTGAGATATTTAAAAGGAATTTATTGACGTGAAATTCACAAACGTTTAAACCATTTTAAATTGAACAGTTCAATGGCGTTTATTATGTTCACAATGAACAACCACCACCTCTGTCTAATTTCAGAACATTTCCATCCCTCCAAAGTAAAATCTTTTATCCATTGAGTACCTTCTCCCCATTCCTCCATGCCCCCAGCCCCTGGCGACCACCAATCTTTCTTTTGTCTCTATGGATTTATCTGTTTGGGATATTTTGTATAAATGGGATCATACAGTATGTGACCCTTTGTGTCTTGCTTTTTTTCACTTAGCGTGATGAATGCTAAATGTCTTCCAGGCTCATCTACATTGTATCAACACTTCACTCTTTTTTATGGCTGAATAATATTCCACTGTATGGATAGACCACATTTTGTTTGTCCATTCACCAGTGGATGGTTGTTTCTACCTTTTGGCTAATATGAATAGTTGCTCCTATGAACACGTGTGTATATATGTGCTTGTTTGAATATCTGTTTTTAATTCTTTTAGGTAATCCCCTGAGAGTGGACTTGTGGGGTCAGATTAGTATTCTGTTTTAACTTTTTGAGGAACTTAAGTTATTTTTAAAGAGGAAATGGCCAGCATCATCTCATGCTCCAAAGAAGTCAAATAGAATGCAGACTAAAGATCGGTATACGTACTTGGTTAGGTCACTGGCTTCCTTAGCTTGAGCTGCTTTAGTGGAGGTGGGTTGGGAAGGCCCGTAGACAGTAATGGGTGCAGTAGACCTAGCCTCTAGGTTTTCTTGGCTAGCCTATTTCTGAATGAGCTTTCTGAGAGTGCGGCTCTGAGCAGGTTACCAACTGTTCAAACCCTTAAGAGTTTCTCAGAACCTTCCACGACTCTTTCTCAGCTCATCTTCTCCCGTTATCCACCTACCCCTTCCTTACGCTGCATCCCAGCGGACCTACACTTCCTGGATATACCTTCTGTTTTCCCACATCCCCCTCTCATTCCTTGGGTATTTTCCCTTGCGCTGTTTCCCCTGCCCAGCGCATTCTCCTCATCCTTCAATTCCTCTCTCAAATGGCAACTTCTTCGTGAAGATACCTCAGATGCCTTCTTCCAGCGGCTGTGCTTCCTCCTCCCCTGAGCCTCCCTTTCCCTTTGGGAGAACCACCCACTGGGACCAGGTCTCAGAGATCCCTCTTTCGGGTCTTGGTCCCAGGCCCATTCATGTCACTGAAGCTTCTGAAAGCCCTTGGCCTAGGGCTCCAGTAGCGCCTGGCCCAGTGCCTCACACACTCGGGTCCTCAGTAGAGTTAGCTGAGTGCCGTTGAACTCAGAAGTGCCCACTTCCTGTTAGCGTCTTCTCAGCAGGGCTGTCCCCTTCCTGATCACTTTGCTTCTTCCTTGGTCAGCAGGGTACTTGGAAAATGTGGTTATCCGAACAAGCAGAGCTAGCCCCCAAAAGGCTCTTGAAACTCAAAAGTTACGCCTCTGTCCCATTTGGAACTTCCAGATATTGCCCATTAATCCAGAACCTTCCAGTGAGACCCGTGCATTTGGCTGTTGGTAGCAGTCAGTCCACAGAATATTGGCGCTCTTTTCTCAGAGGAGACCTTATTGAAGTTCTTGTAATAGTGCTGTTTCCCCATGACACCTTTTGCTTTGGTTTGCTTTTTCTCTGGTTAACTAAAGCTTTCTGATCTGAATGGAAGTTGGGCCACCCTTGTGTTAAGAAGTGTGTGTGCAGTAAAGACTGACTGATGTAGGAGGGTTCTGTGGGTGGAGCGTTCTCTGTATAATCCATAAGCTTTCTGACTACGTCAAACATGATTTAATCTCTTCCTGCCTCTTTTTTTCCCACTCTTTTTGTCTAGCTTTTATAAAAAGGCCTCTCAAAGCCTCTTTCTCTCCCTCCCTCCTCCCCTGTTCCTCCCATCTTGGCACCTCTGTACCTTATGGTGCTTTTTCTTGGTAGAAGTCACTCTGTGTTCCTGATGGGGCATGTAAGCATTCATTAATCTATTCAAGGGCAACATTGTGTCCTGGGTGTGACGTGTGTGCCTGGCACAATGATTTTAAAAGTTAGATTTGGACAGTTTTTGCTCTTTATACGATTTGGTCATTTGTTATATTCTGGTTACTACTTGGTGATTTATTTTGCACTTGTTCTTTGCTTATATGTACTCTGCTTGCCTTTTTGACTTACTCCATCCTGAATGGAGGTAGTGGTAACTGGGCACCGAGTGATTCAGCAAGTACTTGTTGCATGGATTTAATATTTTGCTGACAAAAAAGCACATTTAAAAAAGCATCCTGAAGTAAAAGGACAGACTTTTGTCCTTTTGTGACGATATATTGTTTATAAAGATAGAAATTGCTAAAATATTGTTTTAAATAGAGTGGTCTTTGCTAAATATGAAACAACTTTATATCATGATATCACATGCATCTGATCCTGGAATCCTACAGCCTCTTGTTAGAGAAGGAAACGTGTTCTTTTGGCCTGATGATTGCATTGGATCGTCACCTTTGACCCCACACAGTTCTGATTTCCTATCCTCAGAGGAAACCTTTGAGAAGCTTCCTCAGTCCACTGTTCCCGAGATGCAACGGAGCAATTTGGCACCTGTCATCCTGCAGCTGAAAGCGCTTGGGATTGACAACGTCCTCAGGTTCCACTTCATGTCGGTAAGTCCTGCCTTCTGCCTGGGGCCACAGGGCGGCTGGAGGACTTGCAGGGGAATGTCCTTGTTCGAGACCCTGTCGCCTTGCTTTTTCCGCTTTGCTTGTATGTTGCGTGCCTGCTTTGCGCCGGGCCCTATGCAGGGAGGGTGTGGGGGAATACCACCCCACCAGGCAGGCACAATTCCTGTTCTTGTCTGCTGGGGAAGAGAGACAAGTAACAGGTGATTACAGCGCACGTGCCCAGTGCTGGGAGAGACATATCTCCGTTAGTCATGTGCGAGGTAAGACCTGAAACCCAAGTGGGATTTTACCAGCTCCGCGGAGGTGGAGAGGTCCAAGGCAGTGAGTATGTGTTGGGCTGTGCGAAAGAGTGTCACAGCTGGGGAAGCCAGGAGGGCTGTGGTAGAGCTGCAGGGGAGGTGGCTGATTGCGTTTCCAGTTATTTCCTAGGGCAACTTTCCAGGCGTGGAATTATTGGGTCCAAAGGCCATAGGTGTTTTGTAGGTCCTTGACATGGGCCAGATTGCTTTACAGGTGTAAACTCCAGCCGTGTATGAAAGACTCATTGTACCCCTGCCACGCCATGTTATTTTCTGTTAGAGTTTTGCTAATTTGATGGATGGTGGGGAGGGAGAAAGGAAGGGAGGACAAATTTTATCTGTACCTTATTATTTTGGTTTTTCTCATAAGGTAATTAAACAAAAAACTATTGCCCACTTTATACTTCTGCACTAAGCCATTTATCTGTTAGAATTAGTGTTTATTAGTGATCTTCAAGAGTCTTTTAACTATTAAAGACATTAACCTTTGCCTAGAGTATTTCTTGCAAGTAGTTTTTCTAGTTACTTGTATTTTGCCTTTTTATTGGGTTTTTTTTTTTTTTTTAGCTGAGCCATCTTGACACCTGTTGGCATTTCAGCTCAGGCCGGGAATCGAACTGCTGTTGCTCAGAGCTCGCACTCTTGAGCAAGCTCTTAACCAACTGAGCCACTCGGCCGGCCCTGTTTTTTTTTGTTTTTAATGTGCAGATATTCTAAACATTTCCACAGTGAAATCTTTCTGTCTTTGCCTCTGTGACTTCTTCTGTTATTCTTGGGCTTTATGAAACACTTCCCCATAACTAGGTCAGTTAGTTAATAAATATACATTCGTATTTTCTTGAATTTTTATGATTTGATGACTTGCATTTTAACTGTTCCAACTGTATAGGTAAGTGGTGTGGCAGGTCTGGATTCTTGGATAATAAAGTCCCTAGTGCCACATAGCTCATGATAAACTAGGCAAATGAAGGAATAGAAAAATATCAATCTCCCTCCCAAAGAAAGCAATTATGTTTGCCGTAAGTCTGGAGAAAATATATCCTTTGTTTATTTGGTGTATAGCGCAAGAACTTATAAAGAATAGACGAGCAGTAAATGCAAATTCAAAGCTTGTGGAAAGCCTCTAGATTAAAGGAAAACATAACGGCAAAAGTGATGGATCAACATCTCAAAAACTACAAAGAGGTTTCAAACATTGTTTAGAATAAATCAAATATCCACTGACGGAAAAGCTGAAGGAAATAGTCAATTAGTGTCAGAAGATGCTCCACTTCCCTAGAAGAGAGAAGAACAAATTGAAGTAGCTGTGAAGTACCACTTCGCACTAATTTAATGATCAAGCGTAAAGAGAAGTGATAAAATCCAAAGCTGACCCAATTTGGGAAAAGGGTTTCATACTCTTTCAGTCCTCATGGAGGACTTCCTGGCAGCATTTTATGAGCTGTAGAAATGCCTGGTATTTCTTCTCAGGGAAATTTCTCCTGAAAAAGTAATTCTGAAGCAGAAAGGAGAAGGGGAAGGGGAAGAGGAAGGGGAGGAAGGGGGAGAGGGAGGGGAGGGGGAGTGGGAAGGGAAGAAGAAAGTACATGTATGATGTTTATAGCATCATTTTATATTAAATTAAAAATATAAATAATGAAAGCCATGAACTTTGGACAACTGAAAAACAAGGGAAATACATACAAATTCACCTTCATGTAGACCCGTCTGGTTATTTTCCCCTGAAATGGTGTTTTTTTGTTTTTTTTTAAAATTAAAATCACAAGGTACATATACTTTTGTGTGTTTAGCAATGTTAATTATAGTAGCAAAGAACTGAAAATAATTCAGTTGCCCAATAGTAAGAAAATTACTTATTGTACAGGGTATGACCTTGTTAGAATATTATGCAGCTATCCCAAGTCCTCACTGGGAAGTTTCTGTGGGTACAAGAAACAATGAAAACAGAAAGCCATACAAGTGAAAAAACGAGCTAAAATTATACATACACAGTCCCTCCAAAGCAGTGTTTGCATATGATGCCAAATCAGATGAGGCCATAGAGATGTAGTAAACGTGTTTAGGTAAAAATACTATGGATCTGATTGGGGTGTGGGAGGGGTTTGTTTCATTTTGTTTTGTTTTTTGATTGATGATAAAGTCAAAGAGCAGAATTCTTAGGGGACTTAGTGACTGACTACAAATAGGGCCAAGGACTGAAAGGAGTCATAGAAGATCTTGTTTGTTTTGTTCAGTGCTTCGTTGATTCCTCTTGTGTCTCCTGTGATCTCAGTGTGAAAGATCCCCAGAGGAATTAACCTCCATTTAGGTGCTGTATACATGGCCTCTTTGTAAAGTAGGATGTCAGTGGCCTTGAGGAAAGCTAGTGAATCAGTTACATGATTTAGTCAACAAGGACTTGTTGACTCCCCTTTGTGTAGTGAATCAGGGCTAGTTCCTACCTGCCGTCATCACCAATTTAAAAAGTACAGCTTTGTTCCTTGGCCATCAGCGGGTGGGGTTGACTGGAAACAAATGAGACCCGAGATCGGTTTCTGGCTTTGCCACCAACTACCTATATGGCCTTGTTCAAATGTCTTTTATTGTTATTCCCTTTGCTCATCTGTAAAACTGAACTAAAACAGTGTGATACTCAAAATGCATTTGTTACATGAGTGTATTTAGGGAAAAAAAAGTGCTGCGTAGTTTGAAAAAGTACTATAATGTATTACCTGGCTTATTATAAATGAAATAATTCAGCAGAAAATAGTAACGATGCTTGGCACGTACTAGAGGCTCAGTCAAGATTTGTGGAAGGAAAGAAGGATGCACGGGTTTACAGAATCAGACTGAAGGTCACAATATCAGCTTTGCTTAACTTCAGATTATCTAGCATTCTCTGTCATTTTTCAGGAATTTCAATTCCCCCGTATGACAGTCACTTCCTAGAGGCAAGGCCTGGAGCTGGGCTGGGTGATGCAAAACAGATCAATCACCAACCAGTACTGCAGGATCCTGGGGCTTCTATGGAGCAGGAGGCTGAGACTTCAGTAAAAACTAGAACTGTCTGCTGAGAGTTTAGGGAAAACAAGGAGGTAGTTCACAGCAAGGACCCATCGCTTCTGATGGAGTAAATAAAGCACGAGGGAGAGCGTCAAAGGAAGTGTTTGATCAGACTGAGATTCAAGACCAAGCAGCACTAAGGATGCTGAGAAGAGGAAGCACATTTCAAGGGGCACTGACATCATGAATAGAAGCCTGGAGGTTGGGAAGTATGGGTACATAGAGAGAAGAGTGGATTTAAGCAGGAAATGGTCACCTTTTTATGTCTGCTATGCGAACACATTAATTTAGGAGTATTTTAATGTTTTTCACAGCCCCCTCCAGCACAGTCGATGGTTCAAGCGTTGGAGTTACTTTATGCTCTGGGAGGTACGCCTGTCTCTTATTATTATGTGTTCTCTGATCTGTTTTAACATGTGATATTAATTAGGTTGTATTCACTTTAGGGCTCTTAATGTCTTCAGGAATGGGATTGGTTCTCCCCATAGGTATAATCCTCTTAATGACACTCAGGCTTTATGGAAATGAGACAGTGGAACCATAACTAGATGAATAGTACATGAAGTCCAAGCATGGCAATGAATTTATAAAGCATGTCAGTACTTTTACGCTGTTAGTAACCATCCCCAGAGCCACCCTCCTGAACAATTCCAGAAGATTCCCCACCAGTATTTTGGATGTTACCTCTCTAGGCCTTCTTCTCTGCCCTTTCACTCCAGCCCGAAATCCATGGCTCAGCGTTCTCTCCCTCACTCTTTCATTCCATTCCTGGAGTGCCCTGTGGGGAATTGGGTAGAATACCAGCCTGTGGTATTGTTTGGGCAAGAAAACACCAAGTTATGGAGGAACGTGTATTCTTGTTGTTATCTGAAAATGTGGTGTTTACCTTAAGACAGAGAAAATTGTCGCCGGAATTCACCTTTTCAGGAAGTACCTGATCTTTGCTGTGAATGTTGCTCCAAGTGAAGATAATGTCCATTTTGGTATTAAGTTTTAGTGGAGGTTTTGTCCTTTGAGATTCTTTTTTTTTTTTCTTTTAGCATCTTTACTGAGGTGTAATTCACCCATTTAGAATGTACAGTTCTGTAGTTTTTAGTATACTCACAGGGTTGTATAACCATCACCACAAGTTTAGAATATTTAGGACATTTTCATCACCCCCGAAAGAAACCTGTACCCATTAACACTCGCTTCTCATTCTGTCTTCCCTCCCCCTCCCAGCCCCAGGCAACCACTGTCTACTTTCTATATAGATTTGTCTATTCTGGACGTTTCATATAAATGGAACCATATAATATGTGGTATTTTATGATTGGCTTCTTTCATTCAGCATGATGTTTTCAAGATACATCTATGTTTTATTAATATTAATAGCACATATTAATACTTCGTTTCTTTTTATTGCTGAATAATATTCTATTGTATGGACATACCACATATTATTCTTATCCACTCTTTGGCTGGTGGACATTTGGGCTCGTTTTGGCTAATATACATAATGCTGCCACAGACATTCATGTACAAGTGTTTGGTGGACATTCCCACTAGCAGTGTGTGAGGGCTCCAATTTCTCTACATAATAACAAGTTACCAATACTTGTTATTATCTGTCTTTTGTATTATAGTGACCCTAGTGGATATGAAATGATATCTCGTGGTTTTGATTTGTGTTGTCCTACTGACTAATGGTGTTGAGCACTTTTTCATATTCTTACTGCCTGTTTGTATATCTTTGGAGAAATATCTATTTAAATCTTTGGTCCATTTTGACCTTTGGGGTATTATCTTTTTATTGTTGAGTTGGAGTTCTTGATATATTGTGGGTACAAGTTTCTCTTTAGATCGGTGATTTATAAATATTTCTCCCATTCTATGGGTTGGCTTTCACTTTTTTTTTTTAATTTTAATATTTTTCCACTTAGGCTTTCACTTTTTTGATGGTATCGTTTGCAGTACAAAAGTTTTAAGTTTTGAGTAGTTCAATTTACTTATTTTTTCTTGGTCACTTGTGATGTCGTATCTAAGAAACCATTGCCTAACCTGCAGGCTTGAAGATTTTTCTCCTAGGTTTTCTTTGAAGAGTTTTTACAGTTTTAGCTCTTACATTTAGTAGATCTATGATCCATTTTGAGTTGATTTTTTGTATGGAGTGACTAAGAATCTGTCTTCATTGATCGTATTTGTAATATTTCCCTGTGAAGGAATAGCCAGTTACTGATTTAAAAGATCTTCAGCGATTCAAAAGGCTTTTAGGTTGGGTCTGCATTAAGTCAGCCCAGAGTGAGTGTGTGTTGGAATAGATTTCCATCCCCTGTAATTAAGCATGTGATACCATGTTTCCCTGAAAATAAGACCGGGTCTTATTTTAATTTTTGCTCCAACAATCTACATTTATTCATGTACAAAAATCTACATTTATTCAAACAGTCATGTCTGGCTGACATCTTAACTGGGGCTTATGTTTGGGGTAGGGCTTATATTACGAGCATCCTGAAAAATCATGCTAGGGCTTGTTTCTGGTTAGGTCTTCTTTTCGGGGAAACACGGTAGAAACTGGAAAGCAAGGTTTCCTGGGATAATCCATAATAAGGAAGGGAAAACGTGACTGCATAGACATTGCTCTTATTTGTAAAGTGGATTGATTTTCATTCAATTAGAATGACATTTAAAATATTTTCTATTTCGTCACTGCCCTAAATTAGCTGGAAAAGGTAGAGGGAAACACCCAACTTCACTTAGTTTCAAGCTGAATTATCACCTTTATTTTATTTTGTTTTATTTATTTATTTATTTTTAGCTGCGCCACCCTACTACCTGTTGGCAGCTCAGCGGCAGCTCAGCTCAGGCTGGGCCTGGCATTGAACCGCTGTTGCTCAGAGCTCACACTCATGAGCGAGCTCTTAACCCTCTGAGCCACTTGGCTGGCCCTGAATTATCACCTTTAAAGAGATCGTTATATGGGAACAAAAGAGAAATGACCTTTTCCGTCTTACTCTGAGCTCTGCAGCATTTGTTTTAATACTACGTCTTGAGAAGAGTCTAAACAATAGTAAAACAACAGTCTACATCATGGGAATTCAATTCATGGATATTGGCCAGCGATAAAGAGGCAAGGAGGGGTGTGGGGGAACAGAGGGAGCCTGCCTAGGTCCATAAACTGCCCAGGAGGCAGCTGGATAAACAACAGCTCTGGTGTTGGCACCAAAGAGAGCTCTGGGCAGTGTTTAGATTCGTGGTCATGACCTTGTAATTGCTGACCTAGTAAGAGATGAACAGAGGGCGTAGGTTGCTCTCCTGGAATGTCTACGGCATGTGAGAGACTGGACATGGAAGAAGACCCCGAGGTGACAAAGAGGGAGCAGCAGGAGAGGTGGCAGAGAACCAAGAGTGTGGGGGTCCTCGAAGCTGGGGAGAGTGTTTCAAGGAGCTGCTGGAGACCCTCCGGAAATGCCTTGTTACAATATTTTGCACCATCCAGTTGTTCGGTCCTGGGAAGGAGCAGCCTGTGGGGAGCCGCGGGGCCAGAGCGTGGCTGCTGTGAGTGAGGAAGTGCGAGAGCCAGAGGAGGCCACAGGGCCGCTTCCTAGTAATGAAGGCCTTGAATGGAAGCCGTTAGAAATACCAGTTTTTAAAGCTTGAGTATCCCGGAGCTCAGTGGAGATCTTTTCTTCTTTGAGTGTCACGGCTCTCTGGTGTCACATTGAGTTTGGCAGTGCATGACCCATCTTTTGGACCCTGTTTTTCTTTAGCATGCAACATCTTTTTTTCTCTCAACACAGTGTACGTCCTCCAGCACAATGGGACATGCCTTCTGATTGTCGTTGTTGTTCTTGTGGCAGGCCTGGACAAAGACTGTCGCCTAACTGAACCGCTTGGCATGAGAATTGCAGAGTTCCCTTTGAATCCCATGTTTGCAAAAATGCTGCTTGAATCAGGTGGGTGGAGACTGGCGGTTCTCACTGAATTTATTTTGACTGTCGGAGGAGCCATTTCCCTGAATGCTGGGTGCCCTGGGGAAGAGGGTGCAGGAGATTAGAGCAGGGAAGGAGCTGTCTCCTAAAGCCGTCTGGTTTGGGGCATGTTGCTAACTTGTGATTCAGTGTCAGTCATTCATTCATTCAGTAAACACTTCTGCTTGTTTCTATGGGCCTAGCAGTAACACCTTCAGATTTTTGTTTTAACACAGGGAAGTTTTTTTTATTATTGTGGTAAAAAACGCCTAACAAAATTTACCATGTTGACCACTTTTAAATCTTCTGTGGGGCATCAGGTACGTTGACATTGTTGTTGAACCGTCACCACCATCCAGCTCCAGAATCCCTTCACCAGAATCCCTTCCGAACCGAAACTCTGTACCCACTGAACACCAACTCCCCATTCTCTCCTCCCTCCGGACCCCGCACCCACCCTTCCGCTTTCTGTCTCGATTGGACTATCCTAGCAATACCATAGAAGTGAAATCATACAATATTTGTTCTTTTGTGGCTGACTTAGTTCACTCGGTGTAATGTCTTCAAGGTTCATCCACGTTGTAGTATTTGTCAAAATGTCCCTCTGTTTTAAGGCTGACGAATAAATATTCCATCGTATGTCAGACCACATTTTGTTTATCCATCATCTGTTGATGGGCACTTAGGGAGAGTCCACCTTTGAACTTTTGTGAAGGACGCTGCTGTGACCATGGGGTGCACAGATATCTGTTCAAGTCCCTGCTTTTCACTTCTCTTGGGTATATACTTAGAGTGGGATTGCCGCATCAGCCGGGAATGCTATGTTTAATCTTTTGAGGAATCACCAAACTGTTGCCCACAGTGGCTGCACCATTTTGTATTCCCGCCACCGATGCGCAAGGGTCCCAACTTCTCTGACATCTTCAGATTCTTGTGAGGATATGAGTTAAGGGATCAGCGTGTATATGACCTGGAGATCTTCTCATACTTAGAGACACAAATCATCTAGAGACTATAGTTTGCCCACCATCCCTCCCCACCCCAGGGAAAGTAAATAGTGATTTTGTCTTGCTTTTATCTTTTGCATTAATGCAAGCTTAGAGTTGTATGTTGGCTAAGCATGGTGAAAGTTAACCGTAACTGTGTTTTAGAACAACCAGATGACCTTAGGCTTACATTGAGAAGCTTGGAGCGGGGGAGCAGATCACTCATGAGGCAGGAAACTGTGGGGAGGTGGGACTGAGGCACAGCTTGCTCTCACCAGCTAATGCCCTGGAGGGCTGATGGCTGCAGACTCTGGTCCCAGGAGCTCACAGCAGCAGCAGCCCACAGAGAGCTCCCCTGGTCTAGCTGTGCCTCAGGCCTGCCAGGTGAGATGAGCCCTCCTGAGAGGGAGGCCACCCCCGAGAAGGGCCCAGGAGCAGAGAAACAGCAGAAGAGACACAGCCCACATGTTCCCTGCCCCCTTTCCCTCTCTGGCCTTCTGCTAGGATCCTAGGTGTCCACATAAGGGAGCAGGAAGCAGCTGTGGAGCTCACCTGCCGACAGGGATGGGGCAGCTGGCCCCTGCCGGGGCTCGCAGGGAGGGTCCCACAGTGTCAGAGCTGTCGGTGGACCAATAGCACCTTCCTCAGAGCCCTTCCATGCTGCCATTCATCTGGGCCACGTGCAGGACATCCCATTTGGCAGGGTGAGTGTTTAGATATTATAAACTTAAAAAAATCAAACTCTATGTAAATAGATAATCTTAGTGTACAGCATAGTACAAGGAAAATATCGGAAAATGTCTTTCACTTCTCATTGACACGTTGTGTGATTGAAATCAAACATGCTTTTTGTTTGACAGGAAATTTTGGCTGTTCTCAGGAAATTCTAAGCATTGCAGCCATGATGCAGATCCAGAATATCTTCGTGGTCCCCTCAAACCAGAAGTCTCAGGCCGTGAGTCCTCCGTCCCCTCCCAGCTGTTCATGCCAGCCTCTTTCACTTTGCGCCGTCCTTCTTATAACTACCAGGAACTGCTGACAACAGCGCCGTGCAAATGATACCAGCGGACATTGGCGTGTTGGCTGTGTGCCCAACAGTGTGCCAAACACTTTATGTTCATGTCATTTTATCTTCATAAATCAGGGAGGTAGATACTATTACAATCACTTTTAGAGATGGAGGCACAGAAAGGTTAGGTAATCCATTCATGGTTGCACAGCCATGGTGGAGTTGCCTTTCACAGTCCAGAGCCCCAAATCTTAGTCATTGTCCTACTGACATTCCTGTAAGGGAGGCTGTCTGTTGGGCTGCTCTGGAAGCAGCTGGGTGGGCACATCAGGGACAGAAGGCGTCAGTACCAGGCTCAGCAAAGTTGATTCTGTTGCTGGAATCAAGCCAAGGTGATGATGACAAGGCCCTGCCCGAGGCCCAGGCATCGGTGATGACTGAAAGAGTGAATGTTGGAATGACTGAAGGAGAAGTTGGGATACGGAAGAGTACCACGGAGGGGAGGCATTCTGATGGAGGCAGGTCAAAGATGAGTTGAAGGTCGGTTCCTGTGGGAAGAGTCTTGCACACGGAGGGGTTGGGCTTGGATGTGGCCTGGGGCGGAGGGACACTTCCGTATGGATTGCTGTTGCCCTCCCTGACAGTTGTATAACTGTAGATTATGAAGTTTGCCTGCCTCTGTGCCCAGGTGGTTATGTCTCTTTTCTCCATATCCTGTTTGTTTCTTTGCTTTTGTATTAGGCCTTGAAGTAGTCCTGCCTCAGGACCGGCCAACTTGGTTGTAAGATGAGGAAACTGAAGTTTTGACTACTCTCTCTAAAATTGCAACACGTCCCCTCGCCCCTTGTCATCCCCATCCCCTGCTTTACTTTCCTCCTGTAGCACTTTTTTTTTTTTTTTTAGCTGAGCCATCCCGCCACCTGTTGGCAGCTCACGGCTGCTCAGCTCGGGCTGACTCGAACCACTGTTGCTCAGAGCTCAAACTCTTGAGCGAGCTCTTAACCAACTGAGCCACTCAGCCGGCCCCTCCTGTAGCACTTTTTACCACCTAATATACTAAGTATTTTGCTTATGTATCTGGCTTGTCGTGTTTCTCCCACCACTGTTTTATTCACTGTTTTATCCCAAATGCGTAGGACAGTGCCTGGCCTATAGCAGGTGATCAGTAAATGTCTGCGATTCAGTGAATGGAAGGAAGGAAGGGAGATTAATGATGTGGTATTTGATACAAGGAGGAACTTCTGAAGTTAATAAGTGTATTTGGATACTTGTATTTGTATTATATATACTGTTTCTTGAATCCATAGGAGCAGATGGCATTGCCTAGGATCTTACAGAAGGAAAAATTGAGGGCTGGAGTCTGAGTGGTAGCCTAGCAACATAGAGTGCTTACCGTGCATGAGACAGTTGGTCCCCCGCCCTCCTGGAGTTTGTATTCTGTTGGGGGCTGGGAGCAGTTCTGAAGGAGATGGCATTGACTGTGTAGAGGGGGAGAGAGACAAGAACACTAACCCATATCTAACAACAACTGTGCCAGGTACTTTCTAGTGAATTATCTGAATCTCACAGCAGTCTCGATAGACATGCTGAATATCCCGATAAGGAATATTGAGGAAGCTGAGGCCAGGAAAGGTTGAAGTAACCAGTCCGAGGTGTTTGAGGAAATGGCAGTTAGAATGGTGCAAACCAGGTCCTTCGGGCTCTACAGGCTGTGAGCTATTCCTTGTGTAACGTTACCTCCTGGTACAAGAGGCTAACAGGGGGCACCTTCTAAACACTGCTTTATTCTTTCCAGATTCGAGTGCACCGAAAATTTGCCGTGGAGGAGGGTGATCATCTCACTATGCTCAATGTTTATGAAGCATTTATCAAGGTAAGCACAGCTGTCCCTCGGAAGGTTCCCCCCCCCATACACCCATTCACGCTAGAAGCGAGGATTCCAGAAGTTCAGTTTATGAAGGAATGGCCTTTTTATTTTCCTGGTAGATTATTGCTAGTACTTCTAATCTGTGGGCTGGGCCCCTGCCTGAGTTTGTGGTGCAGTTTTGCCTGGAAGAACGCGGATCATGTCTCGCTTTTCCTCGCCTAGAGATGTGACCCACCAGTAGCAGGCTAGCAGCTTGGCCTCCCTCAGCCCTTCTCTCCTCACTGCCTTCCATCCACCCTGTGTGGACAACACTCTGCAACATTTCAATAGGAAGTTCTGTTATATTTTTTGCAAATGAACGAAGCTGAGAGCAACTTGTAGTCTTTAGTTGACTGTCTTCATGAGTTTGAGGCTGCACATAGCCACCACTCCTCCAGCTGCCAGACAAACTGTGAGAAGACATTTAGGTGAGGATCTATATGTATTCATATACCCTACCCACATTTAGCCATAGGCAATGTTAATTTTTACTGTTCTTAATATTCTGTAAAACAAAGAGCAAATAACACAACTTAAAGTTTTCACTAAAAATTTTGTTAAAAAGATAGATCGAAAGAGTTTGATGAAGACAATGAAAATGGAAACTCATATAAAGGAAAGGATATAAGGGGAAAATGAGATATTTCAAATTTTCAGTATCTTGTATTCATTGTTTTCTTTTTTTTATTAGTTTCAGGTGTACAAAACAATGTAATTGTTAGACATTTACACCCCTCACAAAGTGATAACCGCAGCCCCCCCAGTCTATCATCCCTCTGACGTCGTGTATAGCTTTGTATTCATTTCTTAAATACTTTCTTAGAATAGGAAAAATACTAAATTTTTGCTTTACCAGAGATTTAAAGAGTGATTATTCAGTTAATGAAAAGTTTTTGGAAAAATCTGCTCTCTTATTGAGATTATTAGTTATGGATTAAGTCAGTTGAAATTTGTTTGTATAAGCACAGTGTGTCACCTCCAACCTGAAGCTCCCTCTACCAGTAGAATGCGGGTACAGGTCCACGTTGCATTGCCTTCTGGGGAAGTCCTCCGTGATTTACATTTTCTTATTTAAAACACTTTCCTCTCTGGCTTAGAATATAATTTCAGAGGTACACTCCCATAGCAATAATTAATCTAAGGCGTAATGATCACACTTAAGAATGTAGAACAACATTATGCACTGTTGATAGAAAAAAAAATCATACTCTGGGAATAAATAATAGCAATTTGCAAATTATTTCTAAGTTGGCAAGTGTCATACTGCTTGCCTATATAGTCAAATAAAGAGCGCCAAGGAAGGGAAGTTGATTTACCAAAAAATCGCAGGGAAGTGGTTCTGTCTGGAGGTTCCACTCACGCAGGTATTTAAGGTTGAAAACAAGTCTGCTTGTCATTAAGTTCTCGTTTGCCCTTTAGGCAGAGAGTGAGAGCAAAGAGCAGGCAGATGGTGAGCATGCCAGCTTCTCTCTCAAGAGAGAGGGGGCACAAAATGGCCAGCTACGAGCTGACCTGAAGATCTTGTCCGTTGAGCAAGCAAATGGAGGAAGAGAAAATGAGGGTCTTCACAGTACCGCCCAAGTCAAGAACATTTCTGTGTTTTTCTCTAGCACAATAAGAACTCTCAGTGGTGCCAGGAACATTTCCTGAATTACAAGGGTCTTGTCAGAGCTGCGACTGTAAGAGAACAATTGAAAAAGCTCCTGGTGAAGTTTCAAGTGCCCAAGAAATCCAGTGAAGGTGAGAATGAACTGCCCCAACCGTTGACATAATTTTCTTTGCTCTGTTTAGTTGTGTTCTCAGAGTTCTCACTTTGGGCTCTGTGAGGCAGTTGTGTACCTTTGTCGACAAAAAGCTGCGTGGAAAAGGGACATATTTTCTCCAAGGAGGTCCATTTTTTATTTCTGAGGGCCGTTCCTACTAAAAAATTTTCATAAGCCTTAACAAGACTTAAGAATTAACACTCAGATCATTGCACATTTATAGATCATTTTCCCATGTAGGCTTTGCTAGAGAAATTACTTTTAAGTGGACAATAGTTATGTCTATTACATGTAAATTACATTTTACTTTCAGACACAGGTGTTAGTAAAGCAAGTGCTGTATGTTTAGCCCAGGCATCCGTGTGAGACAGAAGTGCCATGTGAGGGGGGGCCTCCAGCCTCTCGCAGTGACAGCGACCACCATTAGCTGAGGACACACTAGGTTCCACCATGACAGGGGTTCCACAAACCTTCTCCCCGCTGATCTCCCATTCTATGAGGTGCAGGTGATATTACCCTTATTTTGCAGATGGGTTGTCAAGTTTTAGGGAAAAGTCAAGTTCAGGACAGCGCAGCTGGTTAGCAGCAGCCTGGTCTGTGTGGCTCAGAGCCTGTACCTCTGAGGAAGAGGTGCCTTCACCTGCTCATTCATTCAGTAGTTGTCTTGAATACGGTGTGCCGGGCACTCTGCCCCTTTCTAAGCACCGCTAGTCCTTGCTAACATTTTCTAAGGGCCCATAGCAGGCCGGGCAGTGTTGTGAGTGTTTTCATATGTGATGTCATTTCATGTGCGTGACAGTCCAGTGACATGTGTACCGTTGATATTCCCATTTTATAGATGAAAGCAATGAGACGGAGAGACAGAGAGGAGCTTGCTGAAGGTCAGTCACAGCGAGCGTAGGGTGGAATCGGAACTTGAACCCAGGCGGTTTGGTTCCAGAGCCTTATTTTGCATTTATACTAAGAGCAAGTGGTTACAAAATGGCCAAGACATGGTTCTTATGCTCAGGAAACAGCGCAGTGAAGGGAAAGATGTACCCAGATAGACAAACCACTGCAGTGCGAGATTATCTGCTCTTTTAGAAGTTGCACAAGCAGACACCTCAGTGACCATGGCAGACAAATTGGCAGAGGTGGTAGGAACGCAGGGAAGAGGGAGTCCAGTGGGGGCTGGCCTGGGAGGTCTCACCATAGGCCTTGAGGGGTGGCCAGCCAGTTGAATCAGAAGCAAAGGGCGCACCAGGGAGCGAGGTCTGTGGAGACAAGTACTTGGAGTGAGCAGCATGTTGGATGCTCAGAGAACACTGATGAACGCATAACCTCACATGAGAGCGAAGCGTTGAGACCTGGGTGATTGAGTCAGGTTGGTGCCATTGATAGAAACAGGAAGCTTACAAGGGCAGCTATTTGGGGAGAAGCTAACCAAGTGCCTGCCACGTAGCAGATAGAGAATAATCTTATCTACATCCGTGTTTCTTAACCTGTTTTTGATTGTCAACCTCTTGCCCAGGAGAAAAGTTACATTAAATGGAAGTTCTTCCTAAGGAGAGAAGTTAAATACTAAGAGTGAGATTTTGTAAGGTAGGGTTGAACTTTGGAGCGCCACGACCACTGTAATATCTAAGATTTCACTCCGCTCCCCAAGGACCAATTTTCACCCCGTTTGTTCTACCTGGAAATTTCTCATGGGCAGTTAGACAAAAGGGACTGAATCTTGGGTCAGATTGTAGTTTTGGAGATGTGGTTTTGAGATTTATCAATCCTGTACTAAGGAACAATAGAGAAAATCATGGAAACTCAATCAATTTCATGCAAATTTAAAATGTCTAGACGTTAAAGAAAAAGAAAACAAATAGTGAGAAATGTTTTCAGCAGACATGAGATAAAAAATTCAAAACTTTTTTTACAGAATGAGTTCATTTAACGTATTAAGAAAAAAAAACAAAACACTTATTTCCAAGTTGAAAAATGGGAAAAGGAATGGAACAGAAAATTCATAAAAGAAGAAATATTGGAGTAATCAAATAAATGTGCAATAAAAGAAGGGGTACCTTTTTGCCAAACACTGCTGATAAGAATGCAGTGAAACTCACATTCTCATAACATTGTTGATGGCTTTGTAAATACCACTTTTTGGGAGCTTATTTACCAACAAATTATTTCGTTGAATCTAAAACACCATCATGTTTTGGGCATGCCATTATTTTATATACTACTAACTAAGAAAGAAAAAAAGGCTGTCAATTATAGTTATAAAACACTATTCTGATTTTAGTGAGTTAAAGTGGAAAAACAGAGAAAGTCTTAGAATTGGTGAAATTTGGTATGTCATAATTTATACAAATGACACTATGCTTTTGCACAATCATTTGGAATGTATCTTGTGGAAATCATCTAATAAATGGGAAGTCTTTATCCTTGGATAATGTTTACTATAGCAATATAGATGCCAATTAAAATGGGGATATTTGAAAATTTTGAAGAATTACACACCAGCTGAAATAATGTGGTGTCGTGTCCCAGTTTGTCTTATGGAAGGAACATCATTCCCACAAGATGCTCTCCTCAAAAGGCGTCCCTGAGGTTGCTGGCCAGCCAGCAGAGCGCTTTCTTAGGTTCTGGTGCCCAGCCTTGGTCTCGGCATCTGTGGCCTGGGGAGAAGGGAGGTCCCCAGGTAAAGGAGCAGTCCAGCATGTTTCTCTCAGCAGCCATTGTGGGAGGGTGGGGACCTCCATAGATGGTGGCCTGACAGGTACCCAGCACTGGGAAGCATGGGGCTGGGGCTGATTCAGGAGCTGGTTGCAAGGTGGCTGGAGGTAGCCTGGGGGCACGGGGGTGGGGCCTCACAGCACAGGCCCAGCATGCAGAGCACACGGCAGGCGAGGGCCTCATCCATCACTCTGTTTGCCTCCTTGTGCAGGAGATCCAGACCCGGTTCTGAGGTGCATCGTTTCGGGATTCTTTGCCAATGCAGCGAGGTTTCATTCTACGGGAGCTTATAGGTAACACCATACTTTGTGAAGTCATTGATTCAAGGAGAAACCTTAAAAATGATCCAAACCCCATAGAAAGCTGATGTGCAGGGAAAGGAGAGAATTTAAAGCATTTTTCTTTTATTTATATCGTGCCTCCATCTGAAGATGAGTTCATATATGAGGTTAGCTATACAGCTTTAAGCAAAGTATCTTAACTTTATGGGAATGATTCTCAAATATTCAGCCCATCCAAATGTTGTAGAAGGGTGACAATTATGAGTCGGGAGGCTGGTAATATTTCCATTCTAGTGATAGAATAGTAGGACTGGAAGGAACCATTAAAGGTGATCTTTCCTGGAGAAGTTAATTTTGGTGTTGGGCAGTTGATTATGCTTTCAGAGATTTGCAGGCTTGAAGCCACCACCTACCCTGCTGCATTACGGCCACATTTGGTGTCTGGATGTTGACAAGTGTTCTTTCATGTGCTGGGTCTGCCTTCCATTACAGACTACAGCCCGTTTCTCCCAGTTCCATTTTCTAGGCTTAGAAAATGATTGATGCTCTCCTAATAGCCTTTAGTATTTAAAGCGCAGTAAGAACTAATGCATAGCTTCGCCTGCTTTTCCCCAAACTAAATAATTGCAGTTCTTTGACTTGTTACTGTTAGTCTGTCTTTTCTCTCAGCTCATGTTAGTTTCATAACTTCACTGTAGCCTGTTTAAAAGTACAGCGATCATATGATCTGTTCTTTAATGAGGGAGAATCATGAGGCTTTCTCCCCAGCTTTTCTTTGGATTTCCTTCATGTATTATTTTGCCCTTGGCTCTTTCCCCTAAGAAAATACTATGGTCCTGTTCCCTTGAGGTCAGCCATTGTGGCCCCTGTCCCGGACACTGGGCTTTGTTAACAAGCCCGGAGTCACACTGAACTTGTTTGTTTGTTTTTTGACAGCCAGGTCCTCTCCATCCAGCATCCTAGTAGCTGACTGACTGTTTGAACTGAAATACAGCACTTTACATTTATCTGTAGTATGTTGTATTTGTTACTGCAGGCCAAGTATTCTGGCCTGTCAGTATGATGACTCTGTTCCCATCAGTCGTATGAGCTCCCCCTCCCAACACTGAGCTGTCCATGTTTGAGGCCACCCTGGAGAGGCCTGTGATCCCCAATGAGGACCGTTATTTTGTTGTCACTTTGATTGCCCCACTCTCCACAAGAGCACTCATTAGCAATTTCTAGTAGCATTTTACAAATTCTCTCACCAGTGTCCTCAACAAAAACATGGTCTACATCATAGGCTCCACGATCAGTGAGTCCCTTTGAGACAAGGTTCAGTGGTAATCATCAGCTCAGGCCTCCTGGAGGGAGAGCCTGGACCCTGGGACATTGGCTTTATTACAGAGCAGGAGATGAACTGGGTCGCGGTGCTTGAAGCATGCCCCTGACTGACCCACAGATCCCTGCATCCACAGAAACCCTATAATTACGGTTTGGGCAGCAACATCCTAATGTATGAATGTTCTCTTGTGACCTGATTGTGTGCTCAGTAAATATTTTTTGAATTACATTGAATTGAATCTGAGTCGGAATTGGAAATATTATCTCAGAGAAATGGATAGTCTAAGAGAGAGCTTTCTTTTCCCCCCTGTTATATTCCCCATCGTCTTTGTCTTTAGTATTTAACTTTGTTTAATAGAAAAGGAAAGAAATAATCATTTATGTCATTTCTGTTCTCAAGGACATGATTTTGAAAGAGAACCTACAGAAGATAAACACTGGCAGAGCGATATAGTTCTAAATTCTTTTTCTGAATGTCCATGTGTTGCTTTGCTTTTTTCCCCTTGTTTGCATGATTTATGCTTGACTTCTGGGTGGTAGTGGGGGAGGGGTCCACAAGGGGCACTAGAGAAAACGGAGAGAATAGCTTTGTTCGTGTGAAGTACAGCCTGCCTGCATGTTTTGTAATATTAAATGCATCGGTTGGGAAAGTCTTGCTGTAAGTATTTAGAATGCACTTCAGATAAAATGCTTCTGTTTTACAAGGACTATTCGTGATGATCATGAACTGCATATCCACCCTGCGTCAGTCCTCTACGCAGAGAAGCCGCCTCGCTGGTAAGCGCCCTCCTGCCTCTCGGCTTTGTAACTGTGCTGAAGGAAAGGCCTCGTTCGTGTTTGTCTCTGGGTCCCTATTGCCTGGCCCAACACCGGGAGTACAGGCGCCCAGGACTGTTGGTTGACTTCGTTATAGTGAGTTGTTGATAGAATTGCCATTCTATCAAAGAACTCCTTAAGCAAATGGTAACAGTCCTCCACTCACTCATGTATTCAGCAGACATTCAGTGTTGGCTGTGAAATAGATACTAAACCATGCACCGGGCATAGCTCTGTGGAGATGAATTCAGACCGCAGCCCATAGTCCCGATGGAGAGCAGACACCAACAGATTCCAGCATCTTGGAAGAAGGGCTTTGATAGAGGGAGGGGTGAATAAAGGGTTGAGGTTGGCACCTCATGTGCCAAGGTGAGCCAGGGCTGACTTCTTGGAGGAGGTGACATTTGCTGTGGATGTGGAAGCAGGAGTTTTCAGGCAGAAAAGGATGCAGACTGAGAAGGTAGCAGGGGCAAGGCGGTGGGAAGGCCTCTGGGAAATGGGGAATCGTGGGTGTGGCTGGCCCAAGGCCACCCAAGGGGCGTGTGTGTGAAATGGTGCCGCTCTGTAGTGCCGCCTGTGATGGAGGCGGTAAGGACAGAAGTTGAGAGTGGGCAGTTACACCTTTTTAGAGCATTTTGATAGGTTAATGTCTGCCCAACTTGATGATAAAATATTTGGGCTTGTATGTTGTGCGTCTTTTTTTAAATTTTATTTTTCTGGTAATTCATTTGTATTGTGTTTTACAAAAATGTTGATCTACAGAGGATTGGAAGTTTTAAAAACAACAACTTGCTCTTAACCCCAAATAGATGGAGGAGCCCTTGGAAAGAGTGGGGCATATGTGGAGAGGGGAGGGGAGACAACGAGAGAGAAAATTTGAGGGCAACAAGGACCATTGTAAGATACTTGGTACTCGAGGCGAGTGGTTTCCAGCGTCACTTGCAAACTTATTAGGAATGCAGATTCTCGGGCCCTGCCCTACTTACTGCTCAGACACTGGGGGTGGGGCCCTGCAGTCTCTTCTCTCGCAAGCCCTCCAG
Organism: Hipposideros armiger; assembly: GCF_001890085.2. NCBI lineage: Eukaryota > Metazoa > Chordata > Mammalia > Chiroptera > Hipposideridae > Hipposideros > Hipposideros armiger. The sequence goes on from NW_017732546.1 coordinate 206,522, forward strand.
GTGACTCTGATGGGTGAGCGGTAGAGCTTGAGATCTATTCCCCTATCCAAGGAGTTAGACTTTATCCTGTAACCAGTGCAGATCTAGAAGCTTCTTAGCTGGAGGGCGACTCGGTCAGTTCTGAGTGTAGAAGTGTTACCTGATGGCCATTGGTGTGCAGAGCATGTTGAAGAGGGAAGCTATGCATCGGTTCTAGATCCTTTTTCCAGGGTTTGCTGACTTTTGCATGATTAAATGTGGGAGTTGCTTAAAAGAAAAAGACTTTTCTTTTGCCTGCTTCATTCCAAGGAGCCCTGAAAGTCAAAGAAAGGATGGCGGAAATAGAGCCAGTCCAGAGGCAGATTCATACCATAAAGGTGGTGGAAAAAGTCCCCATTCCCCCATTGCCTCTCTGCAGAGGGCCCCCTGTTTGACTGGGTCTGACCATCAGCTGACTCATTTTCTGGCTTTTGAGGGATAGACAGCGGTGGTGTGGCTGTGTTTATACTTATGAGGGAATCTCTGAAACAGCATTTCCGTTATCTCAGAAACTAATATCTATGTCTAATATCATTCCATATCTAATATCTGGGTGCCTGTTACCCCAGCCCCAGGAAAGCCTTTTTCCCCCCTCATAAATAGAGGTATAATTTATATGCAGTGAAAGAGTATTGACAACTGTGTATACCCATGTAACTCCACACTCCAAATAAAGAAACAACATTTTCATCACTCTGAAAACCCCCCTTATGTCTCTTTACAATAAATTCCCAGCTCCTTTCAGAATCCAGCAAGCCTTTGCTTCTATTTCTAATAAAGTCATTAGGCTCTGTTCAGAGTTCTGGAAATGCAGGCTCAGGACCCAAACAGGTCCTGTGCTGAGAGCTGAGATGTTTTGGAAATCTTGTAGGACTTAGAGTCTTACCTGGCAAGTGGACACCCTCTTATCCACTACTCAGGCCATGAGGCTTAAGTGTGAATCTATTTAGTATATAGTGCCTGGCTCACAGAATAGATACTTATTAAAGGTGAAGGGAAAAAACTCATTGTCTAATTGTTGTGATTCTTGACTCTCATCGTAAGATATGGAAAACTAGCTCATGTCTCTTTGTTGTTTCAGGGTTATCTACAATGAAGTTATACAGACCTCCAAGTATTATATGAGAGATGTGACTGCTATTGAATCTGCTTGGCTGTTGGAGCTGGCTCCACACTTTTATCAACAAGGAACGGTAGGCATGAACAGAGCCTGTCCCCCAAACCACCTTTTACCCTGCCTTTTCATATTTTTAAATACGCATTCATTCTCTAATTCAGTGCCGAAATGTATGCCCCCCAATAGTGCACAGGGTGAAATGGCCATGGCCATATCCTCAGACCGTCCTGGGTAAAAGCACTCTACCATTTGCTTATAGGGAAGTACGTTTCAACATAAACCCCTCCAACTCATGAGACGAAAAAGAGAGTGTATCTTCAGCTCTTTCTTTCTCCCTCTGCTCTTCTAAACCATTTCCAAAGTAATTATGTCACACTTTGGACCACGTTTGCATGGAGAGGCACAAATGTTCTCTGATGAGGATTGCCTGGAAAGACCGTAAACAGGTGTGCAAACTTGAACTCAAGGGGATTTAGGCCTAGTGGTGCGACGCTGAGCCCAGCGTTACTGTGTGTACTTGCCTTCCACGGCAGGTCCACCTGCAGGATGACCAGGGTAGTCAGCCCTGGAGAACAGATTCACAGTATTATGTTCATTTATACAAAAATATGGTCCTCCGTTGGGAAAAAAAGGGCCATCCATTCTTCTAGTGAAATTTTAATTGAGGGGTGGTTATAATGTTTGGAAGGCTAGCGTGGAAACAGGTAAATCAGAGTTCACAAACTTCCTGGCTAGACAGAGCCCAAAGACTTGTTCTCTTTGGTCTGCTCTGCTTTGTTTTGTTTTGTTTTGTTCTTTTATTGGGGAACAGTGTGATTTTCCAGGACCCATCAGCTCCAAGTCAAGTAGGTGTTTCAATCTAGTTGTGGAGGGCGCAGCTCAGTGCGTGCCGGGATCAAACCGGCAACCTTGGTGTTATGAGCTCTGCGCTCTAACCACCTGAGCTGCCTGGCTGCCCCTGCATTATGTTTTTAATTGGTATGTTTAGTCCAATTACATTTAGTGAATTATTGATATGGTTAGATTTAAGCCTACCTTTTTTCTTGTCCAATTTAATCTTTGTACCTTTTTTCCCCTTTTTTACTGCCTGCTTTTGAATTAATCATATATATTTTTAGTACTCCATATTAACTCTTCGAATGGCTTTTTATGCTTCTTGGTTTATTTTTTGTGACTTCTCCAGAAATTATATATGCATCCTTAACTCATCACAACCGACCCTGAGTTGGTATTACCCTACTTAGCTTATAACGTAAGAAACATACAACAATGTATATCACTTCCCCCGTCCCATTCTTTGTGTTATTGTTGTCATATATTTTATTTCTACATATGTTATTATGTACATGTTTATGTTAATAGGTTATTTCTACATGTGGCTTATTTCTATGTATGTTGTCATATGTATTGCTTTTTTCTACATTTTATTTCTACATATAGTGCTATAATATATTGTTATTGTTTTAAACAGTCTTTTTTTTTTTTTTTAAAGATTTTTATTGAGGTATTCGGGGGAAGGGAACAGACAAGTTGCTGTCCTTTTGTTCTTCAGTCTAGTTGTGGAGGACGTTGCTTCACTGGCCCAAGTTGGCCCCATCATTGTGATGAATTGTGCTCTTCCCGGGTGGGACACATTAGTCACCGGCTTCTGGACGGCTGCTCACTGCGGCTGCTGGCCGGTCACGCTGGCTGCTGGCTACACACCGTAGCCCATGGCAACCCACTGCCACAGGGGCTGCAGCCTACACCGTCGCCAGCGACTCACAGCAGCCCAGCTCCAGGTTGAAATTTCCTCAGACTTTCAGACACACCATATCCTG
>NW_017732546.1:209492-232064 GCF_001890085.2 Hipposideros armiger
AACCCACTGCCACAGGGGCTGCAGCCTACACCGTCGCCAGCGACTCACAGCAGCCCAGCTCCAGGTTGAGCTGTTGTTCACCATCTTAGCTGTGGAGGGCAGTGTCACTGGCCCTTATGTGTGGGATCCGAACGGGGGCCCTCTGGCGTCCCAAGCCAGTTCTTAACCATCGCGCCACTCGGCCGGCCCCTAAACAGTCTTTTAAAGAAATTAAGAAACAAGAAAAATAGTATTTTATATTACCCACATATCTATCATTTCTGTTGTCTTCATCCCTCTGTGTGGACCCCAGTTTCTAGCTGGTATCTGTTCCACGAAGAGCTTCCTCTAATACGTCTTTTAGAGCATGTCTACTGTTGAAATATCCTCTCAGCATTCATTTTTCTGAAAATCTTTATTTTATCTTCATTTTTGAAAAATATTTTTTTTTTGTAAATAACATTCTAGGTTTAAAAGGTTTTTGTTTGTCTTTTTCATTTTAGCATGTTAAAGAGTTTATTCCATTGCTGTCTGGTTTGAATTGTGTCTGAGAGGCCGTAAGTCATTTTTCTCGTGTGGCTGCTTTTAAGATTTTTTTTCTTTATCTTTGGTTTTTCAGCAGGTTGACCTATTATGTGTTTTTCTTTGTGTTTTTCATGTTTGAGGTTCATTGAGCTTATCGGATCTGGGGGCCAATGTTTTGTTGTTGTTTTTTTAGTCATTTGGGGAATTTGGGGTCATTATTCCTTAAAATATTTTTTTCTGCTCCAGTATCTCTTTTTCTTTGGGAACTCCAGTTACTTCCATGTTTGAGCATTTGATTTTGTCCTACATGTCCCTGAGGCTTTGATCTTTCATTTATTTAGTTGTTTTTTGTGCTGCAGTTTGGATAGTTTCTCTTACCTGTCTTCAAGTTCATTGGTAAATTCTTTTGCAGTGTCCAATTTGCTGTTAAGCCCATCCAGAGACTATTTCATTCTGTATTTTCTGTTCTTGCACTTTCATTGTCTTTTTTTTTGTTTAGATTCTCCTTGTGTTTACTCATTATGTTCATCTTTTTCTTTAAATATTTGAACGTATTTATATTAGCTGTTTAAATGGCTTGTCTACTAATTAAACATCTCAAGCATTTTCTGGTCTATTTCATGTTTTGATTGTTTTTCCTCCTCATTAGGGGTCTCATTTCCCTGTGTCTCTTGTCTAGCAATTTGTTGTGTATGCTGGATAGTATAAACGCTATGTTGTGGAGAGTCTGGATTTTATTGTCTTTTTCTTTAAAGAATGTTGAGCTCTTTTCTAGTAGACAGTGAATAATGGCAGATTAATTTAGTTTCACCAAAGCTTGATTTTAGGTTTTAATAGAGAAGGTCTAGAGCAGCCCTACTTCTGAGACATCATGACCTTTTTGATGTCTCAGCTGAATGCCTAGGAGGTTCAGTGAGGTCTTTGCACTCTGGTTGGTCAGACCTCCAGAATCTTCATTATCAGCTCACAAATCCTCAGTCACATCTCTCTGCCAACCTTATCAAATCTTAGCCTGCTCATGTGCAGCTTACTAGTAAGGGTAGCTCTGTGTAGATTTCTGGAACTACTCCTTTCTTATGACCTGTCCTACGAATTCCAGCTATGTCAGGCACCCTGAACACCGATCTGTTATCTCTGCCCAACAATATTGTTGTTTTCTACTTAGGATTTACTTCCTTGTGCCAAGGTTTGGAGAGCCAGGCGGAGACCGGGGATGAATATAGAGCTGACCTTGAGTGTTCCCTTTTGCTCAAGGATTATGGCCTTGTGCTGTCTGTTGCCCAATGCCTGAAAAACAGTTGTTTCAGATATTTTGTCTAGTTTTACCATTGTTTACCACAGAAGGGAAAGTCTAAAACCTGTAACTTCTTCAGGGTTATAACCAGACTGTAGTGTTTTCAAACCAAAATGTGGATTTATTGGTGCATTTAAAAATTGGGAGATTTCACATTAAAGATGGATTTCAGGTGTCTCTTGAAAGAAGTGTTTAAACCTGACCTTGGGCCTGAGTTTCTGCTTGGCAGCAATAATTGGGGCCCGAGGAAGGACTGCTTGCTATGAATGACATTCTCCGAGTGCCACAGTTCTGTGTCCCTCTTCTGTTTCACTTGCTCAACTCCTGGGAGCAGCTGAGTTGTGACCCTGCAAATGGGCGGATCTTCTCATCCCTCCCGCTCCAGCAATGTCAAGGGCTGTTGTCCTTTTTAAATCTTCTTATAATATTTAAATTTTACCCAATCCAACCAAAAATGTTTCAACCCTGTGTAATTCTTCACATATCCTCATACAGATATTTCAGCTGGAAATGAGATCAGCTGCAAGGATTGCTAAAATGCAGAGTGTGTTGTCTCTGCTGCGTTGGGCCGATAAGAATAAACCTGAAGTGAAAGAAAATCTTTTCCTTCAAAACCTCTCAGGTGGAAAGCAGCAAGAGAAGTCCAAGAGAAGCGATTAGAAATGCAAACTTGAAGTTGAGAAGAATGGTGCTTGTCAAAGTAATAAGAAGCAAACAGTTAGAGAAGGCGAGACCCGAAGTTGTCTCGGATTCATTTAGACTCTTGGAGAACAGAATTAACTTGGAAGCTGAGTTTTTTTTTCCCCTTCTCAGCTCAAAATGACAATTTCTTTAGATCAAACCCACAAAGTTAAAGAGCAGATAGCCCCAGAAGTTTCAAGAAAATGACAATCCCAAATTTCTGCCTTTGACTCTTTTCTCCAAATGCCTGTTTTTCAGCTCATCAGCTCCACTCTGATTACTGTCTGTGGTTAGAGTATTTTTCAGAGACCTTTAGAAATGACCTGGTACGACAACTTCACTGGAGAGGCGAGGGCCCTGAAATTCCCCAGGAACCTTGGCCCCGCCTTCACTACACAGTCCAAAGGCACTTCTACTACTGATAACTTGTCCAAAATGAGTTGATTTCCCCAAGAGCCCCGCAGAGCTCCAGCAGCCGCCCATGTAGGGCAGCTGTTCCTCTGCTGAACACAGTGTAGCGCTTCGTGACCATCCAGGGCCCACAGATCATCCCTGGCTGTGTTCCTGGCACCTTTGGTGACTTTCCGTTCCCATTGTTTTTCCAAGTATTGTTCACCCGGGAAAGAGGCCTGAAATGGTCCAGAGTCGGCTTTGTTTATACTCAACATTCTTCCAGAAGCAAGCACCAAAGATGGTCCCACAGGCATGATGATGTCATCTCGCATTCCCAAGCTAAGGCTGTGGGTGTCTAACATTAGTTTTTAGGGGTTACATCAGGTGAAGTGCAGAGAGGAGAGAATTTAGAGAGAAAGACAGCAAGACCCACAGCTTGGGGGAGAAGAACAGGGGAACCTGTTCAGAGATTTGCCTTTCAGTTTTTACATTTGTTTCCCTGATTCTCAGAGACACCTTTGGAATCTGGGGAGAACCCTGTTAACCGGGGCTTTTGCAAGAACCTCTGCTGGTCCTGTGTCAGGCATAAGCGCTTAGAAAGTGACCTGTTGCAGCTTCTTTAGACTTGTGTCCTGTCCACTCATGTGAACGTCCCACCACGTGGTAGAGCACTGTGCCTTGGGTGTCTCTTGGTTGTTTGTATATGATTTTTAAGGAAGCATCAGGGGTACCTCCTGTATTAAAAGCTTATATTGACGCACGCTGCCATAAATGCGCATTTTAGGGTTCCTAGCGCTTTTGGCTTTACTTGGGAATGTAAAGAATGTTTGTCTCCCTCAACCCTATTATCTGATGTCCATGGTTATATAATATTACACTTCCTATGTTATGCATACTGGCAGGGAGTGACATTTCTGAAAGAAAAATGTGTCGTTAGGAGGTAGGTACCCTTGTCCTGCACTTGACTTGCACGGGATTCCGTGAGGGCCAGGGCCTTGCGCACGGGTACCCGTGTGCTGAGACACTTGGTAAAATGATGGCTCTCTTTGTTCCTAATGGGGGGATACCTCTCCTTGACCATTCCTGGGAACTTGAGGTGGTGTCCAGCCTGAGCCCAGCCCCTGAGCACGGGTGTTTGACGGCAGTGCTGCCCTGTGGGCTAGGGCCCAGGGAGAGCCCATGGCAGGCTGGGCCCCGGGCTGCTGTGGCTTACCAAAGGCTCATTTCCTCGGTTCATCACTTGGGCTTTTTTTTCCTGCAGAGTACCTACCTGAGTACCTACCTTTACTGAGAAGGTGTGGACCAGATGGCAGCTTTGATTGGGTCATGTAGGTGGTGGGAATTGTGGTGAAGTCTGGTCTCCTTGTCTAACCAACCCCAGTTATGATGTTTTCTCTTCTCTTGCAGCACCTGTCCCTAAAAGCCAAAAGGGCCAAAGTCCAAGACCAGTGAGCAGAGCTGGGCTGCAGCTGCGGGGGCTGTTTGGTGCCGTCTCCTCCGTGCTGCTGCCCACCAGCCCGGGGGTGGGGGTGAGCTGCATTGGCTCATGTGGAGCTTCCGGGCGCCCTGATGTGGGCTGCAGCCGTTCCCTAGCCCCTCCTTCCCGCTCCCCTCAGCATTTGCATTCCTTGCTGGGGTCCCAGAGGCGTCTGTGCATGGGCAGGCGCCCTGCCGCGCTGCACCCAGGCAGAGCGGGAGTCGGCAGGGCCCGGCTCTTCGCTCACTCAGCACCCTCGCTGACCCAGCATGCCACTCCAGCAGGCACACAGTCCTGGCCCAGCTTTATGGGGCACAGAGAGGGCAGTTAGCCCCTGCAGGCTGAAGCACCGCGTGGGATGGATAGAGGGTTTGCTGGGCTGCCTTTGCGTTCCCTGGCGGGGCCGCGGCTGTGCTGACCAGTGTGGTCTGCTGCCAGGTGTGAACAAGCGTGTGTCCACAAAGGGGTGAGACCCTGGAAATGCTGCAGATTGCTGCGAAAATCACTGAGGGGCATGACTAGAGGGCACGGGGGCTCCCAAACCAAGCAGCTTCTGTTTTCCCTCTGCCCGTGTCTCTGTTTATCTGAGGCCAGAAGACTCGCAAGGACTGGTGATCGACAGAGAGGACTCGTGTGCACAGGTCTTTGTTAGCAGAGGGTTTCTCTGTTTCACAAGTGGGCTTAGCTTTCTCCGCGGACGGTCCCATGTCCCGATGCCACCAGCTGAGCACTAGTGAAAGTTCATCAGCTCAACCCCATTGGGGCCCCCCTGTAGTGGGAATTCACAACAGTTTAGAGGCTCTAAGCTTCTGTAGCTCAGGAACATTACTTGTCTATTTGTTTTTGTTTGTGTGCCGGCTCCCTGTGAGGACACGCGGGGCGCGGCTCTTCCAGCGGGCACTGGGCTCACCGCTGCCCCAGGCCGCTTCCCTGTGATGTGTGCATTTCAGCACGTGACCAACCCAGATTTGGTTTTTTCCCCCTCCTGTTTCAGCGACGTTTATTTTCAGAACACGTAGCTTGAAAATTTATTTTTGTACTGATCTTCGTTTGGATGTGCCACTTTTGGCACCAAACATGTGTGTCATTTTTATTTCCATTTTCTAAACATGTAAATAATAGTGTTAACTTGTTAATACTAGTAAACCTTTATACCTAAAGTAAATGTGTTCCCTCCCATCCGGGTTCTCATGGTCTGTATTTTAAGACGGTCCACTTAGTTCTTCTGAGTGAGGGGCTGATGTGAGCCAAGAAGCCTGAAGCTGTGACCTGCGGCAGCTTTTGGGGTCACATAGACCAGGGAAGCCCCAATCAAGCCAGATCATGTGACTGAATGCCCTCAAGGCCTTACCCGAGCAAATCATGGGATGTTGTTTCAACCAGTTTCTGAGTGGGATCTTTCTATAGAGAAGTCATAGCACTTATTCGTATAAAGTCTGAACTTAGGACCGGGGCTGATCCTAATAAGCTTCTGTTGGGTCCTAATACGTTTTTCCTTGGGAATGTACAGGCGGTGCTCACGTTCTGCTGCCTCGAGTGTCCCCTCCCAGCTGTGTTTCCCTTTGGCTGTGGACTTGAAGAGTTGCACAGTCACCCACCTCCATGCCCTGGCGTAGGCACAGCCTGTGACCAGTGCTGCTTCCACTTGGTCTAGGTGCTGCCATTCACTCCTGGTTCCCTGGAGCACTGTCCCGGTTCTCAGCTCTGCTTTGCAGGACCCAATGCTCACGGCTCCTGTCAGTCATTTCATAGGGTCGAGTGCTGGGGGCAGAAGGCTGAGGCACCACATCTCGATGGCCACCAGGCTCCGTCCTGGGACTACTGGACCAGACCCCTGGTAGTGGAGCCTGGGAGACTGCAGTGTGAAATGCCCCAGACCAGATGATTCTAATGGGGTGGCTTGGGCACCACTGGTAAAGGAGACAGGACTTGAAGACGTGAGGACATGAAGAGCAGAGAGGAAGGTGCGCCACCAGCTAGCTGGGAGGTCAGGGGGAGGAGCATCAGATTTGAGTGACAGTTGATAAATTTGTTTTTGCGCAGGTCATACCCTAACACGTGCCTAGATCCCACCCCAAGTCCACTCCTGTTCCCCCACAGCACTGATCAGGGGGGCTGGAATTCAACTCCAGGCAGGTCCTGGCAGTGGGCACCCATGTCTGCCCACAATGAGTTTCCTGACTGCCCTCCCACGGTGAGGAACGCGGGATAATGAGCATTAAATGAAGCTCAAACTATTCTATATAAAAGGCCATCCTCTAGTCTTTTTGGGGTGCGAAAATGTTCTTTCTTTTAGAAAATGATGGTAGTTTTAAGACATGCTTTCCTTGGAAAAATAAAATATCGACAATCTTACATGAGTCTTCCAATTGAAAACAAAAACAACCGGTTGATGAGATTCCCCAAGTCTGGGAACCCCTGGGTCATGGGCTAACCGGACTACGTAGCCCGGCTGGCACCATCAGCACCGAGCATCATAACCGGAACTGGATCTGCCCGGCCAAGCAGCTGAATTTCCAGTGAACTTTTGGAGCAGCTGGGGGAGCACGTGTCTATATAGTTGGAAGGGTCCAGATTAGCAGGACTCAGTCCCCATATCCCTTCCTTTACCTTTAGATAAGATCAGATATTTCCCACCCTCAAATACCTCATCTGGATTTTTCCTCCGCTTTCTAACTTGTGCTGAAACTAGATGATGGAACTCTGGGTTTCCTGTCCGTTTAATCTCTTTTCTGTCATTAACACTGGAAATAGCCATGCCCCATTCATTTCACACATAGCTGGCCACTTTGAGTGAGCAGCTAGAGTCAGTATGGCAGATCTCCTGGACAGGGCTTGTCCCTGGGTCCTTGCAGTCATTGCTCCCTCTGGCAAGATCACGTTCTGCCATCTCTAATGGAACATGGATATGTTCCCTTGTGCACTCTTGAGTGGTATTGAACTTGCTCAAACAGGCCGTCTCCTTGCTTGCCAAAGAGATTCCCAGTGCGGCCTTTTTCCCTGGCCCTGTGGCCTACGTGGCCTCAGCCCCTACTTGTGGGTTCTACTGAATGCAGTGAGCAAACCAGGGAGGCTGGGAGGTTCAGGAGGGAGTGGGGATGGTGGTCAGGGGCTCAGTGGGGATGCCCGGAGTCTTCATAGCTAGGCGAAGGGCCAGCACAGGCTTGTCCACTGACCACGGCCTGGGCAGTGGCTCTGAACACAAAGGTGCTGGCAGGGCTCTTCACTGCCCCAGGCTGATGGGGCGAACCCTGAAAGGCTCCAAAGGTAGCCTGGGCTCCTTCCTGCCTCTGGCCTGCTGCACCGGCCCCAGGGGCCCTGAGGGCGGATGGGGCTGATCAGGACTCACCAGTCTGCCCTCACTTGGTTTGTCTAAGCCTTTTTCTCTCCATTCCCACTTGCTTTGTTTTCTGTTTCAAGTAAGGTCGGGCTTGCTTAGTATCTGCTGGCACCCGGTTGACTCTTAGCTCTTTGTTTTTTTTGTTTCCACTTGGGAAAATATTTTATGCCTTTCATTTTTACCTCTGACGTCTGCATTATTTCCCTTTTTTACCATGAAGTTGCTTCCTTTCTATATTCTTTTAAAAAGTATTTTTCACCTTAACATTTATTTTAATGTCTTGATCTTTTTTACACTCTACTTATTTGTTTCTACTTTTATACTTTTAGAGACCAAAAAAAAAAATCAAAAAATTTTTTCTTGTTGTATTAGTATTTTGTTTCATTATTTTCATTTTCCCATTTTATTAGTATTCAACTCCCCTTAACAATGTGCCTCCTGTTTCATTTTACTTCCATCACGTCCTTTTATATTGTAATGTGCTTAATTTGTTTTGGTGGTTGGCAGAAGGCCTACCTGTAGGTGTGGGAGATGAGAGAAGATGTTTACAATGGTTGAAACCAACAAAGGATTAACTGTCAAGAATACACAAGGAGCTCCTACAAATCAACAATAAGAAGACAACCCCAATAGAAAGAAAATGGGCAAAGGGAAGGGACAATTTATAGAAGCAGACCCCAAAGTGTACCGAGATGTTCAAACTCCGTCATCAGAGAAATATAAACGAAAGCAAAAATTCATATCTCTTTGCACCCCTCAGATTAGCAAAAATTGCAAAGGTGGGTGATGACAAGTGTTGGCGAGGCGGTGGGGACCTTGGTACACCACTGGTGTAGCCGTCTTTGGAAAGCCACCTGGCACAACTCATCCAATGAAGGATGTGCAATCCCCACTATCTAGAAAGTCCACGACTGGGTAAATGTTCCCAACAAAATTCTCACCCTGCTCCTTAAGGAGACATGTACAAGGATGCTCAGCCAGTGTGGCTGTGGGGGGAGGGGTGGTGTAATGTCCATTCCCGGGAGAATGTGTAGGAAAAACTCTGTGGATGACACTGTGGAGTCCTACAGAGCGGTACTCCAAACCACAGACAACATATAACCTGGACCTTAAACATAGCTGAGTGACAAAAGGAAACAGTGAGATGCGATAGTGTCATGACACTAAAAATATGTGCACACAAGAAACAATACAACATTTGCAAAAACGTACAGACGCAACGATGCGCATTAGAAGGGTTACCTGGAGGAGGTCAGGGCAGGATGGGAGTGAGGATTGGGGGATAAAAGAAAATTTACAATGAAATGAAACTAAATGTGACGGAAGAAGGAGCCTCGGGGATGTTTATCTGCAAGAGACCTGGATTTTAGGACACTTATCTGTCCTTATTCAAGATTTTAGACAGGTTTACCAGTGACTCAGGTAGGCGGGAGGTGTGTGGGGTTGATCTCTGTGGGCCTGCTGCTGGCCCCCCCAGCTCACCTCCCTGCAGGCACCGTTTACACCCTGGATGTGATGATGCTCTGATGAACACCTTGAAATGTCTGAATGCTTGCCTTTCCTATCACAGTGTGTTTCTGCTCAGATATGTGTTCTTGTTCTTGTGTGATGCCCTTTTAACTAACACTTATTCTACAAATGCCATGATGGAATTCCTTTTCACCAGCCATCTGGAAGTCAGCAACGGCAGCCTGTCTTGTGTGACCACCCGCCAAGGAGTGAAAGACATGTAGCCCTGTGTTCCCATTCAGCAGAGACCAATGAATGAATTCACTGGGAAAGCCCTCCCCAAATATATGACTAGACAGACAGACTGCTGGAATGGATGGTAGCTCATAGGGTTCATCTGGGCAAGATAACACATCACATCTCTGTAAGTCCCTCCTGCTGATGAGCATCCTTAAGATGGAATTTACGCTCTCAACCCACAGGGACTGTTGTCCCTTTACTTCAGCTCGTGACACTTTCGTCCGGAAACTTCTTGCCGTCAGCACTACCTGGATTGTTCTGCGGCTAAAAAGAACAGGATGTGCCAAGGTTTTGAAAATCCCTCGATGACCTTTTATTATCCGAGAGGCCTGTAAACTTCAGCTGTGTTTGCTGCCCCGCTATGTCTCCTGATGTTCTTTTCATTGGCTGGTTGGTCATTTAGAACACGTTTAATCAGCACTGGTGTCTGGTTTTCCAAGAACGGCCTCAGAGCGGGGAGAAATCTGGGCCAGGTGAGTAAGGCAACATGCAAATTGGAAGCGGCCACCAGGGAACTTATTAAATTTAAGTCTTTAAACGTTTCATTGCTCGAGAAAGAATTATAAACCATCCTGGCTTGGCTAAGCACACAGAAGGAGGGCAGATTCGGGACCAGTTACCTGACCCAGTGGTGAGTGGGGTTATGGACACCCATTTCTAGGGAAACAGGGCACGTTTCCTGTTCCCAGGTGTATACACCAAGGTCAGCTCTCCTGGACGGTGACCATGCCTGTCCCAGGTCTGAGTGGGCCCAGATGGAGTAAAATTTTTACATTTGATTTTTGCCTACTGATTCATCTGTTGTTTCAGCCAGAATCAGGATAAAAGGTCCCTGCATTCCCACAGCCTCTCCCAGTGGCTCTTGCGGTTTGTGCCCGATGGAATTCTGACACCCATTGGGTGCCAAGAATAACTCTTGCCACCTGGACACAGAGCAGTGACAACACCCCTGGGCGTCTCCCAGGTGGCAGGTGCAAGAGCACTCAAATCTGAGTCAGAGGACCCAGATTTAAAAACAAAAGCCAAAAAACCTTTATTGAGGTATAATTTACATATAATAAATGCAACCATTTTAATTGGGTGGTTCAACGAGTTTTGACAAATATCTATACCACCAATGACCACCAAAATCAAGTATAAAACATTTCCATCCAAAAATTGTTCTCATTTTCTTTAGTTACCCCCACCCCAAGCATCACTATTCTCCTTTTAGTCACTATGAAGTAATTTTGCCTTTTCTAGAATTTCATATAAATGGAATCATTTAGAATATCCTTTTCCGTGTCTGGAGAAGACCTGGGTTTAAGCCCCAGTCTGACCATTAGATAACTTTGTGACCCTTGGAAAGATACAATTTCTGTCTTCATCTCCGTTTGCTTATCTGTGAACTGAGGCTAATAGTAACTTACAACATTCATTCATTTGCATCTGTGCTGGGGCTGGAGTTTGCACCACTGCGCAGCTCTCCAAAGGTGCGGGGCCAGCTATTGCTCAGTAAACCAGGGACCTTTGCTCTTCTCAGCCTGACTGTCACAGAAGGCTCCCTGTTCCCTCTCCACACCTATCCTAGCCTCCCAGGTGCCATGATTGACAGGTCCCCGCACCCCCTTCAAGAAGGACTCCTTTTATTTAAAAGAGATCTGAAGACACCCCAGAAAAGAGCAGATGCAGTGGTGAGGGGCCCCCATATGGACAGAGGTAAGCAGAGCCTGAGCAGAGAGGAGGGGTATGTCTGGGAGATGTCCACAGAGGCATGGGCCTCCCTGAGGACACGGGACTCCCAGGGGGAGTGAGTGTGAGCAGAAGACATGCCCGGCTGCTGGACACTCCAGGCGAGAGGTAGCATCAGGAACAAACTTGACGGACACCCCAGATCCTGCATGGTCAGACACAGACTCACTGACATCTGACATACCCAGAGACACTTTCAGATCCGAGAAATGCACACACAGTCACACTCAGCCCAACATTCCAAATATGTATTGATTGTTTTCTGTGTACGAGGCACTGAGAGATGCGGCAGTGAACACAACCTAGTCTCTGCTCCCCGGACTCTCACGTGCTGGAAAAGGATCCCACATTCAGGCCGCACCCCATCCTTAGCCAGGGATATCGAGGGACCTGGATGTGGCCCTGAGTTCCACCATGTAGAGTTAGGCCTGCCAGTCTGCTCAGTGTCTGACCCCGCAGAGTGGGTCTGTGCTGCCCTCTGCTGGCCATATGGAGGCAGTGACTCCCTGGACGGGGCGGAGAGTGGGGCGCTGGGGTGAGGGGGGATTCCACCGGGCAGTGGGCTGAGGGCAAGAGAGAGGTGCCTTTGGTCCCCTGCTTATGGCAACCTGGCAGAGCAAACATGGAGGGGCAGGAGCGGTTTGAAGAACTCTTCCCCTGAGTTCTGAACTCCCTGTTATTTCCTGCATGCCCCACTCCCCTTTCCCATAAGTACCTGGATTTGAAAAGTGAGAGCTGAACCAAATCATGTTTTTTTGAGCTGCTTCCTGCAGCATGACCCCCAGCTGCTGAAACTGGTTCAGGGAACTCCTTCTCAGTCATCTTCCATCCAGCAGGGATGGAGGAACCCACATCCTGAATTTGGAGGTGGAATCCCAGCTGACTCCTAAGGAGGCCAACTACCCGAGACCAAGGTGCTGGAGAGGCCAGCTGATAGCATAGGCTCCTGCCAGTAGTCCAGGGGACCCAGCCTCAGCCATATTAGCCTGGGGCCAGGATGTACATGAAGATGCCGTTTTGGAAGGGGCTACTCCAGCCTCAAATCTTCCTCAGCCTTTGAATTACCTACAGCTGAGACCCCAGACATCCAGGGGGCAGAGACAAGCCGTCCCCACTCTGCCGGTTTGAAATTCCTGACCCACAGAACCTGTGGGGCATAATAAAATGCTAGTTTCTTGTGCCACCAAGTTTTGGGATAGGTTGTTATGCAGCTCCGGGCACACCATGCTAATCTACCACATCAGACCCAGGCCATGACAGGCTAACGGGCTTCGGAACCTGGTCTGGAAGTGGAACCCACCTTGGTAAGGCCGTCTCCTTGGGAAAATCCTCCCCCTGCACCCCCGCTCCCGCGACACACACCCCCCTTCTGGGTAACCAGTCTGGACACCTGGGGTTGGTGGTGCTGACCCAGTCAGTTCCATGTTCCCTCATTTGGGTCTGTCTCTGACCCATGTTTCTAATAGGACAATACTGTTTTATGTAGCAACCATTTCACCTGAAAAGTTTTAAGTGAAGTGGCACCCTGCGATTTGGAATTGCAGCAAGTGTCATGCCTGTGGGGTGGGGGTAGTGGTGGGGTTGGAACTGGACCAGAGTAAAGGCAGGGACACCGTTGAGGATAAGGTTGAAGGGACACTGGCTGTGGAGAAAGACGACAACCCCTGCCCCCACTCTGTCCCTGAAAAGAGGAACTGAGGCTGTCATGGGCCTTGCCCAAGGAGGATGTAGTTTGCGTTGGGTCCACAGCCCCGGGCTTGCCCGTGCCCTCAATGGCGGGCCAGCCTGCGGAGCCGCGCTGCCTGCTCAGGGCAAGAACCTCCTACCTCCTTTCGCGGCTGGGGCTGCGGGAGCCGGTGTCCCGAGCCCTCTCCCAGAGCGGGCCCAGGGCGGGACGTTCTGGCCGGTGTGGCGCACGGTGACCGGCAGGGGGCGCTGGCGCCCCGCGTTTGCACCGCTGGAAAAAATCTGCCTAGCTCCGTCCAGACCTGTGTCCTTACTGGTGCACTCTCTCCACCTGCCCACCGAGCACGCTCCCAGCCGAGCATCCCGGAATGGAAACAGCCTCCTCTCCCACACACACCGCCACCGCCCATGACTGAGTCCTCTGCTCTGCCCACTCTGCTCAGAGCCGGACTAGACCCAGCAGGTCCTTCAATCTTGACCACCTCCCAGAGGAAGGCAGTAATCTCCCTAGTTGACAGGTCTAGTTCATGATAATAATCAAAAACAGAAACCAAATAATACCAGCTCTCCTCTACGGAGTTCTAGTTATTGACCTGGCTTGCCAGGGTCCTTCAGATTGGAGTCCCGGGAAGCAGGGGAGGGGTGGAAGGCCAACCCCCTGGAGGTGGCCACTCTCACAGCGTCCTGCTCCAGTCAGGGTCCTTGCAGACCTGAGAACCTGACAGGAAGAGCAGGTGGGCCATAGTAAATCTGAGGGGTCAGTGGGAGTCCAAACCATCCCAGGTCACCCCGTATCTGCATTTCTTCCATTGCAACCATCGGTTCCGAAGCCGTGAGTGGCCAGAGTGCCTGGGCAGTAGCCCAGGAACAGGACTGGCACCTACCAGGGAGCATTGCTCAAGGTCATAAGGTTCAGAGCTACAGCCTGATCCCAGAGCTGTGCCCATTTGTGACAGGGCCATGAGGTTCAGTCCATGGCCACATCCAAGGGCTCTCCTGGCCTGGCCCCAACCTAGTCCCTGCCCTGGTCTATTGGAGACCAGCCAGTGAGCAGCTGCAGCTTGGAAAGCAGCCCTGGCATGAGGCAGGGTGTTATGGTGGGGTTAAGGGCTCGGCCTTGGGAGCCACAGTACCGGGGTTCAAGTTTTGCTGTCACCACCTACCAGCTGTGGACCTGAGACATGACATTTAAGACTTGGCCTCTGTTTTCTTATTTTTAAAATGAAGATGATAATAGTATACAGCCCTGTATTAATCATGCTTTTGTGTGTGTGTGTTTTATGATGCTTTGACATCCTGGGGCCTTGTAGACCCAGGGAGGGACTGTGTCTCCGAGGACTAGCTGAACAACTTGCCTAGACTACACCTTTCATTTGCAAACTGACAACCTGAAGCCCTACCCCAACTGCCTCCTTTATCTAACTCACACTCCAAGCCAATATTCCCCCTGCCCTGTCACCCCAGGGCCAAGTACTATTGTAGATAACTAGGGGCAGCCCCTATAACCTGCAGCCCACTAAGATTATTCACACTAACCCATCCTAAACTGCTCGCCTTGCCTTGTCCAGTCCTTCCCGTGAAACCACAGTAAAGGCTCTGGCCCCGTGTTCCCCTCATTCCTTTGCCTCCTGACACCCCTGGTGCTTCTCCACATGGCCCTGCGTGGTGTGGTGTGCCCCCCCCCCTTGGGAACTGTGAGTAATAAACTCTTCTTTCAAGGCAGTTGTCTCCGCGTCGATCATCTTACCATACCCCACTACAACAAAGCCCCAGGTACAGTTTAAAACAACATAAGAGGGCCGGCCGAGTGGCTCAGTTGGTTAAGAACTCACTCAAGAGTGCCAGCTCAAGAGTGTGAGCAACAGCGGTTTGATGCCCAGCCCGAGCTGAGCTGCCAACAGGTGGCAGGATGGCTCAGCTAAAAAAAAAAAAGAAAAAGAAAGAAATCAAACAACAACATAAGATTATTGTGGGGATCAAATGACGGAACTTTTCTAAAGTGCTTACAACAATGCCTGACACACGGTGAATGCTAAGCTAGGAGTACCTATTATTACATCTCCTCTGCCCAGTTTGCACCAATTGCCTCCCTCTGGGCGGCTCTGAGCACGCAAGAACTACGAGATGCAGCCAGCGCCAGGTGCCTGGTCAAAGGGCGACCAGGTGCTCCCTGATTTGGTGGTGGAGCTGAACACCCCAAGCTGACAGTGAGTGCCAGGTGAGAAGGGCTGCCAGGAGCAGAGCAGGGAGGCCTCTAGGAGCCAGCAGAGGGGACCCTACCTTTGTCATTTGGCTGTAGGTACTAAATCCCTAATCAGGGTCTCCAGCAACTCCCCCTCCCCAACCCACTCCCCTGAGAATCCCCAGCTCAAGTGGAGCAATCACCCATTGATAATTACTCCTAGTGATAATTATTCCTAATAATAATAATAATAATAATAATAATAATAATAATAATTTACTGAGTGCTTACAATGATCAGGCACTGTGCTAGCATCTTTGTGTGTGTGTGTGTGTGTGTGTGTGTGTGTATGCTAACATTTTGTATCAACAGTTCTCAAACCTTTTAAAAGATTTTTTATTAAAAATATAGTTAAGGGGCCGGCCGAGTGGCTCAGTTGGTTAAGAGCTCGCTCAAGAGTTCGAGCTCTAAGCAACAGCGGTTCTATTCCCGGCCCAAGCTGAGCAGCCGCTGAGCTGCCAACCGGTGGTGTGTGTGTGTGTGTGTGTGTGTGTGTGTGTGTGTGTGTGTGTGTGTGTATTTAACATACAACATTACATTAGTTTCAGGTACACACAATAGTTATTCAACATTTATATATCTAGAGAAATGATCACCATGGTAAGTCCAGCAACTATCTGACACTGCACCACATTATCACAATATTATTGATGATATTCCCCATGCTGTACATCACATCCCCATGGCTTGTTTTATACCTGGAAATTTGGACCACTTATTCCCCATTCACCTTTTCCCCCTCTTTAATTTTTCAGTTACAATTGACATTCAATATTATTTTATACTAATTTTATGTGTACAGCATATAGTTATACATTTATATAATTTAAGAAATGATTCCCCCTGACTAGTCTAGCATTCACCTGGCACTATATATAGCTATTACCATATTATTGACTATATTCCTTATGCTCTACTTTACATCCCCATGACTGTTTTGTAACTACCAATTTGTACTTCTTAATCCCTTCACCATTTTCACTCTGCCCCCAACTCCCCTCCCATCTATCACTCTGATACATCGAGTACCCATCTGACACCATATGTAGTTAGTACACTATTACCGACTATAACCCTTATGCTATACTCCACATCCCCATGACTACTTTGTAACAACCAATTTGTACTTCTTAATCCTTTCCCCTTTTATACTCACCACCCCACCCCCAACACTCCTACCATCTGGTAACCATCAAAATGTTCTGTATCTATGAGTCTGTTTCTGTTTTGTTTATTTTGTTCTTTAGATTGCACATATAAGTGAAATCACATTGCATCTGTCTTTCACAGTCTGACATATTCCACTCAGCACAATACCCTCCAGGTCCATCCATGCCTCTGCAGATGGCGAGAACCCATTCCCTTCCCTGGCCAAGCAATATCCCACTGTGCATATGTACCATCTCCCCTTTATCCATTTTTCCATCAACAGACACCCAGGCTGCCTCCACACCTTGGGTATTGTAAACAATGCTACAATGAACATATGGATGCACACGTCCCCTTGAAGTAGAATTTTGGATTTCTTCAGATAAATACCCTGAAGTGGGATTACTGGGTCCTTCTCTGTCTCTTGTTATAGCCTTTGTTTTAAAGTCTATTTTGTCTGATATAACTATTGCTACCGCAGGATTTTTTTTTTCATTTTAATGAAATAACTTTTCCCATCCCTTTACTTTCAATCTGTGTGTGTCTTTTGATCTGAAGTGAAGCTCTTGTAGGCAGCACACTTGTATGTAAGGGTTTTGTTTTCTTACCCTTTCAGCCACCCTATGTTTTTTACTGGAGGATTTAATCCACTTATATTGAACGTAATTGTTGATAGATATGTAGTTATTGCCATTTTATTCATATTTCTGATTTTTTTTTTCTATCTTAAAGAAGTCCTTCTAAGATTTTTGTAATACTGGTTTGGTGGTGATGAACTCCTTTAGCTTTTTCTTTTCTGGAAAGGAAGCTTTTTTTCTGTCCTTCAATTTTAGTGGTTACTTTTATTTTTATTTTTTTTTAACTGAGCCATCCTGCCACCTGTTGGCAGCTCAGTGGCTGCTCAGCTCAGGCTGGGACTCGAACTGCTGTTGCTCAGAGCTCACACTCTTGAGCGAGCTCTTAACTAACTGAGCCACTCAGCTGGCCCTCTGTCCTTCAATTTTAAATGATAGCCTTGCTGGTTGGAGCAAGCTTGGTTGTAGTTCCTTGTTTTTCACTTCTTTGACTATTTCGTATCAAACCCTTCTGGCTTGCAAAGTTTCTGTTGAGAAACCAGCTGACAGTCTTATGGGAACTCCATTGTAGGTAACTAACTGCTTTCTCTTGATGCATTTAAGATTCTCTCTTTGTCTTTAACCTTTGCCATTTTAATTATAATGTGTCTTGGTGTGAGCCTGTTTGGGTTCATCTTTTTGGGGACGCTCTGCACTTCCTGGGCTAGTATATCTATTTCCTTTGCCAGGTTAGGGAAGTTTTCAGTCATTATTTCTTCAAATAGATTCTGAATCCCTTGCTTTCTCGGTTCTCCTCCTGGTGCCCCTATGATGCGAATGTTGTTATGCTTGATGTTGTCCCAGAGGTCTCTTAAACTCTCCTCATGTTTTTTGGATTCTTTTTGCCATTTTGATTGGGTGTTTTCTGCTGTCTTGCCCTCCAAATCGCTGATTTGATCCTCTGCTTCATCTAGTCTGCTGGTGATTCCTTCTAGTGCATTCTTCATTTCAGTTATTGTATTCTTTGCTTCTGACTGGTTCTTTTTTATGGCTTCTATGTCCTTTTTTATGCTTGCTATCCCTTTGTTGAAGTTCTCACTAAGTTCCTTGAGCATCCTTATAACCATTGTTTTGAACTCTGTATCTGGTAGGTTGCTTGCCTCCATTTTATTTAGTTCTTTTTCTGGAGTTTTCTCCTGTTCTTTCATTTGGGACGTATTTCTTTGTCTCCCCATTTTGGCTGCCTCTCTGTTTGTTTCTATGTATTAGGTAGGGCTGCTATGTCTCCCAGTCTTGGACAGGTGGTCTTATGTAGTAGGTGCCCTGTGAGGCCCAGTGGCACTGTCTCCCTGGTCACCTGCACTGGGTACTCCAGGAGAGTCCCTTGTGTGGGTTGCATGCCCTCCTGTTATAGCTGAACCTTGGTTGCTCTTGGCACATCAGTGAATGGGATTGGCCCTCAGGCTGATTGGCTGTGGAGTTTGACCACAACCACAGCTTACAGGTTGCTATGATGGGGGGGCGGGGCTTACCCCACTGAGGGGGATTCATCCCAGAGGGCTTTTGTGCCTATTGAAACTGCCCTTTGGTTGTGCCACTTGTGGGGCTAATTGGGTGGCGCTGTGCTGTGGTCTGAAGCCACCCTCTAAGCATGTTTGTTCTGGGGCCTCTTGGGAGGGGCTCCGGTGCAGGCCCAGGTCACACGCTGCCTATGACCGGCTGGGGACTACGTGGTAAGAGCTACAAAATGACCCACCATTGTTCACTGCCTGTGTTCACTGCCTGGAGGTGTGTGTGAGAGGCCACCCTGAGAATTGAGAATGACTACCACCGTACCGGGCCTGGGGTAGCTCTGCAAGAAGCCAGTACACTCTGAGGCCTGCTGCCAGCTGCTGGCTCCTATAAGGTTCAGCTGTTAATAAAGCTTCCTGCGGTAGGCAAGTTGAATGAGGCCGGGTCTCAGCAAGTCAGCAGGGTGGTGCACAGGAGCTCACTAGGTCAATCAGATTCAGATTTGGCCTGTGGGGGAGGACTCAAAACAGGAAAGATGGCACCTGCCTATTGGCTGCAGGGGAGAAGGGCCCCACACAGGAAAAATGGGGACTGTCCCTTTAGTCCTATCCCTGAAGTTACACAACTCAGTCTCTCCCCATTTGTCTCCGACAGCCCCACAGAGTCACCGTCCGTCCACTGGAGCACAGGGTGAGTGCCTTCAAGGGCCCTTTAAAAGGTGTCTGGATTTTCCACAGGCTTCCGTCCCACCTGGAAGGTTGGAATCCCCACTGTTTTTCACAGCCAGAAATTGTGGGGGCTCCTCTTCGTGGCACCAGTACTCCAGGCTGGGGAGCCTGGTATGGGGGCTGGGGTCCCTCCCTCCTTCGTGGGGAACCTCTGTGGCCGAGATATCTCTCCCAATTTTCAACTGCCACATGTGGGTGTGGGACCAGTCTGTTTTGCATCTCTGGCCCCCCCTACCAGCCTCGACATGGCTTCTTTAGATCCTTAATTATAAAACTTCTGTTCAGCAAGACTTCAGATGGTTTTCCAGTTTGATTGTTCTATAATTTAGTTGTAATTTTGATGTGTTCACAGGATGTGGCAAGCACAGCGTTTACCTACTCCGCCATCTTGGATCTCCTCCGGCGGGCCTCAAACGTTTTGATCTCATGAACTCTGTGCTCTTTAAACTTATTCAGGATCTCAAAGAGCTCTTGTTCACGTGGGTCACATTTTTCACGGTTTACCATCCGAGGAGTTAAAACTGAGAAGTTGGAATAATATTTGATTGTATTTTATTTAAGATTGCAGTAATAAACACATTACATGCTAACATAAATATTTTATGAGCCATAACACTATTTCCCGACACAAAACATTCAGGAAGAAGGAAGCATGGGATTGTTTTACATTTTTGCAAATCTCCATAATGTCAGGCTTCATAGAAAACAGCTGGGTTTTCATATCTGCTTCTGCATTTAAGTTTTTGAGACCTCACACGTCATGTAGTCTCTGGAACACTCTACTGAGAGTTAAAAGAAAAATCTTTAATTAAGAGTGAAAAAGACAAATTACGTCCTAGTATTCTTATGAACATAGTTTTAACTATTATGGACACCGCAGAAGGGTCTCAGGGACCCAGAGCATACTTTGGAAACTGCTGCCTTATATGCAGGATGGGTAGGTTTGAATACGCCCAGGTTTACAAATGAGGAAACTGAGGTTGAAGTGACTTGCCCATGGTTACACAGCTGGGATTTAAAGCCAGGCTGCCTGGGGGGGGGGGGGGGGCCGGGCAGGGCAGGTAGGTCACTGGGAAATGATCTTGACGTGGGTGTCTGTGGCCCTCGCACTCAGCCCTGAAAGACAGGGCAGGGACTGGACATAGACAAAGCCAGATGGGCAGGATGGGCCAGCGGGGAGGGGAGCTAGGTCTGAAGTGAGGGGGGCTTGGGAGGGGCTGGGGGGATCAGTTAGTCACCAAGTGGTCCCGGTGACAGGGCTGGAGATGGCAGCTGGCGGCGGATGCAGCCTCCGGCGGGAAAATCAATAGGTGATCAGCGGTCCAGGGGCACCGCTGTTCATCAGGTGCGCGGAGCGGCAGGGGCGGGGGCGGGGGGCTGGGAGGAAATATCACTGACCCCCCGGCAGGATTGATCAAACAGCCAGACACCCAAGGCCAAACTCACTAATAAAGTGAGACGTTCAGCTCAGCCAGGCGGCTGCTGGCTGAAGGTCTTAAAAAAACCGCTTAGCTGGGGAGTTCTTGCTAAACTGTCTTTGTTTCTTGAGGCCAGTGGGAGGGAGGACTGGCTGGGGGAGGCTAGCTTGGCTGCTGTTTGGCCTGTATCTTTTGCCTTGACACAGGCCTAGACCACAGAGCCCCGGAGCCCACATGGCCTGTGTGTATGTGGGCACATGTGCTCGCTACAGCACACACCATTTACACAGAGCATGTGTATGCACATATAGGCATATGCTATGGCACATATGTGTACAAATGTGCCTTGCACGTTTTTGTATGTATATGCACATGTGACAGCATGCATAATGTCCACACATGTATGCACACACATGCATAGCATAGCACACATGTATACAAGTAAGTGTGCATGTGAGTGCTTAAGAATGCATGCATGTGCAATGCTGGGTATCTACCATGTCCACATAACACATGGGCACACATATGCATGTAACATGTGCACAGATGTGCCTGCCCCATGTGTGCATATACGTGCACGTGCTACAGTACACAGCATTTGCAATTGAGGGGTGAGCATGTGTGCTTGTGGGTTAAATATCACCACTTCCCCTGCCTATAGCTCCAGAGATTTGTAATGACAGTCATGATTATTATGGGAGGTGTAGAGAGAGACGTGGAGACTGGGAAGTTGTATCTAAAAGCCTAGGATATACAATAGAGAGAAGACGTGTAAAAGAAGAAGGCGGAGAAAAAGGGAAGGGCCAGTGTGGGTAGAAGTTAAAGAATGTATTGGCCAGAAGCTGAAGGAGCGAAACTTGGGAGGTGGGGAGAGGTGCTAGGGTAGCTGCTAGTGGGACAATTAAAGGATGAAAGGATGTGCAAATGGAATCTTAGGAAGCCATGTGATGGGTAATGACTTTGACTTCCTTTGACATTCTCTGAGGGATTTTAGCAGAGGAAGAGTAGAATGACTTCCAGTAACTTTCTGATTGTTGGGCTGTGTTTTGTTAAAGGTGCCACCATACCGAGAGTGAGTACAGCAAATTTATTTGGGCTACATAATAACATCATGTATAGTAAGCGTTGCATTTTATGATACGCTTCTGTGGATCAGAGATTGTACCAATAGCTTTCCGCGTGTCATCTACTATCCCTAAGTCATGTGGACAATAAGGGGTGGATTTGGGATTTGAGCCCAGCCTTCCAACTTCAGAGCCCCCTGCTGCCTTTATCATAACGTCTCTGTCCTTATTTCAGAGTCTTTGAGGGGTGCAGTGTGGTTGCTGGGGGACCAGGTAGGTAGGCCAAGCCTGCATCTGGAGGGGGACATTTCCCCGCCTCACTGAACCTTGCTGTAAATTAGGTGAGCAGAGCCCTGGGGTGAGGGGCTAAGTATTTGGCTTGCCACCAGCAGTTACAGCCTGTCTAACCCTCAGCCCCTCATCTCAGAGCCCCCAGCGAGGCACCATCATGAGAACATCATGGCCACATGGATGCCTAGGAGGGGGTGGGGAGGATCTGCCATGCTCTGGCAGCTGACTTTAACTAGCATGTGTGGGTCTTAAATCCTAAAACCTGTGGGGCTTTATAAAAGTGTACAACAGAGTCATTGAGAATGACCGAGGACCTAAACCACGGGAGAAATGTAAAACCACATTTTCTCAAAATGTCCTCAGACCACCTGTATCGGGACTGCTTGAGGAACATGAACATGGAGGTAGCTGGGTCCCTCCCAGACCTACTAAACCAGAATCTCTGAGGCTGGGACCAAGGGATCTGCATTGTAACAAATGTCTTGACAATTCCTCTGCACATTCTGGTTTGATCCTTTGCACTTGCTGTTCCCTCAGCCTGGCATGCTCTTCCTGAAGACCTCCCTTTGCTCACACTTGCACTCCTTTAGGCGTCTGTTCAAAGATCACCTTCTCAGACGCCTTTCCTGTCTATCTTACGTAAAACAACACCTCTTTCATTCTCAACCCCTATACTCTGCTTTATTATTTATTTTCACTGCATGGATCACTAGCTGAAATCATATATATATATATATATATATATATATATATATATAT
>NW_017732546.1:232077-239577 GCF_001890085.2 Hipposideros armiger
TGTGTGTGTGTGTGTGTGTGTGTGTATGTAAAATACAGTATACAATGCATAAAACATTATGCATATGATATCATACATATTATATATCCAGGTGCTTATTTGCTCCGTTTGCACTACTCTACTGGAAGAGGAGCCCTCTGAGGGCAGGGCTTGTCCACCAAGTTTGATGCTGCACCCTCAGTGGCAGCACTGGGCCAGGAGAGGTTAATGTGGGGGAGGGATAACGTGTGCAAAGTGCCTAGTGCTTAGTGGGTGCTCAACCCTTGATCCCTAGACATAATGACTGTGGCCTGAGCATACATGTATAATATGAAAACAAAAAGCCAGGGGCCCTGTGGTTCTGGTAGGAATTCCCCATCTCCCCACCTGCTGAGAATCAGGGAAACTGTTACAAGGGTGACAGAGAAAAAATGTTTTCCCTGTTCTCTTCATTGCTTTAGTCCTGCATCAAGCAGATCAGTCTGTGTCTCCCCCATTTGCTCTGCTTACTTCCTTCCTTGGGAATATCAGCATTAATAATCTCAGCAACTCCAGGCAGTGGTAAGCAGTGTGGGCTGTTTATCAGGTGCCAGGCACCAGGCTGAGGTTTGGATAGATCTGCGGCTTCCCTGAATCTCTACCACCTACCAAGTGCAAGGAGTCCTCCCCAGCTCCTTGGGAGGGCTCCAATTCCACATCTCAAGTCAACGCCTCCTTGACTCTTTCTGTAGCTCTTGCTTTCAATCAATTTTGAAAGCAATCTGTCTGGTTGTTGGGCAACCTGGTCCAAGGTCAGTCAACCTATTGGCTGGCCAAAGACCAATCACAATTTCCCTCTGGAGAACTAGGTGACACAGACAGAGGGACAGCCGGGGTGGAAGGCATTTGCATGGAAAGGTGGATCCTAAATGGGTTCCAAAGATGCTGCACACAGATTCTCTGTGTCCTTGGAAAGGCTGGGTAGGCTTGGTGGAACCCAGACTGATGCCTTTGGCCAGAACAGCCTCATTTGTTCACTCGGCAAGCCTTAGAGATATTATCACGTTCTCTGTGTGTGATAATGTGAAGCAGGGCGGGAGGCACTGATGTAGGTGCAGGGGTTCAGGCAGCTGCATTGGGCCATGAGGGCCCCTGTGCTTTGTTCAGTGGCCTTGGATCAGCCTCTGTGAGCATGAACGTGCCTGGGCTTCTGTTTCCTATAATCAGTAGCAGCTTAACCAGAACATGATATCAATGGTAGCTCAGGAAGGAGTTGAGGGCAGAGGAGTGGAGTAGGGGAGGAAATGGGGGGGTTTGTGAACTGGGAAGGACATTGCTAGGAAGACTCTGAAGCCCAAGATGAGAGAAAGGATTATTAGAGAGCTTGCAGCGTTGATATACAAATTGAATATTAGTATCTCTAGTTTGCAGACAAAGAAACTGAGGCTCAGAGTAGCTCCCCAGTCAATGCCAGAGCTAAGTGGGCCAAACGCTAAGCCTAGTGCTTTCTCTTGTCCTTGTAGCTTGAGGAAATTTGATAACGTGCCTCAAGACTTTGAACTTGACCAAGTGCCAAGTCTTCTTAGGACATCTTGGTGGAAAAGATGGAAAAACGTGTACTGGTTTTGGGGGTGATTAGGTAGACTATACCAGCACCAACGGGAATAAAATGGATTTGACATTTTGCCATCTGAGGATTGGCAGGAAGACTGAGGCTGCTTTGTTGGCAGAGTAAAGAACTTAGGGGGGCCATAACAAATATGACGCCTCCACTTCCTGGATTCTGATGTTGCTGAGAGGATTATAGTGACTCAGAAAGTCACTCCAGGCAGCCAATCAGAGGAGGGCAATGCTTTGGACCTGCCATCAGCTTAGAGATGGCATAGGGATTACGTGATGCAGAGACCCAGCCAGGAGGCCCACAGTGAGGCCTTTAGTTCTGTGGAAGCCCTTTCTCTTCCTTCCTCTTGTAATGTGGATCCAGTTTCCAAAAAGGTAATTCTGCCCTTTGAGGGTGGAGATGTGCCACAATGACATCCAGGAGATGCTTCCAGAGGGAGTGAAGACACTTCCTAAGTGGCTCCAACGTGCTCTCAGCAATGGCAGCATTTTAAAAACAGGAGCTTGCCCCTTCCGGGTGATTATTTTGAAGAGGGAACACTCAGCTATATATTGACATCCTGGTTTATTGGTTTACAATGTAATCTCTTACTTCATAGATGTACTTAATGTCAGGAAAAAAAAAAAAGAACTTAGGGGAGTATTAAGTTGAATAATGGAGCTCCCAAAAATATGTCCACCTGGAACTTGTGAATGTGACCTGCTATGATCTGAATCAGTGGTTCTCAACCTTCCTAATGCCACGACCCCTTAATACAGTTCCTCATGTTGTGGTGACCCCCAACCATAAAATTATTTTCATTGCTACTCTATAACTGTAATTTTGCTACTGTTATGAATCGTAATGTAAATATCTTTTTGTTTTCCGATGGTCTTAGGCGACCCCTGTGAAAGGGGGGTTTGACCCCCAAAGGGGTCACGACCCACAGGTTGAGAACCACTGGTCTGAATGTTTTTGTCCCCAGCCCCCAAATTCATATGTTGAAATCCTAACCCCCAAAGGTGATGGTATTAGTAGGTGGGGCCTTTGGGAGGTGATTAGGTCTTGAGGGTGCAGTTCTCATGAGTGGGATTAATGCTCTTACAAAACAGACCCCGCAGAGGTCCCTCACCCCCTCCCACCATGTGAGGACACAGTGAAAAGGTGAAGGCTATGAACCAGGAAGAGCGCCCTCACACGACTGTGCTGGCACCCTGATCTCAGACTTCCAGCTGCTAGAACCGTGAGAAAGAAATTTCTGTTGTTTATAAGCTACCCAGTCGGTGGTATGCTGTTATAGCAGCCAGAACAGACTAAAATATAACCTTATTTGGAAAAAGGGTCTTGACAGATGTAATTAAGGTAAGGTTCTCAAGATGAGATCATTCTGGAATACCTGGGTGAGCCCTAAATCCAGTGACTTGTGTCCTTATAAGAAGAGGAGACACAGAAAGACGAGGAGAAGGGAAGTGAAGACAGAGGCAGAGATTAGCGTGACGCATCTCCACGCCAAGGAACGCAAACAGTTGCTGGTAGCCACCAGAAGCTCAGAGAGAGTGTGGAACGAAGCCCCTCAGACCCTCCGGAAGGAACCAGCCCTGCCAACACCTTGAGTTTGGACTGGCCTTCAGGACTGTGAGAGAATACTTTCTTGTTGTTTTAAACCATCGAGTTTGTGGTGATGAGCCGTGCCAGCCCTTGGAAGCTCGCATATTGGGGATAGAATGCTGCTGTCGAAGGCATGAGAGTTGACATGTGAAAGGGGCTTCCACGCTCTCTGTGTGTCCCTGGAGGGATGAGGAACTCATAGACATCCAGCTTGCAGCGCCGAATGACGAGGACTTTCCACAGCACGGCATCGCTGATATGGCCACAGGGGAGCTGAAGCTTCCGTGATGGAGTTGAACTTGACAACGTGTGAGGTCTCCTCCAGCCCTGAGAATATAGGCTGACGTGGCCCAGCCACATGGGCAGAGAGGCTGGTTTTTCACCAGATGGCCTCTTCCAGTGTTCCCAAGCCATATGATCCTGTGAAGACGTACAGCTCCACTTCCTCTGTGCCAAGCCAGGACGTAGGTCTCCCCATGAGGCTCTGATGTGGTGGCAGTCAATGCCAGCGTCCCTGGGCACCACCAGCCTTCCTCCCTGGGTGCTGCAGAGGAGGGTAGCCAGCACCCCCAGGCTGTAGCTCCCTGCCCCTCTTCCCTTGTCTTCTTCTTCTTCTTCAGCAAGCCTTGGAGTCTCCCCCTCCCTCTGTTCTATCATCTCAAGGATTCTATACAGAAAGGCCGAAAACAAGATGGAAATCAGCATTTCATTTTAGGGATGACAAGGGGCAGCAGAGGGTAGCGGATAAAGGTTTGGATTCTGGGCCATACTGCCTGGGTTGGGACCCTGGTTCTGTTACTCACTAGACTCTTTCTTATCTGAAAAATAGGTTATAACAGTGTCTGCTTTATAGGGTTATTAAGGGTATTGAATAAGCAAATCAACATAAAGTGCTTAGAACAGTGTGTATGGCATACAGTAAGTGCAATGTAAGAGTTAGATCTATTATTACCCTGCTGGCTGTATCTCTAGTTGTGTGTGCCTGATAGAAAGTTCTAGAAATGGGTAATGATGCTATCTCAGGGGAGTAGAGCTGGGCTTAACAAAGAGGGACTTTCATTTTTTTTACTCTATATACTTTTGTACTACATAGATTTTTTAAAAAACAAATATCTAGTACATGTAATAATATTTAAAACTAAAATAGTTTTGTAGAAATTTCAGCTCTTTAGAAGCACAAGATAAGGTTTTGAAAAAAAAATGGCAAGATTTGCACCATTTAATGTAGAATACAAGACATGACAGATTGTCATCAATCTCCCTTTTGCTGCATGTGTGTCTGGAAAGCAAAATTTATGAGTGTGCCTGGGGTTGGGGTTGGGTTGCCCCTTCCCTAGCTTCTGGGGTCCCTTCTGGGGTCCCTAAACTTCTCCTGCTAGCCATGGCCCTGGCCTGCAGCTCTCCATATTCACCCACTGTGGGTCTCCTGGGCCCCCGCCCCCCCAGCATCTGCCCTGGTTGCCAGGGAAACGGCCCTTTATTGAGTGAAGCCATTCCCCACCCAGTCCAGTGATTTGTCCTTGTCTAATTATTATTACTCTTTGCATTTCCCCTTTGGATGAGTAATGGGGGAGGGTCGGGGGGTGGGAGGGCACAGGAGCCGAGGAGCAGTGATTTGTGGGGTCGGCAGCTCATCTGTGAGAAGAGGGCATTTATCTTTGTGGAAGCAGAAAACAGCTCCGTGGAGACAAATTCAACAGTTCGTGTGTGGATCTGTTTGTGTGTTTGTGTGTTCACACATGGGTCGGGAGCTACCTACCTGGAGTGGGTGTGCACGTGGACTCGTGGCGTGGGCGTGTGTGCACAGTGCGTGCCCAGCTAGCAGACCTCTCCGAGCCATGACACCTGTGGGTGGGTGTGGTTATGTGCGCTCCCTGGGTACAGCTCCTGAGGCTGTGTGTGTACACATCTGTGTGCGTTTGCATGTGTGTGCCCCTCCTCAAGCTTCAGGATACACTGTCTGCAACCCTCATGGGGAGGCCCACAGGGAGAGCTTCCTTTCTGGGCAAAAATGGCCTCAGCTCCAGTGCCAGGACCAGGACGCAAGAGAAATGAGTGCTGATGTCTACCAAAAAGCATAGGTATGCACATGGATGTCCATAGCAGCTTTATTCATAATAACCCAAGCTGGACAACATCGCAATGCCCATCAGCGGTAGAATGGCTCGATGGACTGTGCTATATTCATTCACTGGAATATGACGCAGCAATGAAAATGAAGTCCTACTACACGACGAATCTCATGGACATCATGCTGAGTCAGACGTGCCAGAAACGGTACGAGTCCATTTACGTCAGCTCCCCAAGAATGGGCTGTGTGTTCTATGGCCAGAACCAGGATTTGTTGAGGGGTTTTGGGATCCTGGTAATATTCTCTTTTTAAAGTCTGGGTGCCGGTTTCATAGATGTGTTCACTTTATAAAACACCACACGTGCAACGTTTGCCTCTTTCTGTATGTACGCTATACTAGAATAGAAAGTGTACCAAACAAAAATGCATGCTAGAGAAAATAAAACGGGCACCTGGGGTGTGTGGGAGAGGGGAGGCAGGTGACACACAGAGCTGGTGCATCAGCTGGGACTAGATCATGTTAGGACTGACAAGCCATATTAAGATGCCGTGAGCAGTGCAGAGGCGCAGGGAGGTCCTACACAGGTGAAGACCATTTTTAGACTTTCATTTCAGAAAGCTTACCCTGCTGGGGCTGAGAAAGGATGCCAGGGGAAGAGGGGAAGTTGGGAGACAGATGAGGAGGTTCTCAACATGGTCCAGGGAGAGGGATGATGGAGGCTTGGGCTCACGGGAGGCAGTGGGGACAGAGAGAAGTGAGGGTGGATGAGAGACATTTGGGAAGTTGAGTTGGCCAAGCTTGGAGGAATTAGATATGGGGGCTGGGTGAGGAGCTGGTGCAGGGGGAAATAAGGGAGGTGAATGAGGCAGAATGAGGCTGGGCTCCTTTCTGCAAAGTTCACTGAGGAGAATGAGCACCCCTGGCATTTGACTAATGAATGTAGTGGCTTTAATTCCCTGCCTGGCATTGGGAGGCCGGCTCCGAGGCGCTAATGATATGTGCACACGGATTCCCAGAAGGGCAGGCCGAACCTTCGACACAGAGAGGCGCTTTCAGGAAGAACGGCAGAACACGTCCCCTGCACACTCTAGGGAGGTGGATGTCGGGGGCCTGAGGCTCTGGGAAGACAGCCCATGTTCCACCCCTTTCCTCCAAGCCCCTACCCATTCAAGGTTAGCTCTCAGAGCTGATAGATTCCCCCTCCTCTTTGCCCCTCAGTACTACCCTTTGTTTCAGTCCCATTCCTGTGTCGGCTCTCTGAGCTCTGAACTGTATTTGTCAGAACTTTCTTGACTTGTATAATTGAAACGTTTGGAGACACCTCTGCCTTCAGGAAGGGCTGGCTCCAGGGCATGACAGGCAGCACCAAGAATCCACTCTGCTTTATCTTTCAGTGCTCCTTTCCAGTCTGTGTTCTTGATTCTCAGTCAAAAAATGGCTGCTGCAGCCCTCGGCGTCCATCTTCACTGCTTAGCAACCCCAGAGCTAAGGAGACTTTTTATTTTCATGATGGTTCCTGCAACCACCCCGGATCGACTCACGTTGGTGTGAACTAGTCACCGGCCCGGCAGAAGGTGGCATTTTGCCTGGCCAGGCATGTAACGGCGCTCACACTGAGGTTGGGTCAGCCCAGCTCAAACCACGTGGCCTGACAGTGAGCGCAGGCTGGTGCTCAGAATAAAATCAGGGTGCTCGAACCAGCTCAAGGAGGAATGGAAGTGGGGCAGGCAGGACCTACAGATATCGGCCACGGACCCCACCGCGTCCCTGCCTCCATGACTCCCAGTATTGGGAACTCACCCACGTATCCAGCCCCAGGTTTGGCCCTGACACCCTCCTGTGGCTGCCTGGAGTAGAAAAAATTTGCCCTAACCTCACCAAACCCTGTTCCCATCCCGATCACTGAGAAGCATTGTATTAGTCAGGGTTCTCCAGAGAAACAGGACCAACAATTTGTCTATTTGTTTGTTTATTTATTTAAAGGAATTAGCTCACATGATTGTGGAGGCTGACAAGCCCCAGGGTCTGCAGGGTGTCTGTAAGCTGGAGACCCAGGAGAGCTGGTGGGGTAGTTCCAGTCTGAAGGTCAGCAGTCTGAAGACCCAGGAAGAGCCAATACTTCAGTTTGAGTCTAACGGCAGGAAAGAAGCTGATGTTTCCGTCCAAAGGCCACCAGGCAGGAAGAATTCTCTTTTACGTGGAGGAGGGTCAGGCCTTCAACTGATTTGACAAGGCCCACTCATCCTGGGGAGGGCACTCTGC